>NC_048231.1:60034424-60342832 GCF_002007445.2 Ailuropoda melanoleuca
GCCATCAGAGTTTCCTGGCTTTCAGCTGGCTTGCCTTTCTAGCCCTTGATCAAGATGATTTTCCTTTCACGTATACTGCTTTTGTTTAAAGCAAGGGATATTTTTGAATTGACTTTTGCATAGTTAGAAGTGGTTGGCTTTCCCAGGGGGCAATGGGGAGCTTCATTTTGTCACTGGTAGCTTTTCACGTTGGGTGGAGTGAAGCTCTTGCCTTGGTCCTTCCTACCACCCATTCACACATTGGTGTATGGTCTGGTCCTCGCCATCCAGCCTTTTCTGGGACCCAGCATGCCCATGTCTGATCAGGCGCACATGTTGGGAAGATGTTGGGATTTATTTGCATGCCTAGATCGAAGACTGGCTACAGGCTGCATTAACTCCTTTCAAGTAAACTGCAGTTGGGCCTTGAATCCCACTAATCATTAACAGGGGTGAGTTGTCATTTATAACAGCAGGCCTGTGGGCTGAACTCAGTGAACAAAAACCACTTGCAAGGGTGTAGAAGCCCTTCGGAGACACGAGGGCATTGCCACTTCTTGGAGTATCCCCAGGCTAACTCTCTAAAGGATACATGACACACAAGATTTGCCATGTAATGCTGTTTCACATGAGTTCAGTGGTAAGGAGCACACTTCAGCTCCAAAGATAGACCTTTAGAGCTAGAAGGAACTTGGAGACTGTTCAGTCCTGTGGTTTTCAGACTTTTTTTTTTTTTTTTTTTTTTGCTGAAGAAACCATTCCTCCAATGCAAGTTTACACAGAATGCCCATAAATAAAATAGCGAACCACAGAGTTATTCCAGAAAGCTGGGGGGAATGAGAAGCCCACTCATTTTCACTGCATCTTTCACGGTCCCGGTAGGAAAACCACAGTCCTCCAACCCTGCCTTCGGTACTGATGGGCATCTGAAGCCAAGGAGCATAGGTTGGTGGGATAGAGCTGAGGTCAGGCAGAATCCTCAGTCCCAGCAAATTAATTAGCTTTGCTGGTCGCAGGCTCATTTATCTGTAAAACTGGCTATGATGTCAGCCTTGGAGTTTTGAGAGCAGTGAAGTATTACATATGAAAGCTCTGAGCACCCTGCCAGGCCATACATAGTAGGTACTCATTAAATGGTCACTTTTGTTCCATTTTTGTCCAGTCACAGAGCTATTTCATTGTTCTGAGTCTTCCCCAACACAGCAAAGCTCAGTCCAGTTTTTTTGTTTTGGTTTTTTTTAAGATTTTTTATTTATTTATTTGACAGAGATAGAGACAGCCAGCGAGAGAGGGAACACAAGCAGGGGGAGTGGGAGAGGAAGAAGCAGGCTCATAGCAGAAGAGCCTGATGTGGGGCTCGATCCCGTAACGCCGGGATCACGCCCTGAGCCGAAGGCAGATGCTTAACAGCTGTGCCACCCAGGCGCCCCATCAGTCCAGTTTTTGATGAGTTGGCCAGCACTGTGTTTCTACAGACACAAGGGATTCATCTTCAGATCTGCTTTTATCTGGTCTTTAAATTGTTCTCCTTGGTGGTACATGCTTATTTTTAAAAATCTAGAATATATGTGAAAATGAATGGAAGGTAAAACTTAGCCTTACCTCCTAAACAAAACCTTCATTAACATTTTGGCCTATTTCCTTCCAGTGCCCCCCCCATCCCCTAGTGCATGTGCTTGTATGGGACATGAGGAGATGATTGTTTTGATCTTTCTTGCTGGTGGGAAGAAGCTTTGCCAAATCCCACCTTTCAAAACAAGCTATTGGAAGCTGGTCACTGAGAAGAGGAACAGATGTTGCCCGTCTCTTTCACTGTAACTGTAAGATCAAACCTTCCCATAGCTGTAAACACTCTTCTCAGATTAAGCTTGTAAATTATACTATTTTCTGGGAAGAGTCCCAGCCTTAAACCAGCTCCTCTTCTCTCAACCAGCAGTTTGCCAAGGCCCGACAGAGTCTTTTCGCCTTTTATCCACATGAGTCACTGCCTTCTCTTTTCTAGTGTGGATCTGTGGTTTGGCTTGGCAACCCTTTGCTTACAAAATAAATTGCAACTAAGTTTCCCAACTCTTTTAAGTAGGCAGACCCCACTTGATAAATAGCTCATCCACACCTCTGCCTAAGACCACTGCCCCCTCCTCTTGCACCCCAGCCCTGTCCTCTGGGCTGCTGTGCCATCACCCTGGGACCAGGAGCTGCAAAGCAATTTATGGGTTCAGAAGTGGAGAGGGGGGGAGAAATTGTGAGACAGGAACAGCTTAGGAATAATGATCCCCTGGGGTCCTGGAAAGGAAAAGGAGGTCGAGAGAGGAAGGTGAAAATAATGCAAACTTGACCCGCCGAAGGTCAGCCTTCAGGTCAAACCAGGAAACCATGAGAGAGACTCCACTTTTTCCTACACACGTCCAACCTGTTGCTCCTACAGCCAGACCTCTTGCTTTACTGTGTGCTAGTTCGGTGATATTGTAGGCTAAAAGAACACAGTGTGGGCTGATCTCCGTTTGTAACATCATGTCAGTGGGAAAATGCATTCCGAGTTCCAGACGGCCAACTCAAAAGCTTTGGAACACAACCCACTGGTGAGTGAGAGACTGCAGGCATTGTATTGAGGGTCAGTCCCAGGACTGTCTCTGCATACGGGGACTGACACAAGTGCCCAGATGCACTTTATTTCCTGAAACAGACATCAGTAGGTATTTCTGTACATAGAGATCCGATCAGAAGGAAATAGCAGTGAACCCAGTTAACTTGTGAGTCAGGGTTATGTAAAATAACCATGCTGGATGATTCCAGCTTGATGATGTGTGTGTGTGTAGGAACGGACCCATTCAGATAACCAGACCAGACTGAATGATAGTGACAGGGTTCTCTTACTACGGATGTATCCGAGACCATGTGGTGAAGGAAATGGCTTCCCAGTGCAGCACAAGGTACCTCTGGGGGTATGTTTTAAAATAGCAGTGTCCAAGGAGCCTGGGTGGCTCAGTCATTTGAGTGTCCGACTCTTGGTTTTGGCTCAGGTTGTGATCTCAGGGTCATGAGATCAAGCCCCATGTTGGCTCTTCACTCAGCAGGGAGACTGCCTGAGATTCTGTGCCTCTCCCTGTGTGCTCCCCACCCCCCCTTGCTCTCTCTCAAAGAAATAAATCTTTTTTTTTAATAAGATTATATGTGTTTGCTAGAGAGAGACAGCATACAAGCAGGGGGAGCAGCAGGCAGAGGGAGAAGCAGGCTCTCCTCTGAGCAAGGAGCCCAGTGCAGGACTCGATCCCAGGACCCTGGGATTGTAACCTGAGCCAAAGCAGACACTTAACTGACTGAGCCACCCAGTTGTCCCAATAAATAAATAAATCTTTAAAAAATAGTGCCCACATAGTATTTGTTTATGTCCTTCTTAGCTTTTGGCATGGGGGCGTTTCAGATGAGGTCATCCTCTTAGGTCCGTTTCCTGAGTGTTGATCGTTTTGTGACATAGAGAACGGCTTCTGAGAGGGGACCTGGAAGCGTAATGCTCCCTGACATCCCCCTCTTCCTCCTTACCCACTTTCCCCCAGAACACCTCTTTCCGTTGTGGAAAATTACACATTCACAAATTGTATTTCTTTCCTCACACCAGCCATATTCCCACACAGAGACAGATTCTGGAATGATCTCATGGATGAATCATGCCGTTATCCGGCTGTTTATAGGAGCTGCCTTTAGACAAAGATTTTGGTGTAAGCTACATTAAGGCCCCTTCATTGTCTGCCAATTACCCTTGGGGGGATGGCTTATCGATGGAGTGCTGAGTGTGAGGGGCAGGACTCTAGACTAAAAGCCGCTTTGATTTCACTTTTTCCTGTCAGCCCTAGGCTTTGTTCCATTGACTCTGAACTACAAGTAAGCAGACCCAATCCAAAATGGCAGCTGTATTGTATCTGAAGAGGCGAGAAATAGGACTTCTTAAACTATGATAAATGCTTATATCACTGAGTTCCAGTTGATGCATAATCTCTTAATTAAAATTAGCTCACAAGTAGTATTTCCTAATCCAGCTTTCAAGCTTTGCTCTATGCAGCAAATCTCTCTCTTTTTTTTTTTTGAAAGATCTGGAAATCCTATTAATATTTAACTGGCTTTTAAATTACTTATGCATCAAAGTGTTCAACTTATTGTTGTCCCTTAATGAGCAAGTGCCCAGTGGTGCTTCTGTTTGGCATTACCAGGTCTCAAGTTGACAGCACCATTAAATGATCACAAGTGGCAGTCAGGCCATCTTGGAAGCTAAAAGCCCTGGAAACTAGTTAATTGGATTACTCACACAGTTCCATCTCTTTGCAGATGTTAAGTATTTAAATCATATCTTTTTTTTTTTTTTTTTAGGAGTAACATTGGTTCGTTCATCATATGCTCCTTAAGGAAGAGGCTTTGCCTTAAACTTCTTGTTGTTTTTTCTTTTTTAAAGATTTTATTTATTTGTTAGAGCACAAGCAGGGGGAGTGTCAAGCAGAGGGAGAGGGAGAAGCAGACTCCCCACTGAGCGGGGAGCCCATTGTGGGGCTTGATCCCAGGAACCTGGGATCATGAGCTGAGCCAAAGGCAGACACTTAACTGACCCAGGCATCTCGAAACTTCTTATTTAATAGAGAATCTTGTTTGATCAGTTCCATGCATTATGGCTCCATGAGCATCAGAAAAGGTAATGAAAGATGATTTGCCTGTTACACAGGATGAAATCAGGAGTTGGCCATAGTGTGGTTACAGTGACAAAGGTAATCCCCTTTGGGCACCAGGATATCTAGGTTGGCCATCTGCTCTGACCAGATGATTCCACAACTGCAAAATCATGTGCATTTGCTCTTTGCTGTGGGAGCCAAAACTAACAGAGGTCCAGGGGGTTTCCAGCCACCAAGTCATAGGCTTTCAAGGAGAGCTACATTCAGTGAATCGCAGGGCCATCCTATGAAGAATAGGGTTTCACTCCACAAAGAAGAAACCTCTATTTCTGCCCCTTGCTTAAGGGTATAACTGCTGCTTGGCTGTCTCCCCAAATGCATTTTCATCTTCTGTTTTTATCGCCTCCCCCATCTTCAGTGAGCCCCTGCCCCGTCCCCCCTTAAACCATCTCCCATCCACCCCCATCCCCATTGGCCAGATTTTGTAAGAAAACCTTTGTGCTGGGTTTTCAAAGTGTGTCTGTTGCTTACAGCCTCTGCAAAAGAAACTTGAATAGATGAGAAATGAGCTCTTGCAGCTAAGTAGGTCTGAGCTACAGCGTCACCCGGGCCTGTGGAAGAGAAGAAAACAGACCCTTGCATTGTCCATGGTTCCTGACCGCTGGTTCTGTTAGTGCATCGGTCCAAACGAGATCCTTCCCTGTGACCTGCCTAACCACAATTGTCTCTGAGTGCAAGCTCCAGCGTGTAAACCATAATGCACACAGTTGGGCCGGTATCCACATATGGTATTTGAACTTGCCTCCATGCCATTTTTAGAAGGAGGTGGAACGTAAATAAATTAATATTTGGACTCTGCATGTATCTGGGAAAAATAATCTAGGCTTTTCAAAGAAACTGGAAAGGCTGATTTCGGTCTGCTTTCAATTACTTACAGCTGCAGTTCCATGTTCTCCAGTTCTCTCTCCTGCTCCTGGAGGGTTAATGCTGGCTGTTGAGCCAAACGATATTTCTGTTTTCATACACCATTTTAATGAGAATTCAGAACAATGATGTTAGAGAGAAAACATCAGGATTTTATCACTACTCCCTGGGGACTTCTGCTTAATCCTTTTTCACTGGCATTTTTAAAAGATTCTGTTTCTGGGTGTAGCAGCAGCACCATTCACAGTTCCCTTCTGTCGGCAACTCTTCCTGGCTCCCCAAACCGGGGGTGGGGGGCGTCCGGGGCCATAGGTCTCTTGCTTGCTTTACACTCACGTGTAAGTCCTGAGCAGTTACTTTACCTATAGATTAGGTGGTGCAGTGTGAAATCGCTGTGTATATAGTTCAAAGTGGGCAAATAACAGCATTTTCATGTGGCTCGTGTTAATACAAGGTTTGGTTTCGGCAGAGCTCTTAGCTAAGGAACCTAGAGATAGATGTTTGTCAGCCTGTTTGTGAAAGATGCCTTTTCAGATGCCAAGAGTCTTAATATAGAGACAGTAAAAAGCTAAGAAACTGACCTAGCTTAGATGACATCTGTGTCCTATTCAGCGGACGTGCGCGTGCAAGCAGATGTGTATACGAGTATGCTCTTAATTCAGGGCCACCAAAATGGCAGCCCGGAAGTTAGGGACAACCTCTTCTTGAATTGGGTGTGGAAAAAATGGGAAAGCCTGCCCTCAGCCGCTGCCATGAAGCTGTCCATTTTCTGGAGTAGTTGTAATATTTATTACCACGTGGGTGAGGTTTTGAAGTTCAAATCTACTTAATATGAACTATTAACCCCCCCCCCCCGAGGCCAAAGGGAAATTAAAACGTAATCATCACTGGGCATCCTCCTTTCTCCCCATCAGGATGTGCAAAGGAGCTGGAGTCTCCCGTAATGCCTTGGATTTGGGGAGCCCTGCTGCTCTGTGCCTCACATAGGACATGCATTTTATCACAGCCAGAAGCCCTGTTCCCAGAGTGTTGAAGGGGTGCAGGGCATGGGTCCCCTTCGAGCACAAGTCCCACTGTCGTCCTTTCCCTCCCCACTGAGGGTGATCCTGTGCTGGCTCTGTCTGCAGTGTCCTGCCTCTCTCCCACCTCCTCTGGGACGCCTGACGCAGACTCTTCTCCAGTGAGCAGGGGCCTGGGAAGTAAACGTCCCAAGGCAGTGGCCAGGCCACTTGTGGGAAGGCTTATTTGGTCCAGTATGGTACCCACTAGCCATGTTGTTAGCTTCCTAGCTACCTGTTTGAATTTAAATTAACTTAAATGAGAGGTACCTGGCTGGCTCATCAGTTAAAGCATGCGACTCTTGATCTTGGGGTTGTGAGTTCAAACCCCACGTTGGCTGCAGAGATTACTTAATAAAATCCTTTAAAAAAAATAAATGAGTAAAAAGTAAATGAAAGAAAATGAACAATTCCGTTCCTGAGTCCACTCGTCCCACTTCGGGCGCCCAGTTGCCACACGCAGCTGGTGGCTGGCACATGAGACCGTGTGGGTGGCTGTTCCGTCAGGGTAGGAAGCGCTGAGACAGGGCTGGTCCGTCATGAGCGATCTGCGTTTTTCCTCCGAGCAGTTGAGGGTGGACCCACTGCTCTCTGAGCCTGTTTTCTTTCTTTCTTTGTTTTTGTTTTTGTTTTTTTAAGATTTTATTTATTTATTTGACAGAGATAGAGACAGCCAGCGAGAGAGGGAACACAAGCAGGGGGAGTGGGAGAGGAAGAAGCAGGCTCATAGCGGAGGAGCCTGATGTGGGGCCCGATCCCACAACGCCGGGATCACGCCCTGAGCCGAAGGCAGACGCTTAACCGCTGTGCCACCCAGGTGCCCCCGAGCCTGTTTTCTGACTCGCCTTGGCCTTGGTGACTGAGGAAGGAGAATGATACAAGTGAAGGGCTGTGGGAAGTGACGGCGGCAGGGAGCAGACCCACACAATCATTCTCGAGAGATGAGTTCCTGTGGTTGGGTGCGGGGGAGCTTTGCTCGTCGCCCTTTGTCTTCCATGTGGTCCAGAGTGTCCTGAGGTACTGGAATACTCTTTGCATCTAAGGACCCCTGCATCTTTAAATGCGTTTTGGGGTTTATCTCATAAGAGGAATCGTGGGTTTTGTGTGAGCACATACAGTTTACTGCGTGTTATGACTCTGTTTCCCTCAGGGGCAGCATCGGGAAGGGGGTGTGGTTTGAGTGTGGCTGGTTTGGTTCTGTGAACTGGGTTGTGTACATCCAGCAGGGCCCCCTGGCAAATGTAGGGCTGCCCAGGGAATCAGGAGCCTGTGAGCAAATAGGGACTGATGGTACGGGGCATGAGAGAAAACACCCTCGTCTCTGCCATCTGTATAAACCAGTACTGGTGAGACAGCCAAGAGCCAGACTGCCTGGCTTCTACAAGTAAATACTACACATCACACGTTGTGGAGGTAGGATACAAACATGGAGTGAGCCTCTGTCCCTGTCTGCAGCCAGCTCTCTGTTCAGGAGCACTGTTAATGTGGGCATATTTTAATATCCTTGTTTCTTTGGGTTTTCTTACCCCATGAAGATAGGCCCTGCCTTTAAAATTAGTTTCAGCCCTAAATAACATTCTCTGTCTGGCAAAATGGAAACAAGGAGACAGTTGTTTGGGAGTTGGGGATTTGAGGCATGTGCTTGGTGGGAGGCGCTTCGGGCAAGGAGGACGTCCCGGAAGCGAGCCGGAGATGCTTTCATGAAATGCGCAGCGCTGCGGGCTTTGTACCCGCTCCCCTCCCGGGGTGCCACGGCCGTCCCCTTTCTCCTAGCCCGCCACGGCTCCTCTTGCTTCATTGCCTGGTTCAGGTTCTTGCTCCATTGGCATTTCCCTTTGTGAGGGCCTGTAGCCTGGACGGCTCCTGTCGGAGACAGGGCAGCAGGGTGGGTGGTCTGTGGCATGTGCCATCCCCGGGTTCTGGTGGCCTTGCTGAGCCCCACTCTGCTCCCCGCCTGCTTGTCTGGTCCTTCCAGCTGCAGATTTGAGGTCCGTACCTGGAGTGCAGCTCTCTGTTCACATGGCATGTTTATAAAGTGAGGTGACTTCAGTCATCATGGATCTCACAGTCCCCCCACAGATGAGCCCCCCCCACACACACACACACCGGGAGAACGCAGGCACATCCTGAAAGTACTCCCATTGCTCAGAATATGCTGGGAGCTCTGGATGGGATGGTCTGCACCTTCTACCAGTGTTTCCAGCTCTGTGACTTACTGTCCTCTTTTGCATCATCCCTAGGGGCCGAGCTTGATGTCTGGCATTAACTGAAGTTGTTCACAGTCATTGACAGTCTGGTCAGTAGGTCGGGGAAGCGCTGATTGAATGGTGTTCAGAGCAAAAATATGTATAATACAAAGCTTGCAGACAGGGTTGGTTATTTGCTTCTTTCTGCGTGACTTTAGTGTTGATTCCTAAAGGGGCTCCAGAGAGTTTTGAGCGTGGCGTCCTAAGGAGACTGCCTTTTAAAAAATGCAATACTTACTGGATGCAACTTTTGGCTTTTTTTTCTTTTAAGATTTATTTATTTTTGAGAGAGAGCCCGTACATGCGCGAGCAGGGGTGAGGGGCATAGGGAGAGGGACAAGCAGACTCCCCACTGAGCGCGGAACCCACTCGGGGCTTGATCCCAGGACCCCGAGATCAGGACCTGAGCCGAAAATCAGTCAGATGCCTAACCGACTAAGCCACCCAGGCGCCCCTTGGCTGTTTGTTTTAAAACTGCCGTTAATCACACTTCTTCATCAGAGGTAGGGTCACAGCCAGTGATTGCTCAACTAGACTAGAGAATCCCTGTTTCCTTCCCAGAAGGGGAGGCTTCTTGTCTCTGTTCCCTCACTCACCCGGCTCCCTCTCTTTTTCCGTGAATTCTTCATCTTTGGCCTGGAGAGTCTTGCCTGCACGTTCTGTTTGTTCTTGCTTAGGTTGTGGGAGCCAGCCCGTGAATATGGTGCCTCTTTCCAGCCCACACAGCATGAACACTGCCAGCCCGAGATGACTTTTGACTAACAGGCACCACGTCCTAGAGACAGAAACTGGAAGACAGTCTTTTCAAATGTGGCTGCATTTTAGAATCCCCTGGCAAGTGTTTAAAACTGACACCCAGGTTGCACCCCATACCAACTGAAACAGAATGTCTGCGGGTGGGGTTTGGGTAGCAGTAGTTCGTCAGATACCCCGTAATTCTAATCAGCTGAGCGCGAGGACTGCTGTAAGGAGGGGGCTTGTCCTTGACTATGTGAGCATAACTACAGCCAGCTCAGTCTTGTACCCTCTCAGGCAACGCAGCATGCTAGAAACAGCACTGGATGCAAAACCAGTCTTGACAGCCTCCTCTCCTGGTGACCTTGGCAAGCCACTCAGCCTCCTGTGGGCTTTTTCCTCTGTAAAATAAGATAATAATAGCAGTCCTTGTCTGATAGGGTCATCTAAAGGAATGACAGAGACAATGTGTGGAAAGTCTTTGTAAATTGTGAAGTGCTGTATAAATGCTTGTTAATACTGGAGATTGTTCTTTTATAGAAAGATACTCATGTTCTAGGTCTCCTGGCAAGGTAGCTGGGGTGACTATGGTGCCATTAATTCCTTCGTTACCAGCAGTAATCCTGGGAACTGTTTAGGACAGGAATTCACTGCCAGCTTTAAAATGAAACCAGCAGCCAGAGCCTAAGAGAACCAACCATTGCCCCATGATGCCCAGGGAACGCTCCCTGGCTTCCTGTTAGTGGACTGTGAGCTGAGGGGCGTTGTACGGAGGAACAACAGCGGTCCCTCGGCTTCTAAGCCTGCCTTTCATCTTCAGGCTTTCCGTTTGATTGGGATTTCATTTATGTCAAAGTGGATGAAACAAGGTGGAACTGCCTCAGTGTTGCTAACGGGCCTCCAAGGAGGGTCAGAGGGATATTCTGTTGGCCAGGGCCCATGTGCTTGTTTTCGTCAGTGTGACTGTGGTGTCTTGTATAGTAAACATCGTCATGGCTCTTTTGAGTACAAACCAAAGCATTTTTTCTTGGGCTTGTCCTCCCCAGGGATTTGAAGTTGGATGGAGGGAAGCAGTCTACAGGTGCCGTGGGCTTGAAAGAGATCATTGGCCTTGAAGGCGTGGAGCTGGGAGCTGACGGGAAGGTAAGGCTTCCTAGCTTCCCATCAGCAAGTCTGTGCCGACACCACCAGGGTCAGGACGCAGAGGCAGCGTGACCACAACCCTTGTTCACAGTGGGTGAACCAGGTTTGGGGCCAGCCTGTCCCCACTCCCCTAGTGTGTGCTTGGAAACCCACCAAGCCAGTGAGGAAATAGCATGAGTATTTCTCCAGCAGTGCTATTTATGATGGATATGCAGGATATTGACGAGTATCCCCCCCCCACACACACGTGCATGCTCTGGAATTGAGTGGTTTGAACACGCGTTGACGGATGGTGTCAGAAGCTACATTCCCGCTACTAGAAAGTTTGTTTTGAGTAGTGAAGGGGAGGCGGAGGCTTCCCACGGTCCTGAGAAGCTGAGTCTTTCAGCCTTAGTGAGCACCTAGCAGGAGGGCTGTCATGTTCCTCCTTATCTGTGACCTGCTGGTGAAGTCTGAGGGGCGAAGTTTCAAAGATGAACTTGACCTTTCTGTGCCGGATCCACACAGTCTTTGTAAACCCTTCAAAAGCCTGTTTATGGAGATGACGCAAGTATTTGAGGCCATCTCAGGGTAGTTTGCTTCCAGCTGAAGCTGCTAGGGCAGCAAATGACCTCCCCACCTTCCCTGTCGCGGAACAGCTGGTCACCACTGTGCCCAGATGTCATCAGCCCCGAGCTCACGAGCAGGGATGTATGAGCCATGCTTCTCCAAGTAGGTGAAAAGAAAAACACTTGTTCTGTGTCCATTCCTGAAGGTTGAGTGTTCACACAGGAATGAGGGAAGTGAGCTAGAGACAAGCATCAGAGATCACATCTGCCAGTGGAACATACAGCAGGACACAGCCCCTTAATCAGACACTCTTGGGGCCTGATGTGTTCTGGAATTCTGCACTTGGTGGGTTATATAGCTCGTGTGGTGTTCAAAAAAAGAAAAAAAGACAGTGTGGTATGTGCCTTGTGTATTACACAACATCCCAACAGCTTCTGGGATAGTTCTCAAATACAGTAGTGTTTCTACTGTATAACATGAATATTCACACAAAGTGTAATAAATTAAAACTATACGTAGCCTCAAGTCAGTTGAGTAGGCAGATTTTCGAAGTGTGGATGTAAGAATATGGACATGAACTTGGTATGGATGCAAACCTATCATTGCCTGGGAGTAATCCATTTTGTCCGTTTTTGTCTTCACCTTTTAGACTGTTTCTTACACCCAATTTCTGTTACCCACAAATGCCTTCGGAGCCCGGAGGAATACCATAGACTCCACCTCCTCCTTCTCCCAGTTCCGTAACCTGAGCCACCGCAGCCTCTCCATAGGGCGTGCAAGCAGCACCCAGGGGAGCCTGGACACAGGTAACCATGGGCAGGGCCGGGGTGGGGCAGCGCATGGAGAAGGTCCCTGGACCACCGTGTGTGCTGGGTCTCCCCCTGTGTGCAGACTGGAGGACGGGTGCCTCTGGATGGAGCATGAGCCTATCCCACGGGCCATGTGACTTTGGGGCAAGCCCAATTTCAGGCCATACAGGTTCATAGCCAGGCCACCAGGGGACCTCACCAATGAGGTATTTCAGCCACCAACTCCCAAGCTTCCGCAAGGAGAAATGCCAGGGCCATCTGTACCATGCAGATAGGCTGCACCGCCCCTCCCTCCACCCTCTCCCCACCACTCAGCTCCTGATCTCAGCCTGGTTCTTGTCGGTATTTTCCTAGTTTTTAGATTTGGATCAGGTGTGAGAACGTTTCTGTGATTCTCATGGCCTGTGAACGTGAGGGAAGGCTTGCTTGCTTCTAGCTTTGCCTCTACAAACCTTTGTAAGACACAAACAAGGGAGAAAACTCTACGAAGCAGTATTATTTCTACTCTCAGAGAAACTCCAGGTGAATGGGGAGTTCCTCAGGCCTGTCCAGGTGCTGAGTTTGGAAGCCCTGTCCTTACGTCCCCACCGGCCCTGGTCACTGAGCGCTGTGTGCATTGGTGCCTGCGCTGATCTGTGTGTGTAGACAGCAGGCTGCCAGGAGGCCTTCACACCAGAAACGTGTGGCTCACGCGCCAGAACCGGAGTTACTCGTTTGGTGTGTAGGTTCAGCAAATGCGCCTTTCCGGTGCCCCAGTTTGTAACCTGAGTGCTTGCCGCACCTTTCATGCTCTGCGAGGTTTTGTGCTCTCACGTCGGGGGGAGTGATCTGTAATTTTCTAAAGTGGAAAAATTGTCAGAATGTTAAGTATCTGGTGACCCCCTTGTGCAGGGGATACCCTCTGTTGGCCTGTGGGGCTCTCTCCTGAGGGGCAGAGTGCGTGTGACTCGGCTCAAAGGCCTGAGGCTGGCCTTGCTTCGGGCTCACTTTAGACTTGGCGTTCGCCCCCCTGCTTCTGCTTCAGGGAGTCTGGGGCGCCTGTTGATTATTTTGTGTGTGATCCTCAGGTAGCGACCTGGGAGACTTTATGGACTATGACCCAAATCTCCTGGATGACCCCCAGTGGCCTTGTGGCAAGCACAAGCGAGTTCTGATCTTTCCTTCGTACATGGTGAGTAGCGGTGGTGAGCCGGTCTGTTCGCTCACCCCCCAGCCTCACCCCTCCTGCCCCCTCAGGCACGCTCACCCTAACAGGCGGCTGCTCTCTGGCACTGGGGGGGCTTCTGGAGGACTCCCCAGTGTGGTTGCTCACAGAAGGCCCAGCACAGTCTGGTCCTGGGTTCTTCTGGTCATCTGGCCTGCATATACCACTTTGGCTACCAGCTCAGGGTCAGGGACCCTCACCTCTGGGGGGACACACCTGAGCTCATACATCCAGAGACCCCACTAGGGGAGGGCCAGGCCCCTCAGGTTCAGCTCTGTCTGGAGTTCCCTGGTGACTGTAGGCCTCCACGTGCACTCCAGGCAAACGTTGGGCACTGGGCTCCAGATGACAGAATTATCTCCTGGGAGAGTGAAGGTAGGCCGCTGTGGGCATTAAATGCAAAACCTTTCCTTGCCGTTTTTGCTTCATGGACTCTTCCTGTTTTTCCCTTTGTGTAATTTTGGTTTCTGCTTTTGGCTGACCACCATTTCCCACCACTTTGTCTGCCGTTTGTCCAGACACCCGTGGGGCCTGGCTGGGTTCTGTGTACTTTCTCGGGGCAGACTTGCCCCAAATCAGTAGTGGGCAGATCCTTGGCAGCCGTGGGAAGAGGGGAGAGCTGGGCTTGTGGGAAAGCTGCCAGGCCAGGCCTGCCACACACGGCATCAGGTAGAGCACCGACCCAGAATGTTCCCACCGCCTCCCTGATGGGCTGGAGGGGGTGGATGCTGCTCAAAACATCCCACTTCGGTTCCCTTGCTCCCCCCGCAGCCCATGCTGTTCTCACCAGCCCTAGCCTTGGGAATGAGCAAACGGGCCTTTTTCTCTTCTGGGCTCTTATGTCTGCAGAGGCCAGAGTGGGACCCCATTTACTCAGAGGGCCCCTGAACACTCCCTCTGAGTTGAAAGTTCTCAGCACTGAGGTTCTAGCCTCCAGCCTCACTTTCTCCCCTGAACATTTGGCAAGTAGCTGCCATCAGAGGAACACCAGGCAGAACTCAGGTCCTTGCCAGTTGCTTCCAGCATATGTTCCATTCTAATACACCACACCGAATCAAAATGAATTACCAAAGGCATGGATTTTAAAATTGCCCCTCCTTCTCACTCTTCCGTCCTTATTTCCCACCTCCTAACATGAAAAGCAGAACCAGAGCCATGTATGGTTTTTTTTTTTCCCACTCTGTGACCTGTTAAGATTAGCTGTTACTTTTACAAAACCAGGCCTTATTCACGTAAGCTAGCACAAAATAAGTGTTCGATAGATGACCAGAATCACCGTGCTAGTGTCAAGGAGGGAGCAACTGAAGCATCATGACTTGTG
Organism: Ailuropoda melanoleuca; assembly: GCF_002007445.2. Classification (NCBI taxonomy): domain Eukaryota; kingdom Metazoa; phylum Chordata; class Mammalia; order Carnivora; family Ursidae; genus Ailuropoda; species Ailuropoda melanoleuca. The sequence goes on from NC_048231.1 coordinate 60,049,048, forward strand.
TAAGAATAGGGTTCTTTATGTCGTTCATTGCTTTATTTACTAAGTAATGGGCAGGAAGCTGTGGCTGGGGGAGTTTGGGGCTGTCACAGTTGACAGACAGGAAATGGGGGCTGAAGGTAGAACTCCTGGCTCAGTGCTCTTCTCACTTGGTCTGTGACTCCCACATCCCTCAGCAGTCAGTGGCAGAACGGCCAGCCTCGGGAGAATGACTCTTTGGGCCAACAGCTGAACAGATATCTAGGTAACCAAGAGAATAAGAGAGGGCACTATTTTTGACCTACTGGGGTTTGGCAGGGAGCTCTTCTCTAGGTAATGTTATGTCTGGCGATAACGTTGACCTCTCCTGTAGGCCAGTGACAGGCTGGTGCCAGATCTTATTTATATAATCTTTAAGTGATTTCACTGTGCACTTCAAGGTTCTGGGCCGCAGACTACGTGCACGCGCCTACGTACCAGGGCGATTTTTCCTCCTTGAGCAGTGTGCTACATGACTTGCCAAGTCAGCATACATGTCTTATCCTCCCTGTTTTATGTTCCCAACTGGCTCATTTTTCATTTCACCAGGTTGCATCTGCAGCCCCTGCTTCCTATAATAGTATGTGTTTTAGAAAATGAAATGGCTCGTGAACGGCATTTTCTGGTCAGTTCCATAAGATGTACATCACCTCTTGCCACAGAGATTGGTACTTAGATCAGATGTGGGACATCCCACTTTTCAGCATTCTTCTCTGTCACTGCCGCGCATGTCAGTGTTACAGAGAGCCTCAGACTGGCTCCCAGGAGACTTCTCTCGAAGCAGGCATAGATTATAAGGCAGTTTCACATTGCAACAAACTTGCACAAGTACACGTGGGGGTTTTGGTTTTGGTTTTGGTTGGTTTGCTTGAAGATGCAGAATTTGTCCATTCAGCCAGTACTGACTGAGGCCCTACTGTGTGCTGGGCCAGGTGCTTCCTTACATAGTGGAGAACAAACTGGCCACAATCCCCATTTTGCTCAGCCTTACAGTGTGAAGAGAAGTCAGACAGGGAGCAAGCAGACAAGTCACTGCGGTCATGAGGTGGGTGAAGAAAAGTGGTAGGAGATGATGGGGGGCAGGGTAGGGGGATGGAGGTGAAAGGTCAGCCTCAAGGAAGGTTCTCCTGAAGCAATGGCATTGAAGGTGAGTGTGAGGGGTAAGAAGGAGCAGCCGTTCTAGGCCTTGGTGGGAAAGGCCCATGTGCCAAGACCCTGTCTTATGAAGGGTGAGAGAGGGCGAGTGTATCAAATCGGTATTTCTAACAATGACAGTCACTGTCCTTTCCTCTACACACATGAACACACAAGCACATGTGTGCGCACACACGCACAGGTGGAGAACGCAAGCCCACAGAATGATGATCCTGACAGATTTTTCATACTTAACCCCAGGCACACAGAGCCTTCAAATAGGCAGTGACTACCAGGGTAGACAGAGATATGGGGTTACTTGACCCAGGCTGTTGAAAGCTTTTGAGGGTGTGGGGCCCATCTTGGCCTGTGGGTAGGTGGAAGGCACTCTGCCTAGACAAACTCACCCAGCTTAGAGCTTTCCTGCGGGGATGTGAACCCTCATCATTGGCAGGGCGCCCCCTGCAGGTGGATGTCGGACCTGTATAAAGCCTGTGCGGCCCTGACTCCTCTGTCCCCTCTCCCAGCGCTTCCTGTCTGTCGTGGCCTTTGCTGGAAGACTGGGCAAGGGTGCCGGCCAGGTGCCAGGCTCCGCAGCACTGCCCACCTCCCTTTATACTGGCCCCCGAGGCCTGTGGGGTTCTGCTGCCTATGCCTGTCTCCCTTAGGTCTCCAGCGTAGCTCAGGGGAGGCCAGCCCAGTGGAGGCCTCAAGCCTGAGAACAAGGGTCTGTTGTCCGGGGTTTCGGGGTGTTCTGTTCCTGTGGCATTTCAGGGTCTGGGATGTTCCTGTGGCCTCTGCAGAATCAAGCAACCCAAAAAGTGACGAGCTAAACCTTTTGCCCCATCGTATCCCCCAGCCACCATTTATCTGTTTTCTCTTTTCGTATTAAGGTGTAATTTGTGTATGATCAAATGCACACATTTGAAGTGTACAGTTCCACGTATTTGGTCACCTCTGCTTTAATCAAGAGAGAACATTTCTTTCCCCTTAAAAAGTTCCCTCTTATCCATCCTGTTCTGATTTCTGTCACTGTAAACTAGTTTTGCCTATTCTGGTGCTTTATGTAAGTGGAATCACGTACTACGTGCTTTTTAAAAAAATTTTTTGGTCCTTCTTCCTTCATAGAATTTAATAGGTGAAATTCGCTCATGTTGCACATATCAGTAGTTTGGGGTTTTTTTTAAATGAGCAAGTAGGGTTCCCTTGTATGGACATACCCCAGTTTATCTATCTCTACTCCTATTGATGGACATTCCAGGGTAGAGATACCATGAATATTGCTGCCATGGGCATTCTTATACAAGTGTTTCATGGACATATATTTTCATTTCTCTCGGGTAAATACCCAGGAGCAGGCTTTCTTGGTCCTAGTGTAGGTGATATTAACCCACCAGGATGTGGTTGGGTGTGTATTTTCATTCATGTGTGTTCTAAGTATGAGATAAAAAGGCCACTTGTGGCCACAGTTGCCATGCCTTCAAAAGTGGAAGAGTTCCAGAGGCGAACATTTCCCTGAGGCCTAGAAAGAAGCCTGTATTGTACAAAGTTTAAGTGGCAGCCCTTCAGAACTGGCCTTGCATTCGGAGTGACACTGGTTTTTAACTCCGATCTGGGCAAGTCACTCCCACTCTTAGCCACCGCGAGAGGGCAAAGCGGAAATTTTGAAGTAAAAAAAAAAAAAAATTCCTGGGACAGGTCTGGAAACCCAAGTCGCAGCTGCCCCTGTGGTTTTGGCCCTGAAGTTTCTAGACGGTGACCACAGAGTAGGAAAGTACGTTGAGCCTCCTGGCTACATGCAGGTTCTCGTAGGGCCTTAGCTTAATGGTGGTGTTTCTCAGGGCGGTGAGGGTGGGCGCGAGGCCTCGACTCAGAGCCGGCTGCTTCCTGCTCTGAGCGCCGCCTGCCTTGTAATTAAAGTTTCGCCAGAAAGTGGTTGTTTATCATTAGAACCTGGCAGCTGAAGTCAGTCGTGGTTTTGTTTTTTCTTCCCTTTCTGGGTGTGGAGAGCAATTAAGAGGAGAAAGTAAGCAAAAGAGCTGACTGAGATAATGCCAACAGAGTTAACGTTCTTTGAATGCCTATCTGGATCCTTTTCCTGTCTCAGGAAGAAATCCCTCTCCAACTTTTCTGACATCAGAAGGAAGACTGATGAGTAACCTTTATGATATCTGTAGGTACATAAATCTCAAGACATCTCAAGAGACATCTCTTGGATTGATCTTCTTGATAAAGTGCCTAGTCACGTATTTACTTAATCTAACTACTCCTAGAAAAACTTCTCCTTCATAGGCCCAGACCTCCCCAGTGTTGTGGGAATATGTCTTAGAACTTCCTCGGCACAGTATGAGAAGCTGAGCAGTGGGAAATTCAAGACTCAGTAAAAGGAACACTGAGTCAGCCTTCTGTGTGGCAGGCTGTTGGGCTCTGGTTTCCCTCACCGTATTTCTTTCCTGCTGAAAGCCGTCTGTAGGTGCTTACCTGTCTGCAGGGTGGGTTCATCGAGAAGCTAAAGCACCTTGAGCCCCGGCGGCTCCTCCCTTGTGAGGCTCCTTCCAGGGTCCTCAAGGTGCTTGAAGGTCATTCAATTTAGGAGAACAGTAACACCATTGCTAGGCCTCTCCTGAGACTTGGAAGGGCTTTAGAGCTTCCCCAACTCTAGGGAAAATCTGCCAGACACCTGCATAGGAGCTGGGGGGTGGAATCCCTGAGGCCCACCAGCTTTTGGTGCAAGCGTTAAAATAAAAGGCCTTTTTAAATGCCCTGTTGCATTGTGGTGGGTTTGTTTTCTGGTTTTAGGGGTTTTGGGGATTGTGTGTTAGTGACAGCTTTATTGGACATAATTCACATAGCATACAGTTCACTTGCTTAAAGTGTATAGGGGCGCCTGGTGGGTTCACTTGGTGGAGCGTGCTACTACTCTTGGTCTAGGGGTTGTGAGATCAAGCCCCACGTTAGGCGTAGAGCCTACTAAAAATGAAAATTAAAATGTATAATTAAGTGGTTTCTAGAACATTCACCAAATTGTGCAGCCATCACCATAATCAATTTCAGGACATTTTCATCATCCCCAAAAGAAGTCCCTGTACCCTCAACCCTCCACCCTGTAAGCCCTAGGCAACCACTAATCTACTTTCTGTCTCTGTAGACTTGGCAGTTCTGGACATTTCATAAGAACGGAGTCATACGCTATGTGGTCTTTTGTGTCTGGCTTTTACTTAGGTAATGTTTTCAGGGTTCATCCACGTTGTAGCATGCATCAGTATTGTGGTTTTCATCTTTTCTTATAAAGATAATACAAAATGAAAGGTTAGCTTTACATTTTATGCAAGGTGCATCTTGCATAGCATCTGCTTCCTTTCTGTGTGTTTGTCTCACATTTTCAGTGACCATTTTGAGGTCTCTAACATGATATACTCCATACGTAGTTCATCAGCTCCTGCTCTCAGGCGACCACTTAAGCAGCGTGTCTTTAGAAGTGCATCCAAATACACACGCGAACGTGTATGTGTGTGAGCCCAGGGCCGTACCCACCCAGTATCCTCTCGAACGAGTGAAGGCACTACTCTAGAAGTTTCTGTAGTACCAGCAAAGTACTGGACAAATGTCTGGAACTGAGGGCCTGCTTTGCACCTCCTGGTAAATTCAAGTTGGCAGCATAAACCTGAAGCAAAAGCAGTTTGTCCTGTGTTTCTCTCCTTGATTTGCAGACGGTTTCGTTTTAGTGAGGGAAATGGAAGAGCTGCCCCCCTCAGGGCGCGGGAGCGAGAGTAAATCCAGGGTTATGGATTTGGAATTCGATGGGTAGATAGAGCAACAAATGCTGCCCCAGGCTGCAAAGGCCCTCCGCTCATTCCCACAGTTTTCCTTGTGATTTACTGTCCTCTTAGTGAAAAGGAAGAATGCAGAGAAGGGACGAAGTGCCCAGCTGTTCGTGGTTAGATAGATCGAGCGAGGGCTGCCGCTCTGCTTAACGACCGTAGCGAGCATGGAGCGTCTGCGTTCTGGTGCCCGGCTGAGCTCGGAGCTCGAATGAGTGCGGGGCAGGTGCGGTCAGGCAGGAGAGCCCCGGCCGTGCTGTGGCTGTGCGGTGGCCCTTGGGGCTGAGAGGAGCTGCAGGGAGCACTGCCTGATAGCCCTCCTTCCCTTGGAATGTTCTGCCCCCGGGAGCTTCTGTGACCCAGAGGGGAACCATAGCTGAGTCTGCAGCAAGCACACATCTGTTCAGAGCTGCTCGTGAGAATGCCTGGGGAGATTGGGGTGGGGGGCACGAGAATGGGGAAGGAAGCAGGGACTTACCAGGCCCCCAAGTTTAAGCACCTTTTATATTGTTTCTGTTAAAATCAGACCAGCAGCCTGTCAGCTCTGAGCCCCTCTTTGTTGCCCAGCGTTGTTATTGGGGCATACGTACCCCATGAACACACCTGTCACCTCAGCTCCCTGCCTCACCTGCCGCTACAGCTCCCATCGCATCCAGCCCCACTCGGAGGCCCCCATTGCACAGCACTGTGACTGGGGCTGTGAGCCTGGGGAAGCCAAGGTCCCTTCCCTCCCTTCTATCATAAGTTAGTCTTTGTTCTTTAAAAAGCAAAAGAGATCTCAGTGTGTCCACAACACATACAGTAGACTCTTCCAGATAGATAACTTAAGTTCTGGTCTTACCGTGTTTTCCTGTCGTCTGGAAGGTAGTTCAGGTGTCATCCCCGACACTGGGCCTTCCTGACTCTGCCTCCCATCTCCAGCGGGCCGGGCCCCTTTCTGAATTGTGTCTGTGGACATTCTGTGTTCTGGATGGTCTCCTCCCAGCTGACCTTCCTCTCTTCCCTCAGCTGTGTGCACACAGCTTCCTCGCAGGAAGGCCGCTGCAAGAACGTGCACTCAAGCTACCTCTCATCCCAAGAGTGCAATGGCCTGCTCTGCAAAATTGCAGGCACCACAGGGCTGGGGCTTTCCATCTGCCACGCGGCCTGACCCAGCAGTCGGCCTCTGCCCTGGGCCACCAGGAGCCTTATGTCTGGCAAATCCCATGGCCTGGAATTAGGTGGCATTGAAAACAGTGGTCACTCTGTCCCAGGCCGGGAAGGAACCACAGCCTGTTTATTAGTGCTTTGATTCGTAGTAACATGTACTGGCAAAACCTGGGCATTATGAGTCTCTATACAGTTCGACTTGTAGGGGAGCTAGTACATAGCGTGGCCTCACTTTTAATTCATTTTCTCTCAGGCCAGAAAGACTGAGTAACTGGGGGCCTGTTGTAACCCCGTGTGTGCAGCTCAGCCTCCAGTACTGCTGCCTCGGCTCACCTCTGTCACTGGAAAGAGGGCAGCTGCCTGCTGAGTGGTCGAGAGGTCCTGTCTTTCAGGAGGTCATAAGGCACCCTCGAGACAGGACCACGCAGGGAAATCATGGCTGCTTATATTCCAGAGAATGGTTCTTGACAGGAGGTAGAGCGGAGGACAGCAAGGACTGTCATCCCCTCTGGAAACTGCCTGACTTGGCGGCTGTGGGCTTGGGGTGGTTGATCCAATGCCCAGGGTCTGGGCTGTGCGTGCTCAGTAGGGAGCAGTGGGCTCCAGGTGCAGCAGGTGAGCAAGAGTCTTCGAGCAGATGGTTGCTCTGGGGGGCTGCCCACTCAGCTGCCCTGGTTGTGGACCCCAACCAGCAGAGTTTAGGTAGGACCCTGAAACAGCCCCACAGATCTCTGGGTGCCCCACAGCTGCCGACATGAAGGAGACGATGGAGAAGCCAGATGAAGAACCGGAAGCACAGAACACTGAGCAGCTTGGCTAGGCCACCCAGCCACTGAGTGGAGCTGGGGTGCATCCCGGGGGTTCTGGTGCTGGAGTTCGTGATCTTCCCCCACAGAGCCACAGCTCGGAGAAGCAGATACCATAGCAGGACTGAAGACAGAGACATCCCAGCAAGTATAGGAGGCAGAGAAAGAAGAACTGGAAGGGCTTCCACGCACCGAGGCCAAGGCCAACAGCACCTGCTGCTTGGGTCAGAGCCGAGGCCAGTGGGGGCAGCTGTGTCCAGTCTGGGAAGAGCAGCTGGGATTAGAGCGCAGCAAGGCTGTGTAACAGCACCTTTAGGAGCAAGCACCCCTGCACAAGGTTGAATGGTGTCCCCCAAAAACGTAGGTTGAGGTCCTAACCCCTAGTACCTCAGACTGTGACCCTTATTTGGAAATAGGTTGTTTGCAGATATAAACTAGTTAAGCTGAGGTTATACTGCAGTAAGGCGGGCCTAACCCAGTATGACTTGATGGCGTAAACAGCTGGAGAGGAGACGGTCATGTGAACTGGCTCATGGGGAGAACACCAGGTGATGATGGCAGAGACGACTGTGATACATCTACAAGCCGAGGGATGCCTGGGACTACCAGAAGCTGGGAAAAGCAAGGAAGGATTCTGGCCATAGTTTCAGAGGGAACAGAACCCATCTGATACCTTGATCTCAGACTTGTAACCTCCAGAACTGAGAGACCATGAATTCCTGTTGCTGAAGCCGCACAGTCTACAGTACAGGGTGATGACAGCCACAGAAAACGGAACGCAACCACTTTAGCATTCTCTGCCCGCCTAAGGTGTTCAGACTGACATCCACAACCTACCACCATCCTCCTCCTGTCTTGGGTCGTGGAGGCCTTTCATTGCCCCAGAAGCCAGCCTACCCTGTTTCTATCAGTGTCAGCAAATGGACTGAAATGATGGCCTCAGTGGGCCCCTGCCTCAGGTACAGCAGCCACGAGCCTCCAGTGGTCCATTTTCTCTTCTCCTTCCCCAGATGCCTTAGGACTTTCCCAGGGCAGCCACCCTGGAAATGCTGGGCCCAGCTCTCCCATATATGGAGCCCTTCCCTCTGCCACATGGTCCTGAAGGCTGCCAGCCACATGGGGGTCAGGAAATGGGGGGCCTTGACAGAGATGGAAGTTTGCAGAGATCCCCCACCCTAAAATGTACCATATCTACTTTAGAAAAGACCCAAAGAGTAGCCCAGTGACAGCCAAATAAAGAAGTGGAGGGTCAGGCTGCTAGCAGGCTTCCTGCTCCGTGCTGGGAGCAGTGGCAACGACATGGCTGTAAGACCGGAAACTCCCCACGGGGAGGATGACAGAAGGCCGCTTCCGTAGCTCTGGACAGCAGAGCCAGGATTCAGAGGAATTCTGTCACCTAGAAGATGAACTTGAGGTCTTGGCTCTCCCTGCAGCTGCCGTGTGCTGCCCACACTGGGAGCCAGGCATTGGGCCCAGGGACTCCATGTCAGCTCACTGGCCCCCCCTGTCCCCCTCTCCAGGAGCAGCCCGGAAATAAATGTACATGTCCACTCCTGCTCCCAGGAAAAGTAGGCCCCAGCTCTGTACCCCAAGAGCTAGGACAGGGTTGCTTGTGAAAACAGTCTCTCCTATAAGGCCGGGGCCCAGCGCTGCAGGCTGAGCCGGGTGGTTGGTGTTCGTGGGGTCCTTCTGAAATTTGGACTGGTCAGGAAATGATATGTGAGGGCCCCCGAGGTAAGACTCGGTGCCCTGGGGAACTGATGACATTGGGGCCTTATCCCCCACCAGAATCCCCCATGGGCTCTGCCCTCATCCCATGTCTTCCCAGGTGAGATTCATTTAGGATAGCGGTCAAGGCCATCATTGAAAGGAGTGTGTTTGTCAGTTATAGTTCAGTTATGAAGAATGGCATCCACGCAAGCTAGTTTACAGAGCGATTTATTACAGAATACTACACAGCTTACAGAATCACTGGGGAGGCTGACACGACAGCCTAAGTTAGAATTTCAGGAAAGATCTTAGACCCACCCTGCAGAGCCAGGCCACTAGGGGAGCTGCCGCCTGACCGCATCCTTGATCAGGGCCCGGGTTGCTGGTTGGGAACATACACCAGCTGCCAGTTTCAGACGTGCTGCTGCCACTGCCGCCTTCGGGAAGCCGCCACTGCCTCCGGCTGCAGATCGGCGCTGCCCTGCTGTGGTCTCCGCTGGCAGAATGGACAACCAGGACCCCCGCCGTGACATGTCTTGGCAGCAGAAAGAACAGAAGCCTGGCTTCTGCTTCGGTGGCGGCTTCTTGTGCCGATGCATGGGACCAGAAGAACTGGAACGGTATTTGGAATCTTCACTGCAAAGTAGTCGGGACGTACAGCGGGGTGCGTCCTGGGAGAGGGTCGGCTCTCCAGACTGCAGTGTGTAGTGAAGGTGAGTCACTGGAAGAGTGACCTGGCTTCCGGGGGTGTAGGGAAGACGGTCCTGCAGAAGCAGCTCCAGGCCCGAACGGTGGCTGGGTGCTAGCCAGGCAACGAGACTCTGCTGGGCGTGCGGGTCACCCAGGCAACGTCACCGCGTGGATGGATCCCAGGGCCCCGCCCTCGCACGCTGACTCCGTGTGCCTGGAGCAGCACCCGGCTCTCTGCTGTGTCCTGCTTCCGTGCTCTTGAGAAACTTCTCCAGTGCCCTTTAGGTACATGGTGTTCTCTCAGTTCGAGCTTCAGGAGAAACCTGTGAGGCAGCCATGCCAGGTGTTTGTCCTCATGTTAGGGAAGTGGAAGGCGAGGCTTCAGGATGCCAAACATCTTTGCTGCAGACCGCTGCAGCCCACCGGCCAGCCCTTCCTACCTGCTGGCAGTCTCGGGCTGTCGCCCCTGCTCGCTTTAGCCCGATGAAGAGTGGAGACGCAGGAAAGCGGTGCAGGTGGTGAGCTGGGCAACCTGGCCCGGTGCTGGCCCCATCCCTGCAGCCCCTGAGCCTTCACATCCACGTCTGTGAGATGAGGTGGGTGGCTCGCGGCTGCAGGCCGCTTCTCTGGCAGCAGGAAAGCTGTGGTGTGTGTATCTGCGTGTAAGAGCAGAGCTGCTGTGGCTGCCACAGGGAAGGATCCAGACCACCCCTTCCCACTCCAAATATCCTTGCTTGGGGCTCGCAGGGCTTCAGTCCCCAGCAAGGGCCAGTGAGTCTTTGCTTGAGACTTTCATCCACCAAAGAAGAGCAGGAGAGGCTGTCCCGGAGAGTTTGGAATGCCTGGTGTGGGGTCAAAGAGGGAGGGAGGGCTGGGTGTTTTGGAAACAGAAGAATTGACTGATTGGCCCCTGGACCCAGCTTGAGGTAACTGTTAGATGTAGTTCCCCATTCTGCTGCCTGTTTCCTAAATGAAAAATCTTACATCCTGTTGAGCCCCGTCTGTTTGGGATGATAAATGCGTCTTGGAGGGCTGCCACAAGGGAAGCGTCCACTCTGCCAGACAGTAAGTGGCCTCCATAAAGTCCCACGCGCTCCTCTCGCGGTGCGGCAGAACACTGCGGCACACAAGTGCGTGCATGCATATGTCTGCACGCTGGGGCCACAGTGCCGCTCCCTGGCTCCTTGCCAGCACATCGCAGGTGCACAGGGCAGCTTCCAGAACAGGCATGCCCTGCGCCAGCTGAGGGAGAGCCTTCTGGATCGGGCCAGGAAGACATGGCGCCATGGAAGAACTCTTGGCATCGCACCGAGTGTGCTTCCACCCAGAATTTGAGAAAGTTCTGAACAAGTGTGGTGGAACATTTTTTAGTTCATTTTGCCGTGGTTTCGCTTTTACTTGCCAAGGCTGTTACAAAGGTGCTGTTGAGATCAGGGTGAATTGGGACATGCTGGCTCTTCATCTCTTCTCGGTTATTAATGGACACCAGAGGCCTTCCACATGCCCATTGTAAAATCCTGTCCAGCCAAGCATCTTCTGAATGGAGGTGTCTACAGAGAGCCGCCCAGTGGCATTAGAGCCACAGAGGAAAGCGGTGATGCGTTCCCCGGAAGAGGGCAGGCCGCAGAAGCCATCCACGGAAACGGGCCTTCTGGGCAGAATCCATACTTGCTCCCTTCTCGGGCTCTGCCTGGTGAAGGTTATTGCCTACAGCCAGCCAGAGAGGCATCAGGCATCACTGCTGCCCTTCGAAAGCAGAATCCTGAGGAGGAAGAGTGAGGCTAACCTGGTGAGACCCAGCAGAGACTGTGTTTCATTCAGAGTGAATACCGTACAGCACAGACGAGCCAGGAAGACTCAGGTCCTCAGAAGGGGCTCAAAGGAGCCAGTCTTTTTTTTTTTTTTTTTTTTAAAATTTTATTTATTTATTTGACAGAGTGAGAGAGGGAACACAAGCAGGGGGAGTGGGAGAGGAAGAAGCAGGCTCTCAGCAGAGCAGGGAGCCTGATGCAGGGCTCAATCCCAGGACTCCGGGATCATGACCTGAGCCGAAGGCAGACACTTAACAGCTGAGCCACCCAGGCGCCCCAGGAACCAGTCTTTAAGGATGGATAGGATTAGAAAGGAGGAAGGGCACCTGACTGGCTCAGTCCGTAGAACATGCAACACTTGATCTCGGAGTTGTGAGTTCAAGCCCCACGTTGGGCGAAGAGCCTACTAAAAAAATAAGGGGAGAGGAAGAGGAAGAAACCCGAGGTTTAAAGGACTGTTACTAGTAACTGACATGTACACGCAATGGACGGTTATCCAGCCTCAAAAGGGAAGGGAATTCTGATCCCTGCTGCACTGTGTTGAACCTGGAAGACATGGTGCTGAGTGAAACAGGCCAGTCACAAAAGGACAAACACTATGATTCCACTCCTGTGAGGGACCTAGAGAAGTCAGGTTCAGAGACAGCAGAATGGTGGTTGCCAGGGGGAGCTGGGGTGGGGGAAGGGGGAATAGAGAGTTGTTGAAGGGGACAGAGTTTCAGTTTTGCAAGGTGATGAGAGTTCTGGAGATGAATGGTGGTGATGGCCACAGACCAGCGTGAATGTACTTAATGCCCCTGAACTGCATACTTTAAAATGGTTAAAATGGTAAGTTTTACGTGATGTGTATTTTCCCACAATGAAAAAAATAAGAGCTAACATTTATTGAGTGCTTGCTGTGTGCCAAGCTCTGCACAGAGCCCTTGACTTCTACCATAGTTCTCAAAATAGCCACGTGAAGTAGGCACTGTTAGCTGTTTCCATCTACAGATGTGGAGCCTGATGTCTGGGGTCGTTAGAGCAATGTCCTACGGCCGGATGACTGGCGATGGTTGAGTGTGGATTGAAACCTCGTGTGCGGGCCCACAGGCCATGCCCTAAACGCTGTGCCGTCTGAACAGCGGGTGGAGGTGCAGGAACTGAAAGGGGCTCCCTCCCTGCCAGACACTGATTGCTGGCTGGAGGCTGCTGCTGTCCCATGTCGCCTGTAGCAGGCATTTGTGTTCCAGAGGCCGTGTCCCCTCAGGCGCTCAGACTCAGTGGGGCCCTTGCCGGGCCTCTCCTCCAGGCTTCCTCATTGCTTGGTGCTGTCAGAAGTGGTGGAAGTTGGCCATAAAGTGTACGTAATTGTTACCTATGGCACTTATTTTAAAGAGGGATCTGGGGGAGGGGTACCTGGGTGGCTCAGTCAGTTAAGCACCTGCCTTAGGCTCAGGTCCCTGCGACAGGCTCCCCGCTCAGTGGGGAGTCTGCTTCTCCCTCTCCCTCTCCCTCTGCCCCTCCCCGCCCCCACTTATGGTCTCTTCCTCTCTTCCCAATAAATAAAATCTTAAAAAAAAAAATTTAGAAAAGAGTGACCTGAGTTGCCTGATCTGTTACAGACCACAGTAATCGACTATGTGAAGCCCTCAGATCTCAAGAAGGACATGAATGAGACCTTCAAGGAGAAGTTTCCTCACATTAAGTTAACACTCAGCAAAATAAGGAGGTACGTGAGGCCCGACATCGCTTGAACTCTCCATCGAGACCCTCTCCTGGCGTGAATTAGGCTCTCGCTTGTGTGCTGGTTCCTCCTATAGTTCAGGGAAATAAAACACTGGTACGTGCAGCAAGAAGAGGCCCAGCCGACGCCAGCTGATCCCGCCTCCGTGAGTGAGAGCCAAGGGGAGCAGGACAGAAGGCGGAGCTCTCCACACGAGTTGACATGGGTGTGGGGGGAGTTTCCTTAAGTGAAAGAATCATTCTTTCCTACTGTCCGAGGCTTAGCAGTTCAGTCAAGGTTGTTACAGAATAGGAAACATTCAGTTCCCTGCTTTCTCAGATGTAGACAAAACAGAGAAGAGTTGGTTTGATAGCACTCGAGATCATTCTTTACCCATCCACCCGAGGGGTGACAGCCAAGCCCCACCTTTAAGCATTTAGCAAAACAGCCAAAGCAGAATCAGGCCCGTGTTTCCCCTGCAGCTGATTGGGTTGACTTTGTGGTGACCCCCATCTGCCGGGCCAGAGAGGAGCTGCCTGGGGTTGTCTGTCTACCAGGACACACACTCAGTGCGTGGAGTGGCGGAGGCTGGACTCTGTGCCAGCACGGTGTGGGAGTATGTGCCAATATTTACATGCTCTGTAGCCCAATGCTGATTTGATTCTGGCAGGTTCCAAGCCAAAGACGTGACAAAAACAAAGTATTCACACTGTCCATTTGCCGGGTAGCCTTCCTAAGTACACTGGCTGTTGTGCTGTTAGCCTAACCCCTCTTCTGCCATCGTTTTTGAACATGGCGGATCCTCGGTAGTGTTGATAGTGAGCCCCTCATTTATTTCCCTTTCCTCTTCCCCTTGGACAACTCTACGCCTAGTTTCCAGACACCCTCAGACGCCACCTGGGTTCAGTGTGGTCTTCTGTGTCCCTTGTGGACGTGGTCTGTACAGTTCTACCAACAGAGAAGAGCCCCAGCAGCTTAAGTCTTCCACACGTAATGGAAATTTCTTACTCCTCAGGATTCAGTCCCATTTCACGTCACCCTTCTGGGAATGAGAAAAAGGAAATGCTTTCGGGATGGACTAGTCTTTTTCTTTGGAGTCCTCTGAAACTCCCAAGTTCTAATAACGTTCCTTTCTTCCTGTCCTTCTCTAGTCTGAAGCGAGAGATGCGGAAGCTTGCCCAGGAGGACTGTGGCTTCGAGGAGCCTACAGTGGCCATGGCCTTTGTCTATTTTGAGAAGCTCGCCCTCAAGGGAAAGCTAAACAAACAGAACCGGAAGCTTTGTGCTGGAGCGTGTGTACTCTTAGCAGCCAAAATCGGAAGTGACCTCAAAAAACACGAAGTCAAGCATTTAATTGACGTGAGTGACCCGAGTCCTGTTGGCTGAGGGAAAACGTGGGAAGAGCAGAGCCTGGTTGGTGATGCTGCCTGGGAGAATTCTGATTGTTAGTAGCCACTGGGAGACCAGGGCTGTGAGGTCATCCTGCAGCAGAAGTCAGGCCCCACAGCTCAGGCTGTGCTGGAACAGAGGGGTGATCCACTTTGACAAAACCAAAGATCCCCAGTATTGGGTCTGGCCATAAAAACCAATTTTCAGGCACCATGAGGGGTGAAATTATTCTCAAAGCCACAGAAGCCACTGTAACAGGAAGGGGACTTATGGGCAGTGTGACTATAGTGTGTCCATCAGACACTTTGGCTCAACAGGCCTTGGCTTCCTGTGGCCTTAGTTGCCTCTTCTTTGAGGAAGGGCATGGGTTTGATTGAGTGGTACCTCCTTCTTTTAAAGGAGAGCCCCATCAAAGCAAGGAAACCCCGATCTTGGGTGGATATGTGAATGCCTGTTTTAAAATAGTTTATTCATAGAAAATTTGAGAAACAGTAAAACCAACAGATCAAGAGACGGTTGCCATTGAAAAGATAGCTTATCACAGTTCCCAAAGTGTCTTTGCTTGGTCTGCCATAGCAAAATCCCGTAGACGGGGCAGCTTAAACAACCGTTACTTCTCACTGTTCTGGAGGCTAGAAGTCCCAAGATCAAGGTGCCAGCTGCTTCAGTCCCTGCTGAGGGCTTGTGGCGGCCTCCTTTTCACTATGTCCTCCCATGGCAGGGAAAGAAAACAAGCCAGCTCTCTGCTCACCTCCCGAAGCCCCCCCACTTAATAGCACGTTGGAGGATGGGGTGTCAACATACGATTGGGGGGGCAAGGGACATCATAGCATGGGGGGCCACGTGGGGAAGTAGTACCACGTTTGGGCAGGAGGCCGAAGAAGGGGAACTGTGGGCAGGAGTCTATTGTGGCTTCCATGGGAAGGAACAGGCCAGGCAGGGTAGGCAGGCTTTGGACTGGCTCGCTGGAGTCATTTCCGTGGAGTCTGGGACAGAGGCGCCGTCCCTACTTGTCTCCTTGGCCTTGGGTGGTAGAGTGAGAGAGGAGATTGAGGGGATGGTTGGGGTGTGGGCCTTAGATTGGTTGGTTTGCATATGGAGGGTGTGCCTACAGGCAGGTTGTGCACCCACTCCGAGAATTGGCTAACCCTAGAGGGGGCTGACCCTCCAGGGTCAGATGTCGTAGCGTCAGAATACTACAGGTCGTGGCTACGCCAGTGCCCTGTGTGTCTAGCTGTGCGGCTGGCTCAGTGGCAAATGAGAAAGAGCAGAAAGGGAGCTAATGGAGGTACTTCCCACATAAGAAATAGCATTCTTTTTTGCTTTAATTTACCATTTAAAAAAAATTTTTTTCTAATGATATGTTAGTCACCATACAGTACATCATTAGTTTTTGATGTAGTGTTCCATGATTCATTGTTTGTGTATAACACCCGGTGTTCCATGCAATGTGTGTCCTCCTTAATACCCATCACCGGCCTAATCCATCCCCCCACGCCGCTCCCCTCTGAAGCCCTCAGTTTGTTTCCCAAAGTCCATAGTCTCTCATGGTTCATTCCCACTTCTTTTTACCCCCCCCTTAATTCTTCCCTTCCTTCTCCTACCGATCTCCCTGCTATTCCTTATGTTCCACAAATGAGTAAAACCATATAATTGTCTTTCTCTGCTTGACTTATTTCACTTAGCATAATTTCCTCCAGTCCTGTCCACATTGCTGCAAATGTTGGGTAATCATTCTTTCTGATCGCTGAGTAATATTCCATTGTATACATGGACCACATCTTTATCTAGTCATCTGTTGAAGGGCATCTTGGTTCCTTCCACAGTTTGGCTATTGTGGACAATGCTGCTATGAACATTGGGGTGCATATGGCCCTTCACTACATCTGTATCTTTGGGGTAGATACCCAGTAGTGCAATTGCTGGATCATAGGGTAGCTCAATTTTTAACTTTTTAAGGGACCTCCGCACTGTTTTCCAAAGTGGCTGTACCAACTTGCATTCCCACCAACAATGTAGGCGGGATCCCCTTTCTCCACATCCTCTCCAACATTTGTTGTTTCCTGCCTTGTCGATTTTTGCCATTCTAACTGGCGTAAGGTAGTATCTCAGTGTGGTTTTGATTTGAATTTCCCTGATGGCTAATGATTTTGAACATTTTTTCATGTGTCTGTTAGCCATTTGTATGTCTTCATTGGAAAAGTGTCTGTTCATATCTTCTGCCCATTTTTTGATTGTTTCTCGTGTATTGAGTTTGAGAAGTTCTACCAGTCTTTTATCTGTAGTGTCCTTTGCAAATATCTTCTCCCATTCCGTGGGCTGCCTCTTTGTTTTGTTGACTGTTTCCTTGGCTGTGCAAAAGCTTTTTATCTTGATGAAGTCCCACAAGTTCATTTTTGCTTTTGTTTCCCTTGCCTTTGGAGACGTGTCATGAAAGAAGTTGCTGTGGCCGATGTCGTAGAGGTTACTGCCTATGTTCTCCTCTAGGATTTTGGTGGATTCCTGTCTCACCTCCAGGTCTTTCATCCATTTGGAGTTTATCTTTGTGATGGTGTGAGAGAGTGGTCAAGTTCACTCTTCTGTGTGTGGCTGTCCAGTGTGCCCAGCACCATTTATTGAAGAGACTGTCTTTTTGCCACCGGATGTTGTTAAGCATACAGTTCAGTGGCATCAAGGGCATTCATAGTGTTGTGCAGCCATCACCACTGTCTTCAGAACTTTCTCATCTGGCAAAACTGAAACTCTGTCCCCATTAAACACGAACTCCCCCTCCCTGGCCTTGGCCGCCGCCGTTCTACTTTCTGTCTCTGACCCCGACTCAAGCTATCTCGCATACGTGGAATCATACACTGTTTGTCTTTTGTGACTGGCTTATTTCTCTTAGCAGTAGGTCTTCAAGATTCACCCATGTTGTAACGTGTGTCAGAATGTCCTTCCTTTTTAAGGCTGACTAGTACGTCACTGTCTGTAAACCTGCCTTGTTTATCTGTGCATCATCGATGGAAGAAGGTGTTAGGTCCGTGCTCTGCGGCTTCTGAGAAATGGTGCGTGATTGTCTAACTTGTGTAGTGTATACATTCAGGAACGTGGAGGGCATGTTGGTGACCAAATCTGAGCTGAGAATCAGCAGGTTTACGTAGACATTCGCTGAACTAATCGTCGCACGTGTAGGTTATGCACATTTAATGGTAGTTGAGTAGCAGACCACCCGGCAAAAGTCGATAGCGTCCCTGCAGAACACACAGGCCATGGTCTGACATTTGCGGTAGCAATGAGGCTGACGCAAGGTCCCGTCCCAGTTATGATCGTGGCTCCGCCGGTGAGTTTCGTTGCTGTCCTGGTGGTTTTTATTAAGCCAAAGCAGAATGCTCCCGGGCAAAAACAAGGCCTTCCCTACACACCTCCCCCCAGTGGTTCTCCTTCATTCCTGCCTCCACAGCCAGGTGGAGCGAGAGGCAGAGCAGGAGGGGGGCCCCTGGGCACGAGCCGAGCACTATGCATGCTCGGGCCGTTCGCACCCACGCGCTGCAGCCGGGCGACGCCCTGAAAGGCAGTGATCCCAGCAGGTCCTCGGGTCCTCGCGTGTGACACGAAAGGACAGAACTGCATGGTCGGCTGCCCCAGTCCTGAACTCTTCCACATGGTTACTGCTGTTGTGGAGGATTGGCTGAGTTTGGAGCTCAGCATAGCAGTTTACGGCACA
The DNA here is from genome assembly GCF_002007445.2 of Ailuropoda melanoleuca. Classification (NCBI taxonomy): domain Eukaryota; kingdom Metazoa; phylum Chordata; class Mammalia; order Carnivora; family Ursidae; genus Ailuropoda; species Ailuropoda melanoleuca. The sequence continues at coordinate 60,066,978 of NC_048231.1, forward strand.
GGTCGCCTTAGACAACTTCTTACCTTCTTGACCCTGCTTTCTCTCATCTGTGAAGTGGACATTAGCATTGACCTTGCAGGATTGAGATTAAATGAAGTCATGGGACGGATGGCAGGCTCCCGACAGACCGTGCGTCCTTGGGGTGGTTCGGTTTCTTCACCAGGACTGAGCAGGAAGTACACTGACGCCCCCCTTTCTTCCTCTACGATCTTGCCCCTAAGGGGTTTCTCCATAAACACTCATTGGCTGGTGGATAGAGAGCTTACAGATAAGAGAAGCCTCAGATTTTGATTTCAAAGCAGCTAGCGCTCTTGGTTTCCTTCATTCCATTGCAGAAACTGGAAGAGAAGTTCCGGCTGAATAGACGAGAACTGATTGCCTTTGAATTCCCAGTGTTGGTGGCCTTGGAGTTCGCGCTTCATCTGCCGGAGCACGAGGTCCTGCCCCATTACAGACGCCTGGTCCAGAGCTCCTAGCACAGGCCCCAAGGCGGGGCAGGGACCACTTCCCGGAGCCGCTCCAGCAGCACTTGCTACTGGAAATGCAAAAACAGAACTCAACATACCAGCCTTTTTCCCTCTCCACATGTTTTTGTGTAGAGCAGTACCGGAACCTCTTCAGGGAGCCCTGGTCTGGCTAGCCGGGATGAGCCGTGAGCGGTTATTCCGCAGCGGGGCAAGGGGAGACCCGTGTGGAAGGTGGCAGAGGGCCTTTTGGCTTTCCCCTGGCAAGCAGTCCCAGCCGTCCCCACCTGGGTGTTCTTCCCGGGCACACACAAACCTCGCAAGCGTGGTCCAGGGCCTCCCCTCCAGAGCCGATCCAATTCAGGAGTGCAGAGTGGAGAGGAGAATGTGCAGCAGCTGGGGGAGAGCTTTTGAAAGATACCCTCACTGTAGCAAAAGCGTGCCAGTCTGTGTCTGTGTCAGCGCTTGGAAGTGCACTCACACGCGCTACCCCCCACCCGGGCACAGAACAGTGAGAATGCGTGTGTCAGATTCCACGTCAGCCTTCGGCCCCCAAAGCCACTCCCACCCGCCGGAGAGCAGACCTCTGCCTGGGCTCTTGAGCCAGCCTTACCTTCAGTAATTAGTTCTAGATCATCTCTGGGTCACACTCTACGTACCAGATGGTCTGACAGCCTCTGCCCTTAGAAAATGCCATAGTTTCTGTTACTGCTCCTACCACCCACGGGACAAAGAGGATGCATTCTTGGCGTTGGATGGGTCACGTGGAACGGTGTGGCGTGAGGCGCTCCGTCCCTCCCCGCTGCCGCCCCACGCGCTGTTTGCCCTTCGCGCTTTCCCGCTGTGGAGACGGCTGGGGCTGTGCTCCGTGGTGTGTATCCCGTGCTCTACGTTAGAGTGCATCATAGGCACATTGAGTGTGCTCGCGCTGTATAAATGTTTTCTAAAACTCCAGAGTAGATGGAAGCCGCACCATGGGTGTTGGGAGGCTTCTGACAGCTGGGACACCCTACAGCTAGAGCTGAGGTTCGGTCAACCACAGAGCCAGGGACTGCTCAGCGCCCCACACCGCTGTCTGTGCAGAATTTCAGCTGTCACCTGCCCTGACTGGCCCGGATGACCCGTACTCAGGCACATGGCCACACCCAGCACCTCGCAGCCTCAAGAGGTGTGCCTGCTGGAGTTCACCTGACAGGAGGCGGCCTGGGGCCATGTAAAAAGAATTAAAATATTTTGTTTCTATATCCATGTTTGTGTCTGTGTAGACATCTGTGTGTCACCGGTCACCCCTTGCCCTGCATTACTGCTGCATCTGCCACCATCCCCATTTGCACGTGGATTTGGAGCTTCTCCCCCCCCCCCCCCCCCCCCCGGGGANCGGGGAAAGGGGGCCCGGGGAGGCCGAGCACGCCCAGCTTTATGTAGCAGAGCTGGAACGAATCTGGCGGTCACAGGACAGAGGAATTTAAGAAACAGCTGGGGAGAGAACAGAATGCTCCCCTTCTCCAGAGTCCTAGATTTAACTGAATTGGGCACTAAGTAAGTATTGTGCCAATGCAGGTCCTTGGCTGGATTCAGTTGTGAGACCGTGGTTTTGTCAGGGGCTACAACGAACGCAATCTCTAAATCAAATAACAGTTAAGGGCACCTACCTGCTGTTGATGAGGCAAATGGGGAACGAAGCACAAAGGGTTCAGAGCGTCTCCATCGCCTGAACTAAACATGCCCTTGCCATTCCTCTCCTGGGGTCTGTCATTTGTCACTGTCCAATGAGCCACCCCAGGTTCGCAGCAGGCTCGGCTCCCTGCTGAGTACCTGGCAGATGGAAAGCCTTTCTGAGGAACAAGGCCACTGGCATCTAGAAATTGCCCACAGAGCTCCCCACCATCCATCTGCCTTGAATGTCTTGCCAAGCTTAGGGGGACGTCTGATGGGTGACACGCCCCCAGGGTCCTTCCTGGGTCTTAAAATCAGGCAAGTGTTCTTGAATTTGGGGCTCTTTGGCTTTTAGCGTTTACAAGATGAACTTAGGAAGTTGTTGGTTCATTTTTTTTTTTTTAAGAACTTAATTTTAAACTATTTTGGCCTGTGGAGTTGTAGAGTGGGGTGGGGTCTAAGAAAGATTTTGTCAAGGGCTGCTTTTGCTTGTCCTTGACATGAGCTTTCTAAAGGTAAAAGGAGACAGAGGGTAAGGGGACGAAGGTCACTGCGGGAGCGGCCCGGGGGCGTGTGTCCCAGACACTGCTGCAGCCTGGGGCTTCGACACGGAGTCAAGGAGCCTGAGCCTGTGTGGAGTGGAGACGGGCACTCGGTTGCCTGTTGTAGACCTCGAGGCTCTTACCCTCCACCGCGAGGGGCGGGTTCAGCTCTTTGCCAGTCCTGCTTCCTCAGACATGCCCTGAAGCCTCTCTAGCTCTCCCCTTGTGCACACGTCTGTTGGGAAGCCCTGCCTAGCAGCAGGCCCCATGGGACAGCCCTAGCGGCTCTGCCTGACTCAGTTTCCCCAGACTGGGCTTCTCTCCTCTAGTCAGCCTTGCCAAGTAAGAGACGGATATCAACTGAGCAGACAGGCTTTTGCAGCCGCCTGGGGAGGAAGTGGCAGCAGCTGCCCTATCCCCGAGCAGTGGCCCGGCTTGGGAAGAGTCTGTTCCCCTGCCGCGGAGAGTAGCTGCCGCTGGGAGTCTGAGCCTGGGCCAGCCCAGTGACAGTAGAGGTCACTACTTTCCCTCTGTTTCCCCCGGGCAAACCTCAGTGGACCCAGGAAACACCCCAAATGCAAAGCTGTTTCCTTTGTGTTTTTCTCCTTGTTTTTAACTTAAAAATTCCCCTGCTACAGTTTCTGTGGTCTTCACCCACCTGGCCCGTTTTTGGGGGGGGGGGTCCCCTACTGCACAGAAACCACTCCGTACCCCAGGCCCTGCCCTGCTGATGTGGGAGCAGGCGGCACTGGAGAGCCTTCCCTCCTCCTCGTTACTCTGTCCTGTCCCCTTCATTCCCTCAACAGCAAAAAAATAAAACTGTTTACAGCACCCACTGAACTGTGTCTCTCTCAGACATTTCCGGTTCAGGCCTGAACGGCTGGCCTCTCCCTCGGGCCTCTCCTCTCCCTCCAGCCTCTCCCTCGGGCTGCCTCCATCACCCATTGGAGCCCAAGGCCTCCTCACCCCCCTTGCCATCTGCTGGAGAACATTTGAGCCAGGTCGTTTTGTTACCTGTTCGCCATGTCACCGGTCTGTTGATGGGGGAAGCCCTTCAAAGGGTTTGTGAGGGGGTGGCCGGAGTTGCTCGTGGGGGGGCTGTCAGGGCCGTTTGGTTAAGGACAGCGCTGGCAGGTCACCACAGGGCCAGGTAGGAGAGCGCTGGTGGCCTGGGAAGGGAGGAAACATGAAGACTGTAAATCCCGAGTCCCATGTTGTTAACACCACCTTAAAAGGCGGCTTCCAGGAGGGCGACTGTGAGGCGCAACTGAGGCAAACAGTTATAAAGAAGAAAATTGGTGAAAGGAATGGTGTTCTTACTGCCCGAGCACTCACTGCAGAATGTGAGCAAGCTAGCTCAGAGCCCCCACCTCATAAAGGACCGTTCAGCCCTCCAAAGAGATATTCCAGAAAGTCTGCAAACACACGGCTGCTCAGGGCATGAGAACACACTGGCGAGGACGGTGCAGGCCGAGCACCAGCCGCTCCTGGGGGCTTGTTGCAAAGGCAGAAGCTGTGCCCAGATTTCATGAAGACTTGTGTGCATCGAGAGCTCACAGGCACTGTTCTCTGATTTAGCACAAGAAGTAGGTGTGTCTAAAGCCCACTCACTGGTGTCTCAAAGAAATGCAGAGACTCTATAAATGGATTTTAATACAAAAAAAAAAAACAAAAAAACGCTGGTCTCTCAGTGAAAGGTGGTCTTGACATCAGAGTATAGGGCCACTGCCTCTAGCGTTTTCTGGAGGCACATGGCCAGAAAGATTTAAGCTGGGCTGAGCTTCAGCTCACGTTTTGTAAATCGGAGCTCCCACAGTCGATGGCCTCACCCAGAGTTGGACCAGGGTTGCTGTTCAGATGAGGCCTGTGTCCCAGGCGTCGGGTCCAGGGGTGGACAGTTGCAGTGGTGGGGGGACAGGGCTGCTGAGGGTTGTACACGCATGGCCTTGGAGACATTACAGATGAGCACGCCTCCCATTTGGTGTGTTCATTGGGGTCCGCCTACCATTTTTAAATATGTCTTACATTAGGTTCTGTGGGTGACCACAAGAACCCCAAGGGCCTGCCCCTGAGGGGCTTCCAGAGGTTGAGGGGGGACCCCCGGGGGTGGGTGGAAGGCACCTTTCCCAGGTGCCGCGATACCAATCTCCAGAGGGAGCTCTGAACGCAGAAGCTATTGAGGGAAGCTCCAGGGCAGGCCAGGCTCCCGGCCGGTGACGGCTCAGGAGTCGGCCTGGCACGTGGACGACGGGACAGGCCAAGCTAGAGCCAGCGCTTGGTCCTAGGAGTGAAGACCAAAAAGATGGGCAGGTTGAAATCAGGGGCGCCTTACCAAGGTGCCTGGACGGCTTGGGGAGAAGCCAGAGACGCGAACGGTGATGCGCCGTGGTTGGCCGGCAGGGCAGAGCTGGGGAGGGCGTCCTCGCCTGCGGCCCCCGCACGCCGCCCCTGTGCGAGGCACTCCAAGCGAGGTTCGTAGGTAAAACCCTGAAACCATAACATTAGGGATCACATTCCCATTTCACAGCTGAAGAAACAGGCTCTGAAGGGCACTTTTCCCAAGAGCTCACAGTTACCAAGTGGGAAAGGCAGGATTCAAATCCAGGTCTGATTGAAAAGCCCAACCAGCCCTCCTGCCTCAAGCTGGGGCAACACGGAGAAGCTAAGAATGTGGAAGGCCGGAGCCAGGCTGACCTCAGCTGTCCCCCTCGACCTCTGCCCGGATAGCCCCTCAGATTAGGTGGGACCCTCTCCGCAGCCACACAGTAGCCACCAGCCCTTTCCGTGAAGGAGGAGGAAGGCTCTGGAGCTGCGAAGTCCAGAGCTTTGTCCTCTGAGACACGAGCAGCCTTCACAGCGGATGTGGGACACACTTCTGGGCCCTGGGAGAACATGGGCTTTTTGGAAAACATGCTTCTGCCACAGGTGAGCTAAGGGGCTTCTGTAAGTAAGAAGATCACGTGAGGTGAGACACGCCAGTGTTGGTGGCCGCCAACAACGGACCCATCAGTTTCTCATCGACCATGTAAGGGTTTTCCACTGTGTTCTAATGACCACAAACTCCCTTCGCCTCATGACTCTGCACGTTCCCTGGCTGCCAGCCCCCCATCAGTGTGTGACTAGGAAATGCACGCTTGTTTTTCTCCATTACGAGGCCAAATACACGTCCGGCCGGCTGTCAGCTGGCAGGAAGTGCCACAGCTCAGTGGGGTCCAGAGAACGGCTTAGGGATTATGAGCTGCTTGAGACTTCACATCTCAGCCCCCAAATGTCACTTGCAGGACACACGCCTCGTCAGACGGGCACAGAGACCCTTTCGTGGTCATTAACTGCTACTCTTGACCAGAGCTCAGGAGGACAGGAACAGTACCCACCACTGTGTCCACAAGCACTCAGCACCGTGCGGGGTGCACAGAACCCACCAAATAAGTGTTGGTCAAATCTAATGAGCCATCATCACAAAACCACCACCCCACCAGGCAAATGAGCAGTCCGTTCTCTGCTCAGGTGTTGGTGCAGCTCTGTGGTTCCACAGCCCGAGCCCCACCAGCCAAGGGACCCTGCTCATTCTGACGTCTCTTGGCCTCCTTGGTCCCTTAACCCATCCACACCTCCACAAATCGTTTCCTCAATGAACTCACTTTGCCCCCCATTGCAAGTGCCACCCCCCACCCCAGCACACCCAGCTGGCAGGCGAGAACACGGTGTTTCCTCAAGCAGGAGCAATGGGAAAACAAGCATTCTAGATTTCCAAATCATTCTGGAAAGTCGAAATTGTCCCACAAAACCATCAAGAATGAGTGAACAGTCGAGAAGATCACAGGCCTTTAAAAAAAAAAAAAAAAAAGGCAGTTTGGCCACAATGACTCTGACCCTAAAAACAGCCCTCCTCAAGGTGCTGATGGTGTCCAGGCCCCTCCCCGCCACATGGACATTCCTTGGGAGCCCTCAAGTTCTTGGTCGTTCCCCTCTGAGGGGCTTTGAACAATCCTAAAAGTTGACACCCCCCCCCCAAAAAAAATCCAGTGGGTCCAATGGGGAGGCTGATGGCATCTTCTGGCAGAACCACTCACTGTAAACCATTTTCTTAAAAACCCTGTGTTCCAGGCCCCACCCACCAGCTCAGCCCTGTCCTACTGGGGTGCAGTGGGGGGGAGGTGGGGAGCACTGCGTCGGTCCTCCCAAAGGTACCCCCCGGGCATGATGGGACATGGATGCTGTTTGGGCCACGAGGGATTCCAGCCACAACAGGACATCCTAAGTTTTTAGAGTAAAACTCCAGGAGACCCAAGGGGCCAGGCAACTGTGTGAAGGTATAAAGAGAACAGAAAGAGCTGCTGGGGAGAAGCCTGTGGCCCCGAGCCCTCGGACAGATGGGATGACGAGCAGGGGGGTACGTGGTTGGCGATGAAGCAGAGCCCCCACGCCGCTCTCAGGGCTGAGGGGGCGCCTCAGCCGGCTCACTCTGGAGGAGAGACACTGAGCACAGCCCCGTGGGGGGGCCTGAGCGGCAGGGCCCAGCCAAGGCCAGTGCGTGAGCCCACTGCTGTCAGCCAGGGGGTCCCCCACCGGGACCAGACGCTCTTCTGCCTCCGCGCACTCAGATACATGCACACAGACACACACACAGCCACGCTCACAGATGTGCTCACACGCGCGTGCACACACACACACACAGAGCATTTGTCATTTCTCACGACTCAGAAACCATCCACTGGCACAGGGTCACGTGAGGCAGGTGAGGGGTGGGGGAGCCCACGGGGCAGGGGCACCGAGTCCGCGCTCCCGTCTGCCCGCCCCGTCACAGCGCGGTTACGCCAGCTGGTGGCCCAGCTGGGCCTGAGTGAGAATTGCACCTTTCCAGGCGGACCGTGGCATTTCACTCACATACTCACCGCCCCACCCCCACCATGACTCGAACCCCTGAGGGGCCCCACTCCGTTCCTGTCCCCGCTGCCAGCTGCAGCTCAGGGACCCGAGAGCCCGGCCAGGAGGCAGCTCCCACCCTTGTGGCCTTGAGCCCAAATGCCCCCCGAGTGCTGACTGCAGGATCTTGGGGGGACCATGAGGCCCCTGGGGTGTCAGTGCTTCCCCCACGGCCCCCGCCATGAAGTGGGAGTTCCATGACTCCGGCTGAACTCACCTGGACCGCTGTCCCTGCCAGGTGGCTTCTCTCCCCCTCGGCTCCTCCCTTCCAGAGGTTTCCCACGTGCAGGACCGGGAATCCTCGAGCATGGGCTGGCTGCCTGGCCTGCTAGCCTGGGTCTGGCACTGAGCCTGGGCACCACCCCCCGCTCTGGGGAAGGGCGTGGTGACAAACGGCCTAGAGTGGGGACCCCCTGCCCCGCAGCCACATCTGCACAGAGCCTGACACCAGTGTCTCCACAGCCAGATGAACGTGCTCGCGCTGCTAGCCCTCAGCCCCACGTCTACACCGGGGCCCAGGTGCAAAGGCTGCTGGGCCCCTCACAGCTCATCGAGGAACCCGGGCCATCGTGCAGGGAGTGGGGCCCCAGCTGGTGAACGGCGCTGCAGCCCGTGCTCATCACGACACCCCCAGGCGGGAAGGGGGGCTGCTTTCTCAGCCTTCCCTGCCGTCCCGTTCTTGCCGTCCCGCTGCCCCGCAGACCACCCCAGGACACGCTGAATGTCGCCAGAGCATTCCAGTGCAGCCCAGCCCCGCAACAACACACAGTTTCTCACGTTCTGGAGGCTGGAGGCCCAAGATGGAGGGGCTGGCAGGGCTGGCTTCCTCCAGGGTCTCTCCTGCTGCCTCTTCCTCCTTTTCTCTGTGCCCGCGCATCCCCCCCGTCTCTTCGTGGGTGTGAATTTCCTCTTCTAAGGACAACAGACGGGATGAGATCGCTCCCAGATGGGCCTCGTTGACCCTTCCCTACCTCTTTAAAGGCCCAGTCTCCAAACAGCATCACCTTCTGACCTCTGGGGGTCAGGGCTTCCACATAAGACTTTAGGGGGCACACGGTTCGGCCCATAACGCTCAGAGTGGACATGACATGCCACCAAGCCCAGACCATTCACACGTCCACCCAGCTTCTACACACACATCAGAATAAAATCCAGCAGGCTCTTCTGGTTGGGATGCTTCCTGGCCTCTCCCCAGCCCTGCTGCTAGCTCCCAGGTGGGTCTCCTGAGGCCCTAGATTGTTCTGTGTTCTTTCTACCGCAGCCCACGTCCAGCCCCTAATCTGCTCTCAGAAAGGGTTTGCTTTCCGGGCAGCGCATATACTAAAAAGAAGGGAGGGAGAGGGAAGGAAGGAAGGAAGGAGGGAGTTGCTTTCCTCTTCCCTACCAGGACACTCCTTTGCTTCCCAATCTTTGCAATGCAGTCACTTTCCTCACTGGCTCATCTCCCAGTTGCCTTTGTCAGAAGCTGTCCAGGTTGTTCCACCCCCTGCCGTCAACCCGTAGCCTGCATTTCCTCCTTCCTGGCTAGCTGCACCTCTCCTTCACATTGGGGATCTCCTGCCCCATCGGAACCTCAGAGCTACCCTCGTCCTTGGCTGCCACCTGTCCTGTCCCAGCAAAGGGCCTCCTGCTTCCAGACCTGTCACACCGTCCCCCCCTCCCTCTCCAGGCTTCCTCGGCATCTTAGCACACACCCCCGCCTCACAGCCACTGAACACAGACAACCTCTCCAAGCACACTGAACATCGTACAGCGTCGATTCCGCCGAAACCTCTGGCCATCCTGAGTTTGGGAAGTCCCTTTAATTCCCAATCACATTTTGTGGGTAGGGATTTTCTGGAGCTGTCTGGTCACTGAGGCCTCTGAGGTCTCCCTTTTGAGAGAGCTCGTTTGCTCTGCAGGATTCCCAGAGCTCACATGCCACAGCGCTTTGGTCTCCCCAAGTGATGTAAAAGGTGTGCCGACCTAACCATCCTGAAAGAGACAGCACAAGCTTTTTTATTTTTGCAGAATAATTAAAATGACTCTCAGGAAGTCTCTCCCCCAGTTCTAAATCAAAGCATGAGTCCCAGCTGCTGAGAACTGAATAGGAATCAGACATGAACGGAGGGGCGGAGAAGGAGGAGAACTAGGTATTTATTATCTAGACTTTCCACAAACTGAAACAGTTCTCTCGATTCCAATTAAGACAAGATCTGGGCTTTCGTTGTTGCCACAAGAAGTTTCCAGAGCCCAGTTACTATTAAGGACATATTTTCTGCTGGAAAACTAAAGATCCGATGAGTGCTTGTCGAAGTACAGTGTCCTGATAGGACCAGATGCATTGAAATCACCTGGCATGCCTTTTAAAAATGAAAAAGCCTGGAAATTCTAGAATCTCTGAGCGTGAGATCCAGGAATCTGTATCAGCAACAAGTTCCCCAGTGGTGTTTCTACATTCAGAAGTTTGACAGTCATAGCTATTAGTGTGGGGGGTCGTGCCGAGTAATAGATGGAAGGCAAGGCTGATCCTGGCAGGGCTTCTCAGCCTTCAATCCTCATGTGAACTTGTTAAAAAGCAGGTGTGGAGTCGTTAGACCCAGGAGGGCACCCGAGATTCTAGGGAGCCAGTGTTGCTGGGCCACAAGTCACATTTTTAGTACTTTTAGTAGCAAGCGTGTTTCCCTTCCACTATCTCTATGTGTTTGTGTGTGTGTGTGCACGTACACATATTACAGTAGTTAACAGCATAGCACTTTCACGTGATTTCACTTCCCTAGTGAAGTATAATGAGGCTATTGTTTTAATAATGATTCTAAACCTTATTTAAACAAACCGCTGTCCTCTCAAGCAGTCACTGGGGTCACAGCACACAAGAGTGCTTCAAAGAAAGGCTCTGATGTCAGAGCTGCAAGTTGTCATAACAGGTGCTCTCCGCCCCTCACTAGCGAGTGAGCTGGGGCCAGCAAGAAAACCTTCCCGAGCTTCAAACCTTAGCTGTAAAGCAGGCTTGACTCCACCTTTCTCTCTCAGGAGGTGGTGAGGGGCACACCAGATAATGAATGCAGTGTGTGCAGGTGGCCCCTGACACCCAGCTGCTCTCACGCATCACCTGGTAGCAGCAGGTGCCAGGAGAAAGCACGTGGGGGATGCCTCTTCTGGGTCCGGCAGTGAGGCCAATTCTTAAGTGGGATAAGAAATCGGTCTCCTTATGTTCCACAAATGAGTGAAACCATATGATAATTGTGTCTGTCTGCTTGACTTATTTCACTTAGCATTATCTCCTCCAGTCCCGTCCATGTTGCTGCAAATGTTGTGAAATTGTTCTTTTTGATGGCTGAGTAATATTCCATTGTATATAATGGACCACATCTTCACTCATTTATGGAACATAAGAAATAGGAAGATCAGTAGGAGAAGAAAGGGAAGAATGAAGGGGGTGGTAAACAGAAGGGGGAATGAACCACGAGAGACTACAGACTCTGGGAAACAATGAGGGCTTCAGAGGGGAGGGGGGTGGGGAATGGGATAGGCTGGTGATGGGTATTAAGGAGGGCACGTATTGCATGGAGCACTGGGTGTTATATGCAATTAACGAATCATGGAACTTTACATCAAAAACTAGGGATGTACTGTATGGTGACTAACATAACATAATAAAAAATACTTATTAAAAAAAAAAGAAATCGGTCTCCTTAAGACACCCCTTCACCTCCATTTTGACCTGAAACACTATCATTGACTGAACCATCACCTATTCCAGTCACTTCGGACACCAAATGATTTCTGGCATTTTCAAGAAATGACATAGCTTCAGCTGCTATGATATGATATAGCTGCCATCACGAAAACACCACAGATTGGACTGCTTAAACAACAAGTGTCTCTTTCTCCATTCTGGAGGCTGGGAAGTCCAAGATCAAGGACCTACAGATCTGGTGGATGGTGAGGACCCTGTTTTCTGGTTTGCAGAAACCTGTCCTTCCCTTCCCTTTCCTTCCTTTCTCATTGTATCTTCACATGGCAGAGAGCAAAGAGAAGAGCAAGTTCTCTTGCGATTTTTTGGTTTTGTTTTTTTGAAAGAGAGAGTGCACAGGTGAGGGGAAGGTGGCAAGGGGCAAAGGGAGAGGGAGAATCTCAAGGAGGCTCCACGCTCAGAGCTCAGCGCAAAGCCCGACGCAGGGCTTGATCTCACAACCCTGAAATCATGACCTGAGCCGAAATCAAGAGTTGGATGTTTAACTGACAGGGTCGCCCAGGTGCCCCTCTCGTGTTTTTTTTTCTTATAAGGGCACTAATCCCTTCATGGGGACTCCACCCTCATGACCCAATTGCCCTCAAAGGTTCCATCTCCAAATACCATTGCATTGGGGACTAGGATTTCAATATATGAATTCTGGGGGGACACAATAATCCACACCATAGCAAGCCTTAAAGAGAGAAAATGGGTAATTTCAGAAGATTTGCTCCATGATGTTCTGAGTGATGTCAGTGTCATTGGAGCAATTGTGTGACATCTGTCCTGACTTGCTCCCAGACTCCCTCCTGCCTCCATCCTGACTGGCTGCCCTTGCTATGGAGGTGACAGGTCCCCACAGAGAAACCCTTGCACGGAAGACATGTCTTCATCTGTCTCTTCCCCCTTCCCCAAACCAGGACAGGGATAACTGTCTATCACAGCTCTGGATCATGCTTGGCATGTGTTCCAAATAGATATTCCCCCCAAATGGCGGCAAAACTCAATCCACCCATTCTTTTGGCCAGGCACTGTGCTAGGTGCTGGGGCACAGTAGTGAGGAGTAGTTCCTACAGACATGGCAACTATCTGGCTGAAGCTCACAGGCTATAGGGGAAGACAGACAGGCAGATGGCTCCATAACTTTGACGAGTCCTACAGTGGAGGGATTCATGATGCGTTAATGAGCATCTAGTTGAGAGCTTTGACCTGGTCAAGGAAATTAAGGAAGAAGAAGTGATGCTTGATCCAAGATTGGAAAAATGGATAGCAGTAAAATGGGCAAGGTGAGAAGAAGAGATTTTCCAGGGGGAGAGCACATGCAAAGCCCCAACATTTGGAGGGACTGTGGTGTGTGGTTCTGGATGAGACCAGAGAGATAGATACGGTCAATGTATTAGTCAGGGTTCTTCAGAGTAACAGAACCAAGACCAAGGATGGGTGGATGGATGGATAAATAGATGATAGATAGATAGATAGATAGATAGATAGATAGATAGATAGATAGATGATAGATAGATAGATAGATGATAGATGATAGATAGATAGATAGAGATAAGCTTATATGACTAGGGAGGTTGAGAAGTCCCCAGCAGTCAGTAAGCTGGAGACCCACGAGAGCTGATCATGTGTTTCCTGTCCAAATCCAAAAACCTGAGAGTCAGGAGAGCCAAAGGTGTAAACTCAAGTCTGAAAGCCACCAGACTCAAGACCCAACAAGAGTGGATCTTTCCTTTTGAGTCTGAAGGCAGGAAAGACCAGTATCCCGGCTCAGACAATCAGGCAGGAAGATTTCCCTCTTACTCAGACTTTTTGTTTGATTCAGGTCTTCAATTGATTGGATAAGACCCAGAAACATTAGAAAGGGCAACCTGCCTTAGTCTACCAATTCAAACGTGGATCTCATCCAGAAACACCCTCACAGACACACCTAGAATAATGTTTGGCCAAATGTCTGTGCACCTTATGGTCCTGTCAAGTTGACACATCAAATGAACCTTCACAGTCGGACTATGAAGGACCTTGTTGACCACGAGGAATTTGTCTTTTTCCTCTGGACAATAGAACATCTTTAATGCATTGAAATAGGACGATAACATAAGCAGATTTGAGATTTGGAAACTGAATTCAGGCAGGTATCTCAGGGGAAGCTCAGCAAGAAATAAGCACAGGCAAGGGCAGACTGGTCAGGAGGCTTCTGCAGTGACCAGGACATGGGGTGTCAGCTTGGGGAGGGGGTGGTGATGGAGACGGAGAGAAATGATAGACCCCAGAGATATTTAGCACTTGGTAATGGATATGGGAGGAGAGGAAGAAGGAGAGGTCGTGGCCGAACCCAAGTTTCTAGCCTGGACAGCCACAAGGAGGGCCGTGCCCACATTAAGGTAAGAAGCACCCGAGGAGGTCCAGGACTGGGAGGAAGAGAGTGACTTCAGGCTTCCATCTTGTGACAGAAGCCCTTTAGTAGGATGGAGTTTGCACTGAAATGTGGGACTACGTTTCCTCTTGGATCCAGGCGTAGCCAAGTGTGTTGGCTTTCTGTGGCTCAGTAACAAAGTACCACAAACTGAATCACTTGACATACATTTATTCTCTCATCGTTCTGGAGGCTGGAAGTCCAAAATGGAGGTGGTGGCTGGGTCATTGTTTCCAGAGTCTCTGAGAGAAAATCTGTTCCATAGTTCTCTCTCAGTTTCTGATGGTTGCTGGCAATTCTTGGTGTCCCTTGGTTTGTAGATGGATCACTCCAATCTCTGCCCCTGTCTTCACAGAACATTCTCTCCTGTGTCTCAGTGTCTTCACATGGTCACCTTTCCTCCGTGTATGTCTGTATGCCCAACTTTCTAACATCTTGTAAGGGCACCAGTCATGTGATTAGGACCCACCCTAAGTCAGTGTGATCTCATCGTAACCAGATTACATGTACAAAGACTCTATTTCCAAATAAGGTCACATTCACAGGTACTTGTCCTTAGGATCTGAACCTCTCTTTTTGGGGGGCTGGTAGACAACAATCCAAGCCATAATACCAAGTGACTGTTTTGGTTTGTTTGTCTGTTTTGCCAATGGAACATGAGTAGTAGCAATATCATTTCCCAGGCCAAAGCTTTATAAAACTCAGGCGTGGCTTTTACACTCCCCTTTTTTCTCCTGAAGGAGCTCAGGACACGCCACCCCAATATGTGCCACTTTGGCATACTGGCTACTTTGAGCTGAAGGCACCAGAAAAACAGCGAATGCGGTAGGAGGCTTTCTCTGCATTCTCCTGACCTGCCGAAAGTCAGATCCTAGCTCAGTTGTCAGAGATTGTCCTCAGGGGAGTTTCATCAACAGGGAACATTGACTCTCACCGCCAGGAGAGGAGACGGGAAGCCAGCACCGCAGCCAGACCACCACTGTCACACACTGTCCCCCCTCATCCTTCCTACAAACCATTTCCTCTTTCTTGGGTTGTCTTTACCTCCCCTCCCCTTCCCCTATAAGACAGTATATAAGCTCTCAATTCTCACCATCTTGGGGGGGCGGTATTCACTTTTTTTTTTCCTGTGATGCCCCGAGGCATGTAATAGTAAAACGAATGCATTTGTATACTTTTCTCCTATTAATCTGCCTGCTGTCAGTTTATGTCAGAGACCCAGTTATTAAATCTCAGAGGGCGGAGGGAAAGCATTTCATTCCTCCCCCACACGACCCGCTGGGTAAATGCAGGGGACTCTGCAGGGACAGTGGATGGAAGGAACGGGGACCTTTGATTCAACGTGTGGGAGAAATGAGAGGAGCTCAGGAACTCCACACTGGGCTGGGGCATCGGAGAGGAGTAAGCTTTTACCACGCTAAGGCCCTGAAATTCGGGGGTTTGTCTGTCAACAGGGTTGACCTCACTTCTACAGAGATCTTGGCTTACAAAGGCTTGGAGACATTCAGAGGAGATGCCATGTAGACCACGAGGTCCAAAGGCAGGTCGGGCTGGAGACGTATGTTTATAAATGATGCGTGCATAGCTGGGGCTATGTGACTGCGAGGCATGGCCACGGGAGCAAGCCTAGAGGGAGGAGGGAGGCCCCAGGCCCTGGCCTGGTGGGACGATCATGTTTGATACCTGGAGAGACTAGAATGAGTGCAAAGAAGAGAAAGAGTGTGGGAGGGAGGGAGCAACACTCCCGGGGTGCGTAGGCTCACGGGGCACGAAGGAGCAGGAGACCCAGGCCCTGAGAGGCCCTGTGTGACCAGACTTGCAAAGTATCAACTGGATTGAAAGACAGGAAGGTCGCTGAGGAGGAGCACTGTTTTAGAAGGTGCCTGAGGTCAGGCTGGAGGGCTGAGGAGTGAGAAGAAGTCGAGAAGATGGCATCAGCAAGCAGAGAAAATTCTTGACGAGTTGAGTTGTGGGAGGAAGGAGCTAGGGCTGGAGCTGGGAGCGAGAACCAAAACCTTCTAGCCCACACTCAGCCTGGACGCAGAGAAGTGAAAGCACCCGACTGCCCAGTTAGCTGAGGTCGTCAGTCCACGGGCTCCATTAGGGCTTCTGGACTCATTTGGGACCGTCTTCCCAAGCAAACGGTGCGTCGCTCCCCTGCCGTCCCCACTGATCCGGGGCTGAGGCATGGTGCTTGTGACCCAGTCCTAGAGGCCCGCATTGAGAGACTCACCTCGAGCCAAACTTCCAAGTCTTGATCGACCCGCTCCGAACACGGAGCTCCACTGCGCTCCCCGACGGCCGGCCTGCCCACAGCGAGACGTGGTGGCTCGTCCTATCCGTGGCCGTGGTGGTGGTCTCTAGGGAGCCAGCTCCTGACAACAGGATGAAGAAAAAAGTCAAGTTCAGCGTTTTTCGTTTCTGTTTTGTTGTTGCCAAGGAAGACTTGAGGGTGTTTAAAGCCGATGGAAAGAGAGGGGTCAAATAACCAAGAGAGACGTGGTCAGGTTCCTGCGGCGGCAGGAGGAGCTAGAATCAAAATGAGTGGAGAAGGAGGGATTCCTGCTAAGCTGGAGTTGAGGCACCCTCAGTTGTAAAAAGAAGGGGAGAGAGGTGCCAGGGCGAGCTGCTTCACGTGGATGAGGCAGAGAGGTGAAGTTCTCATCTGGCAGCTTCTATTTTCCCTTTCAGTAAGAGCTGAGGCCCAGCTACCCGGGAGAGGGGAGGGCAAACAGGGGGAAAGGGGTTTGGAGAGAGTGAAAGATCCAGGAAGGTGAGCCAGCCTGAGAAAGGACCAGTTCCTTGAGTACAGAGAGCCATTTGAGATTGGTGCTTATGGGTGTCTGGAGAATGTAATGTGCCCTGTTCTGTGACCCCTGAACGGGGACTTCTGGGTGCCTGCGTGTTCCCGCTCACCTGGATATGGAAGTGCTAACAGACATGAAAGTCACTTTATTGCCACATTCCATTTATTGCAAGTCTCCTGCCACCTAAAGCCAACCACTGTGGAAAGCCATCATGGATAAGGATAAAGATATTGATGGTAATATTTACTGCTTATCACGTGCTGGGTACTGTGCTAAGTACCATGTGTGCATACATGCATATATGTGGTACGTGTACCCAGACGTATGTACATAAACATACGGTGATTACACACACTTATATCATTTACATACATATAGGTACCTTTTTCCCATTTAATTATTTCAACAAACCTATGAAGGGATTATTGTCCATTTTATTTTTCTAAAGATTTTATTTATTTATTTGAGAGAGAGAGAGTGATTGAGAGAGTGTGTGAGAACAAGCAGGAGGAACAGAGGGAGAGAGAGAAGCAGGCTCCCCACTGAGCAGGGAGCCTGACGTGGGACTCGATCCTCGGACCCTGGGATCACGCCCTGAGCCAAAAGCAGGTTCTTAATGACTGAGCCACCCAGGCGCCCCTACTGTCCACTTTAAAGACAGGAGGACAGGGGTTCGGGGGGTTCCTCCCCTCGCCCAGGCCCATAACCCCAGGCTCTGCAGATCTCCATGCAGATAGCAGCAGACTTGCCTGACCAAGAGACCTGGGAAAGACCATGGAGGAAAAGCCAGGTGGAGGATTCTTGATAATGAAGAATCCGCTTCGTCGCAGGATAAAAATAATTTCCATGCCTAGGGCAGGGTGGAATTTTCTGCCTGGTGCCCCCTCTGTGGGCAAAGTTGATCAAAGGCAACCTGAGAGCCCTAGGGGGGAATCACACGGTAACAAGCTGACCGTCCTCCCCCTTCCCTGCCACTTCCCCTTCTCCGTCCCCACTTCCCCTACCCCCTTGGGTGCCCTCAGTCTCTCAAGGCAGCCTCCCCACCTCAAATGCCACCACTGCCCCAGCCACTGGCCCCCAGGTGCTGTCCCTCACTTGCCAAAGGGCCAGAGTGGTGCTAAGTTCTCAAAAAAGGGAGAGAAAAAGGCCCCTCTCCCTCTCAGCTTGACCTTTGATCCCACTGCTCATGGCTCCCAGGGTCTTCTGGAAAATACTTCCTTTGACTTATGTCCAGAGCAGCCTTCCCATCTCAGGCTTAAAAAACATGAGTCCCTGAGGCAGGTGTGGGTGTGTGTGTGTGTGTGTGTGTGCCCGTGTGTGCACGCACAAGCTCGGTGATGGGGGGGTAGCAGTGGGTGGAAACTTAGCAATATTCTGCATTTCCTTCCTCACCCTTTTTACCTCATCCACTTGTGGACAGGGCTGCCTGCCGAGTACAGGCTCCACCAGATAGCTCTGGCCCCATAGGACCGGTCTGATTGCAACTTACCTCAAGCCAGGGCCTCTGCTGTGAAAGCAGCACTTAACTTGTTGAGCTTTGGGCCTAAAACTGGCTGGGGCACCTTGGGGCCGCTCCAGGAATTATAGACTTTGCGCTCTGGGGGTTGGTGAGACAAAGCTGAGGCCCACAGTGCCCTCACCGCACCACGGCTTCCCCATCCCACTGCAGCGGGAGCAGGCCGGTAGCTCGGGGTGCGGGGGGAGCCTGGCTGGACTCACAAGGCAGAAAGGAAAACGCAGGGCGGGGTGTCCTCATGGCCCCTGTTCAGGAGCTGGGTCGGGAGGAGTCATTTGTTCTGTTTTGTGGGGAGACTTTATGAGACAGGGACATGCATACTCCAGGTCACAGTCATGCAGCCCAGCTCTTGCAGGGGGTCCTAGAAGGGGGGATTGGTATTAAAGAAAGGGCAGATCCCTGGTGGGTTGCTTTTCAGAGGTCTAAAACCAAAACTTTTGGTGTCGATGGGTGCCTGGCTGGCTCGGTCGGAAGACTGTCACTCTTGATCTTGGGGTCGGGAGTTTGAACCCCATGTTGGGTGTAGAGATTACTTAAATGAATAAATAATAAGAACTTTAAAAAAAAAGAATGTGTATATCTCTGGTGGGCTGCTTTTCAGAGGTCTAAAGACAGAACTTTTGGTTTTGCGAATAAAGAGCTGAGATTTAAAACAACCGATTTATGACTCCACTTCCATGAGTACCTAACATAGGTGAATTCATACACACGGAAAGTAGAATCGAGGTTCCTAGGGGCTGGGGAAAAGAAGGAATTAGGAGTTACTGTCTAATGGGTACTGAATTTCCATCTAGGGTGATGAGAAGTTCCAGAGATGGTGGTGATAGTTGTACAAGC
Source organism: Ailuropoda melanoleuca (assembly GCF_002007445.2). Lineage (NCBI taxonomy): Eukaryota > Metazoa > Chordata > Mammalia > Carnivora > Ursidae > Ailuropoda > Ailuropoda melanoleuca. Next base: position 60,085,857 of record NC_048231.1, read on the forward strand.
CTGTGAATGCACTTATTGCCCCTGAAATGGTCAAAATAGTACATTTTATGTTAGACGTATTTTACCACAATTTTTAAAGATACAAAAATAAAGAAATGGCTGAGGAGGCAAGAGACATTGTGTGGGAGAACAGGCCCAGCGCAGGGTGGGGTCCAGACCGGGCAGGAGAATATTCCAGAAGGGGACCCCAGAGTGCAGTGTGCTTGGTGCCGATATTTCCGAGTCCTTCAGACTGCTATTCATAGCTCAGTCCCACTGCGTTCGTTCCAAGTGATATGGAATATAGGACTTAGTTGTTCCCCAGCTGGCGTAGACCGCTGAGGCCAGCCCAGCGCCAGCCGGTCCCTCCCTGCCCTGGAGGGCCTCTGGGTTGTTGCCGGGTGACTGCAGGATGCACACGGTCCCCCGCCTCCTCCTTCCCGGCTGTGGTCGCCAAAGGGATAGTGCCGTCCCTCGCTAATGCCAGGGGAACCAGAAAACATGAACTCTACCGGCCCCAAGGAGCTCAGGGCAAGGGCTCTTTCAAAATGTCCCTCTGCTCTGCTTTTCTCACCTTTTCCTCCTCCGCTGTACCCCTTGTCACCTATATTGACCCCAATATCCCCACAAATCAAACCACCCCCCAGCTGCATAAACTGACAGACGTTCGGGTCGGCTGGACAGTTCCATTCACCTAAGCTGAACTCAGCTGATCTCTGCTGGGCTGGTGAGGTGTGCAGAGTCGGCTAAGGGCAGGCTGGTCTAGGATGGCCTTGGCAGGGAGGAGGTGGCTCTGCTCCAGTGGTCTCTTATCTTCCAGCAGGCAAGTCTGGACTGGTTCTCCGAAGAAAACACACCCTGGACAGAGTTAAACAGGCAAGGAAAACTACTCAGGACTATTGCAGGAGAGGTCAAGACCATTGTAATGGAACAGAGACTGCACTCCACTCCGGATCCAACAGAGAGCTGGGGACATATAGCCAGTGGGCAGGGTGAGGGAGACAGTGGATGGAAAACTACCAAGAGGAACTCTGGGTTAGGTATGGGGGTGCGGGGAGGGATGCTTGCTAAACTGGCTGGGCAGGAATCTTGCTGAACTGAGCTCAGCAGCCAAGGAAAAGGCCTGGTAGAGAAGAGGGCTCCGAGAACAGTCCGAGAGAGCAAGTGGGAGAGTACAAGGCTTTTTAGGGCCTGAGCTCAAAACGGCTAGTGTCACTTCCACTGCCTTTATAAACCAAACAAGTCACAAGATTGGCTCAGAGGTAAGCAGTGGTGAAATGGCTCCATCGCGTTGCAAATGGCAGGGGCACGAGCAACAGTGAACACTGGGGCCATCTTTGCAACGGATTCCCCACTCTTCTCACGGGAAGACCCTCTTCATGCACCAAGACCTTTGGGCGGAATGTATAGCCCCCAAGGCTTCCTATATTCTGACTTAGCTGGGAAGCTGGCTGAGCACGGAGGGCTTACCCACACTGGAGGGGACAGACTGGAAGGTACCAGAATTGGAACCGAGGCAACCTAGGGGCTTATGTACTAATGAGGTTCTCAAGACCAAGAAGGCCAAGAGAATACAATGGGAACCTCGTGAACACTATGCGTGTAAACTGGAGACTCAGTCTTAGGGAAAAGTAAACTCTGGTTGTCAGAAGACAAGTGGAGCTTCACACGGGGACTAGAATGAGTTTTTATAGACAATTGTAATACTAATAATGGCCACCGCTCCTTGGGCATCTGACATGTGCTAGGCATTGTGCTAAATGCTATACATTTAATTGTGCTTCCTTTTTATTTTTTTTATTTTTATTTTTTTTTAATTTATTTGACAGCGATAGAGACAGTCAGCGAGAGAGGGAACGCAAGCAGGGGGAGTGGGAGAGGAAGAAGCAGGCTCATAGTGGAGGAGCCTGATGTGGGGCTTGATCCCACAACGCCGGGATCACGCCCTGAGCCGAAGGCAGACGCTTAACCGCTGTGCCACCCAGGCGTCCCTGTGCTTCCTTTTTAAAGCAGCCCTGGTATTATACCCTCCGTTTTTATTGCTATGGAAATTAAGACTCAGAGTCCAAGACCACAGAGTTGGCAAGCGTAGAGGATTTAAAAGTCCACTGAGGCCGGCACACACAGAGCACCTTCTGTGGGCAGGTTCTGTGTGAGGCACCGAGGAAACCGTGATAAGCGGACGCAGACCTGTCTTCAAGGAGCTTACGGTGTAGGGGACAGGGCAGACAGCAGAGAGGTCATTTTTATGCTGTGAGGCAACTGTGTGTATAAAGAGATCAGAGGAGAGGCATCCATTCAGGTATGTCTCGGGCCTCAGTGCTCCCACCTGCCTTTCCCACTGCACCGCACAGGCTCCTTGGAGGCTGCTCATGTTAGGGTTGCCTTTGGCAGCTAGTAACAACAAGGGAGGACGTAATTATTTTCTCCCACTTAAAACGGTTGGAGGTGGGCAGCCCATGGCTGCCATGGTGGCTCTACTGTCTGTCAGAAACCCAGGCTCCTTCCAGCTTCTGCTCCACTGTCCTTGGAACACAGCTTCCAACTTGAAGGTTGTCTCAGGGCCCAAGAGATATGCTAGAACTCCAGCTATCATGTCCTCAATCCAAGAAAGAAGCTGGAAGAAGGCAGGAGGTCTACCTATCTGAGCTCTTTGAAGGAACTGTCCCCAAGTGTCACCCACTAAGTTCTGCTCATGTCTCCTTGGCCTGAGCCCAGTCAAATAAGCTGCATGGGCTACACAGGAGGTCGGGGGACGGGGGTACGCATCTGTTAGCTGTATACACAGCTTCTCCAGTAAAACCGATCGCTATTACGGCTTTTAGGAAGTGTCGTGGGTGGAACTGCGTCCCCCCACATAAAGGTATGTTGGAGTCCTCACCCCCAGTACCTCAGAATGTGACCTTATTTAGAGATAGGGTCTCTACAGAGGTAACCAAGTTACAGTGAGGTCGTTAGGGCAGGTTCTAAGCCAGCATGTCTGGTGTCTTTATAAAAAGAGGGAATTTGGTCACAAAGACATACATAGACAGGAGACCACGTGAAGAGACACGGGGACAAGAGGCCCGGAACAGACCGCTCCCTCTCAGCCCTCAGAAGGAACCAACCCGACCTCTGCCGTCCAGGCTCCAGCACTGTGAGGCAATACGTTTCTGTTGTTTAGGCCGCTCAGTCTGTGGTACTTTGTTACTGCGGGCCTAGCAAACACGCTAAGCAAGAAGAAGAGATGTGCATTGGGTCAGCGATGCCTGGAGCTGGGCCGGTGGACCATGGTGAGCTTGAGCAGGGGTGACAGACGGGGATGGGGATGTGGGGGCCGCAGAGGTGGGAACAGCACAGGCTGACAGCTTTCCTGGCCCCTCCGTCCGGCAGGTCTGTTCCCCTCACCCGCGGAGAGGCTACAAACAGGCCTCCACTGGGCCTCCACCGAGGCTGTGGCTGGGAACCTTGAGATGGCAGCTACCCGTGGTGGTCTCCATTCTCTGCCTCCTGAGCCATGTCCTCACGTCATGTGCGCATGGATCCGTTATGTCGGAGTGCGGACTCCTCCAACGGCCATGTTTGTTTTTCCCTTTTGCTCAGGACAGAGTGCTTGATTTAGAGGGCACATGATATGCAGCTGACAGAAACACCAACAGAAAGCACACGTTTGACTCAGTTGTACCGTCAAGACCCCATGAGAGAAGTTGCTGGGAGCTGAAAGCTTCAAGTGCTGGCCCTGACCTGCTAGTGGTGACCACTCCTCCTCTCCCCGCCCAGCTTCACCACCCACAGGAGACCCAGCCACTTTACTCCCCAAAGCAGAGCCAACACCAGCATGTCTTGCAGTAACAGACCTGACCAAAGGCCTGAGGATCAAATGGGGCATCACAGAAAAAGAAATGGAGACCGGAGCCCCCGGGGCTCTGGAAGAGTGCTGACCACACCCCCTCCTGCTGCCTCCCTCCTGAGTTCCCTCACCTGCCTCCAGGGGCTGGGGGTCCCTTATTCTTACCCCTACCCCCCAGTTTTTCCATGGCCCTTATTCAGGACTCCCACCCCATGCAGAGAGGTGGCTGCGATGGAAAGCAGCCTTGGAGAGAAGTGTATGAACCACTTAAAACCTGAGTCTAAACAAAAGCCTGCGTATTGCATGATCCCATTCATATGTAATCTCTGGAGCAGACAAACCTGTAGGCGTAGAAAGCAAATTGCTTGGTCAGCGGGAGCAGGAGAGGGAGGAATGACCAGGGGCTCAGGGTTTCTTTTGGGGGTGATGCAAATGTTCTCAAATTAGATAGTGGTGATGGTTGCAGAATCCCGTGAACATACTAAAACCCACTGAATTGTACACTCTAAATGGGTACATTTTAGGGCATGTGAATCATATCTCGGTAAAGCTGCATTTTTTAAACACAGCTCTCTCTGCTGGTCTCCTTGTAGGCTCAGGGCCTCGGTGAGAACAAGGAATGGATACAGTGACCCTTGAACAACGTGAGTTTGAACTGATCAGGTCCACTTATACATGGATTTTTTTCAAAAAATATACCTCAAATACTGTCAATGCATTTTCCCTTCTTTATGATCTTAATAGCATTTTCTTTTCTCTAGCTTAAATTGTTATAAGAATACAGTATATAATACATATAACATACAAAATACGTGTAATCAACTCTTGATGCTATCGGTAAGGCTTCCAGTCAACAGTAGGCTATTAGTAATTAAGTTTTTGGGAAGTTAGAAGTTCTCTGTGGAGTTTCGACTGTGGGGGGGGTCAGCACCCCCCCCTGCATTGTACCAGGTCAATTGCATTCACTTTCCGCCTACGATCACAGAAAGTCACGCGGAGCTGCTCCTACCGGAACAGGGGAGATTCTGCCAGGGGACAACCTGGCGCTTCCCTCTGCGAGGCAGGATCTGCCAGGGCCTCACCTACCGAAGAGCCAGGCCCACCTTCAGCAATGCAGGAGCCGAATGCTGGAGCGCAGGGACACAACTGCGACCAAAACTAGCCCCCGCCTTCCCCCCAGGGCATTCAGTGTGTGTGAAGAATGAAGGAGCGAGGAGAAAATGAAGGAATGGTTGACATCACTTTCCAGGGCACAGACAGAGCCTGGACAGGCCCTGGGATTCTTCCTCTGACTTGGCGCCCTCGTCCCCCAGCTCCCCAGAACTTGCAGGGGCCCCGCAGACCCACTGGCCCCGGAATGGGGCCTGGATTAAGTCCCCGCCCTTCCAAGGCCCCGCTGCTCTGAGTCTCACTCAGAAGGACGGTGTGAAGACAGATGGGCACGAAGGCCTGGCCTTGCCAGGCCCACGAGCCGTTTCACACCGCAGGGAGGAAAGAAATGACTCAAATGCTCCTTTTGGCTCGGACAGTTGTTGAAATGGGATTCCACTCTCAGCTGCCAAGGCAGGGAGCTGAGGGGGTGAAGGGGGCGCGGTTCCTTCAGACCCCTCCCCAGAGGATCCTGGATGGAACCCACAAAGCTTATACACCACTGTTTGTTTTACTAAGGGCAGGCCGCTGCTGGTCAGGCCTCCGAAAATCCGCTCCCTGCAGGAGCAAAGAATCCCTCGTTTCACCCGGAGCTCGGGGTGTCTGCTGCCTCTGAAAGGTTCCAGAACAGAGGCAGCCTTGTGCAGGCTCCGGGATGGGCTCGGCCTTCCTGGTAGTTTGCCGCCTGGTTCGGAGGACCCAGGAGCTGCCCTGCAGGTGGCGGGCGCGGGGCCTGGGCGGACACCGGTGGTGAGTAGCACCCACCCCGCGGGAGGGCCGCCAGCATGGGGCTTGGCTTCTCCAGTTTGCTCAGAACCCAGCGATCTGGGGAGGGGGCTGAGGTGGGTGGGCAATGCCCGTGGACAACCCATAGCATGGGAGGGGGGCCAGGGAGACGGGCAGTGAGAACATTCTGGAGTCTGGGCTGAGGCGTGGGGAGCTTGGGGAGGTTTCCTGTCCTGTCAGAGTCTCAGAGGCCTCACCTAGAGGTCAGCCCTTCAGAGCTGTAAACAGTTGATGATGTAAAGTATTGGGAGCACCTGCACCCCACATGGAGGCTCAGGGGCCCTCAGAGGCCCAAGTTCTCCCACTGCCGCACTCCAATCACAGCCGGGCTGACCCAGCTCCCTCCCCGGCCTCTCACGGGCTTCAGCTTTGCCACTCAGGCTGTGCCCCTGCACAGTCAGACCTCCCTGCCTCCGACTCTGCTCCCTCTGCTCCCTCGGGTCGGGTCCCCTGTCCCCTGGCACAGAGAGGGCCCACAGGCAGGGCTGCGAGCTCAGGTGGCACAAGTCCTCACACCCCCTCCAACTGGCCTCGGGGACTCAGGGCAGTTACCCTCTTGGTGTCTTGCCTTCTCCTCTGCAAAACCAGGGCCCCGCCAATTCCTCCACCGGAGGCTCCTGGGGAGGGGACAGCGAGAGGCCGCAGGACAGAAGCACTGTGAGCAGCCCTGCACCGCCAGAGTAGGCCTCAGCCGGCCACGCCGCACGCTCAGCCCCCGCCGTGAGCTCAAGTGTGCGTGAGATACCGCACATTTTGGAAGAGCAATTTCTTACTTTTCAGGAGAGGCTCGCTCAAGTCTGTGTTTCCCTTCTCGGCTTTATTTTCTTAAAAGCCCTTAACTCTCTGAAATTCTCTTATTCACTCCTTGTCGTCTGTCTCCATCACTACGAGAAAGCCAGCTTCAGGAAGGCCGAACAGCCCGACACGCAGTGGACTCCCCATATGTTTTGAATGAATGGATGCATGAAGGAGGTACTTTAACCCAGAGAACAGATCCGCCCTGTGACGGGGCTCCGGGCAAGCCTGGCACCATCATCCGGGGCCCTGCTCCCTGGCTAGAGGTCAGCTGGAGCAGGGACTCCCTCTCCCGGAGCAACAGTCTATCCTGGGGAGGAGCTCGGAGTGCTCAGATCGGAGGCACCTGAGAGCACCTGCGCTCTAGGACCTCTGCTCTATTACCTGTTGCCGTGTGACATGCCTTCCTGAAACCTAGTGGCTTAAAACAATTCTGTATCTCATAATTTTGTGGTCGGGAATTCGTGGGTGCGGCCGGGCTGGGTGATTCTTCTGCTCCACGTGGCATCCACTGAGGTCAGCTGGCCGTCAGCTGGCAGATGGGCTGGTCCAGGGGGTCCAGGACAGTTTCCCTCACAGTCTGGTGGCCTGGTGGGGTGTCTGGAAGGGGGTGCTCAGCAGGGGCTGTGCACCTGGTCTCTGCAGCACAGAAGCCTCAGGGTGGCCAGACTTCCGCCTGTCAGCCCAGGGCTCCCAGAGGCTGTTCTAGAAGACTAAGGCAGATCCTGCAAGGCTGCTTTTGACTTGCCCTTGGAAGTCATGTAGCATCACTCCCACCGTGTCCTCGTGGAGGCAAGCAAGTCAGAGAGCTAGCCCACGTTCAAGAGAAAGGGCCAGCAACCACACAGGGGAGTGAATACCCTCGGGGTGGGGTGCGGGCATCTCGGGAACAAGCCAGCACAGCCTCCCTCTGGGTGGGGCAGAGGGAGAGAAGCTGCAGCCAGGCCAGGGCCAAGAGCAGCTCAAGGGCCTCCCTCCGTGGACTGGCCTTCCCAGGAACAAGGATCAAAGGACCACGGACTCCCAAATGGTTCCACCCCCTTGAACTTCCAAATGATTCCATATTCTAGTTCGGTACTTTGCCCAAGCCAACCGCTCCAGAAAGATACCATGTTCTAAGCGTTCCTAACCACCTACTGCACTCGTATGTGCTTACGTTTCCTACCAGATCTGTAACTGCACCCCCTTGGGTGGGCCTGCAGACAAAGTGCACTGGCACCCTGGCCTCTTCAACCTTCAAAGCCCGCAGCCACCCAAACGTGCCCGTCCCCGAGAAGCCGAGCCTGAGCATTGAACAGTGGCTCCTCGTTCTGGAAACCTGAAGAGCTGTAGTTCAGGTGGGAGCAGCACCATTCCCAAAGGGCTGCTGGTTGCTCCAACCCATGCAGGGCGGCTCTCAGGCACAACCCAAGGGAGAAGGCTGGTGGGATGGACGGGGACACTGGGAAGGCAGCTGGGACGCGGGCCACAGTCCCCACCTTTTGGCAAAGACGTGGCCTCTGGGGAGAAAGCCACAAGTGCCCTCAAAGATGTCAGGCATCCACATTGAAGCACCTAAGTGCAAAACCGACAACTCCCTGTAAAATGTGACAGGCTTCACTGCTCCTCTGCAACAGAACTCTCCCAGGTGAAGGTGGACAGGCTTCATCAGAGACACCTGGGTTTGAGCTCTTGCTGGGTGACCCTGGAAAAGTTACTGAATCTCTCTGAATCTCCTTGGTAAAACCGGGGAGAATGTTGCCTGCCCCACCATTGGTAAAACTAAATGACATGACACATAGAATGTGCTTAGCACACGGTGGCATTTGATAAGCATTCAATAACTCAGTGTCTTAGATATTGTTATGGGGTCGGTAACCCCAGCAGCCGCTGCCCACACACATCTCCTCCGCCACTTTCCTGGCCCAGTATAGGCGAACCATTCCAGATGAGCACTGACCGACAGAAATGTCATGTGAGCCAAGTCTATAGACTGCGATTTTCTAGCAGGCCCATTAAAGAAGGTATAAAGAAATGAGAAATTCATTTTGATAACATGTCTTATTTAATCTAACATAACATATTCTCTCAATCCATAAGTAGCATAAAAATCATGACGAAATATTTTACATCCTTTTTTATACTAAATCTTTGAAATCAGCGTATACTTACACTTATTTACACACATCTGAACGTGGATGCATACCAAATTTCGGTGTTCAGTGGTCACACGTGGCTACACTGAGTCACCCTACTGGACAGCACAGGTCCAGCAGAAGAGACTGGGTCGCCCTCCCTGTTCAGAGCTAAGTAGCCTGGATGTTGGTAGAAGTCTGGGTCTGTGTTTAAGATGCAAGAACCCTCCCCTCCGGCCCCACTCCCGAGGATAACAACTGTTTCTGCAATACTCTCCAGCTGAGTTTGAAGAGAAGAGAAAGGCAAATTACCACAAAAACAAACAGTTTATTTTGCTTTCTATCCACAGCAAATTAGTAACAATACACAACCAGAGAACCTTGCCTCTCTTGATGAAAAGCATAGTGTTTATTTGTATAAATGAAAAACCAAGCACCTTGGCTTTGATGTGGGGCCAGCAAGGAGGTTCCTCAAAAAGTTAAAAATAGAAATCTCATAGGCTCCAGTAATCCCACCATTGGGTATTTACCCAGGGAAAATGAAAATACTAACTTGAAAAGGCATACGCACCCTATGTTTATTGCAGTGTTATTTACAACAGCCAAGATATGGAAGCAACCCCAGTGTCCACTGATAGACTTATGGGTAGAGCAAATGTGGTGTGTGTGTGTGTGTGTGTGTGTGTGTGTGTGTGTGTTGGAATATTCAACAGCCCTAAGAAAGGGAAGAGATCATATCTCCGAGACAACATGGATAGACCTAGAGTATATTATGCTACGTGAAATAAGTCACTCAGAACAAGACAAATACCATGACTCCACTTATCAAGAGAATCTAAAAAAACATGAATAAACAAACAAAAAGGAGAAGCAACGCTATAAATACAGAGAACAGACTGATGATTGCCACAGGGGTTGGGGGTACAGAGTTGGGCAAAACAGGGGAAGGGGGAGGGAGATACAGGCTGCCAGTTATGGAATGAGTAAGGCCCGGGAATAAAAAGTGCAGCGTAACAGAGTCAATAATATAACAGCGATGTATAGGGACAGATGGTACACTCGTGGTGAGCATAGCATAATGTATGAACTTGTCAGATCAGTAAGTTGTACACCTGAAATCGATAGAACATGTGCATGGAAAGCATACCCTTTATTTGTACAAATGAATTTGTACATACTCTACTCAAATTTAACAATTACAATAAAAAAATAGAAACTAAAAACAATGGGAATCTGGAATGCCATTTAAAAAAATCAAACATACAACAACAAAAAAATCCTCAGTAGAGATTCTTTTAAGAGAGGTCTCCTCAGGGTGCCTGGGTGGCTTAGTGGGTTAAGCGTCTGCCTTCCGCTCACGTCATGATCTCAGGGTCCTGAGATCAAGCACCACGTCGGGCTCCCAGCTCAGCAGGAAGCCTGCTTCTCCCTCTCCCTCTGCTGCTTCCCCCTGCTCGTGCGCTCTCTCTCAAATAAATAAATAAAATCTTCAAAAAACCCCCACAAAAACCAGGTCTCCTGGAAACCAGAGATGGGCCCATTAACTGCATGATTCTTTCCAGACTTCGGAATCTGTTTGCCTGAATGGCACTTGGAAAGACAGGCTTATGATGACATTTGGTCAGATGGCACTTTGTACAACAGGAGAAGAACTTAGTTGTACAGAGAAAGTTTTGTGGGAGCAAAAGAGCAAGGGCAACTCTAAACACAGTGTTCTACTTGCTCCTTGGCCTTTCTAGACCGTAACACCCCAGATGAAGAACAAAGAGCAAACTGAAACAGTATGTGTCAGGGTCACTCTGAACATCTTTTTTTTTTTTTTTTAAGATTATTTATTTATTTATTTGACAGAGAGAGACAGCCAGCGAGAGAGGGAACACAAGCAGGGGGAGTGGGAGAGGAAAAAGCAGGCTCCTAGCAGAGGAGCCTGATGTGGGGCTCCATCCCAGAACACTGGGATCATGCCCTGAGCCGAAGGCAGATGCTTAATGACTGCGCCACCCAGGCGCCCCTCACTGTGAACATCTTTACCTTAAATGACATGCAGAGACCAGGAAAGGACAAGGGAATGGATTTAAGGTACCCAAGTTCCAAATATATGAATGAATCCACTCCCATTTGTTTCATTTTCTGTTTATTTTTTCAACAAGCTGGAGAGAACGTGCAGAAAGAATGGCCCCTGACTGAGCTAACCTTATCCTTCCCAGAGCCAAGAATGGACAGGCTTATTTCCTGAATGCTAAAGATGGTTCTCCATTGATGACACACATGTCCAACACCGCAAGCCTGGCTTCCTGCCTGGGGAAGACTCACCGTGACTTCACTACCTTCTATGTCTCCAAACGACCACAACCAACACCCGGAAGAATAGGTAAGGTATTCAGAACCTGTCATGAGCAGAAACATCAGGGGTTAGACACATTCTCTTAAACCTTCATTGTGGGTTCAGAATCAAATTACCAATTCATCCATATTCAATCCTTTTGATTCCCGCAGAGGCAATGTTTAGAGTTTTAATCCAATTTTTAATCTGGCCTGAAAAATACACTTCAGTGTTCAATGATTTGAAACCTCCGCTGAGCCATCAGGGAATTAAACGGATTAAAAGCATTAAGGAATATGAATGAATGTAAATGTGTGTGCCTGTGTGTATACATACGTTCTATGTTTGCTTCACTGGGAGCATATCCATCAGGAATTATAAACCTTATTCCCTTGGGTGATCACTGAGGAGCAAGTGAACCCAAGAGTGGGCAAAGAAAGTGTGTACAGAATTCAACACAACACAACACACAGTCACAAAACCCTTCAGCGCTCACTCAGGAGTAACAGTGTCCTTGCTGGTGTCTTACTTTGCTCAGAACTCCTGTTCGACCCTCCTCTCTGCCCTGTCCCCCAGTGGAAGCCCTCCTGGGGAATTCTGTCTGTGCTGGTAAGCGGGTGAGGGTGGGCTCCAGGCGAGCCCATCAGAGCAAGGGAAAGATGTCCCCCGAAGAGTCTCCAAAGACGCAAAAAGTGCCATGAAATACCTTGAGCCCACCACCAAGTAGTCAGAGCAGTGTTTGGTGACAGGTGTTTAATAAGGAGGCCTGCACATCAAGCCAGGGGAGCGAAGCCATCCCCATACGGAGGGACTCCCGTATCTGGGTCTGCACCACTGGGCACGGTGCGGTCAGCGGGACTTGGGTGAGCCTCTCGAAGCAGGAAAACACAACACAGTCCGTTCTCTGCAGCAGCCCGGGGACCCCCAGAGAGTTCTGCTTGATGCCTTGAGATGTGGTGGCCTCACCCTCCCTGCTTTCTTCCCTCCAACACACTCGACAGGGAGTTCCGATGCCCAGCAGCTATGTCCTCCAGCTGGCAGCCTGTAAGTTGACTCTTCTGCCCTTAGGAGCCCTTTTGCTCTGAGAAAACCAGCAAGGCCTCTCCAAGCCCACCAAGCAGGAGGCTGCAAGAAAAAGCAACAGCAATAGGTCAGCTTTCCAGTCCCTTCCATCCCTCCGTGGACGCACTGAGCTGCCTGCCACCCACCTGCAGCATGGCAAGGGATCCCTCATTCTGTGGCAGAGACTCTCTCATCCCCCGCTCCCCCGCCCCAGCCTGCCCTGCTGCCAGGTCAGGCCCTGTAACTGCCCAGTCGTCCCAAGAAACGTCAGCAGTGAGCCAGGAGAGGAGTGGGCTGCAAGGTGGGGTTGGATCCTTTCCCCTGGGAAGAAGGTGGTGTGCCTCTCTCCTCCTGACCCTGTGGAGGTGACTGTGCCCCAGCCAATATACTGCCCCAGACACAGAGGGGAGTGGGCGTCGCACGCAGCAGCCGCCACTGGGGTTTTTTTGCTGACGAGGGTGGATGACAGGACACCACGCAGGTATTCATAATCTTATCGTTATTGAGGTGACAGTCTCTGAACTCTGTTACTTCACAGAGGCTAACAGAACATTTAGAGATGAAAACACTAAAGGCAAATCATGAATTTCCCAGCAGAGCAGAAAGAAATACGGTCTCGATTTGAAAATGAAAAGGGAGTGGGAAAACTGCAGACGGGGAGAGGGAGTTGAGTATCTTAACGTGCCTCAAAGTGAGGACATCCAAAGGTCTGTACGTTTTCTGTTTTAAACTTCTCCGTGGACAATCTGCTGTCTGTCTGACTCCCCAGATTCTTCCCACAAAGCACTTCTGGGCACGGGGCTGCGCCATCACGGCGGCATTATGACGGGAGGTCCCTGATGTTGGAATGCCCTTGGCCACAGGTGCCAACAGCCTTTCAGTTCTACGTGTGCTTCCCGCCTTCTCCCGCCTCCCCATGTACCCCGACGCCACACACGCACATTTAGGCGATGGCGTCTTTATGATTCTGACATACACCGGGGTACCGACTCTATGAAACACATGGAGGCTATGCACGCTACACTCCCAGTGACAAATGTCACCTATGTGAGTGTCTCTGACGTGAAGGTAACTTGTACCGTTTGCCCCGTTTGGCACAGGGATGCACTAAGTGTGAGACTATGAAAGCAATAAACTGAGTTCAAACCGCGGCTCAGGCGTTGATTAGCTACGTGATCCTGTGCGTGCTTTTCAGCTTTCGTCTGGTCTGTGCCACGGGAGGTGGTCACATCCAGCAGTCCCCGCAAGGCTGAAAGGGCTATACCTGCAGCCATCAAGCCCTGCACTTGGCTATAATGGCCAAGCGACAACATACTAACATATTGACCAGCTGACTGGCCTCCCAGAGCAGCAATGCCTTCCTCACTGGCCCTCAGAGCTGGCTTCCCGACTCTGCTCAAAGACTTCGTGTGAGGGCCACACCCCCCTGCTGAGCAGCTCTGGCCACGGGGTTCAAGCCAGCGTCGATGGGTGTCTGACTCATGGAAGACCCTGGGCATATGGTTTCTCCCTCCCAGGGGAAATCCTTCCTCAGACTGACCCAACAGCCGCTTCTTACAATCTTACCTGTGAGTCCAGGTTCTGCTTTCTAGAGCAACAGAGAACAAATCTACTCCCTTACTCCTGTCAACCCTAGAGAGCTGGGAGAATCCCCAAACCACCATCCTCTCCTCTCCCTGTGACGAAAGGCCTCTGGGTGAGAGCAGAGGTGCTCGCCAAGCAGCCAGTCACTGGGGGGGAGGCCCAGGAGGCTGTCCCACCACCCAGGGTAACAGCTGGGAGGGAAAGGTGAGGGGCGTGAGGGGCATGTATGCCTTACACCTGAAGCTCAAAGTTGGAATGTACTTTCTTCTTTGTACAGAAATATAAATAGTGACAAGAAGCCGATAAATTCTCTTTAACGCACATTTAACTCATAATAATGTAACTGAAGTTAGTGTCTACGTTATAAGCAAAACAAATGTCTGAGGACCTTCCTAGATCTATAATCATCGTTTACAGGATTGTTTCTGTGAGAAACTGGGGTCCAAGTTCCAAAAGACCCTATCTGGAAACATGACCCATTTGTGCTGGTCCCTGGTCTAGTTCCGGGACGCAGGAGGGCCCTATCGCCTCTTCTCTTTGGATGAGGAAGTAACTGTGAAGGGGCAGCCATTGTTCTACAGAGGCTCAGCCCTGATGACCAAGCTATTTCTTCTACGCAGATCTACTGTTCCTTTCAACATCCCTTAAGGAGAACGAACACACACACACACACACACACACACACACACACATATCTTCTTAAACCCCCGGGGCAAGTGCAGAGTCATGGTGACGTGGCGCAAAGGCTGCATGAGCCTTTGGGCTGGGGAGGGGCTTATTTCTGCCATGTAACTGGGGTTCAGTCATTTCTACGGCTTCCAGTAATCCTCCTTCGTCACCCGGGAGAAGAATAGGCTATGGGCTGGCTCGTTGCCCCTTCTCCCCCCACAGCCTTAGAACAATGCCCAAGTGTAATAACCTTGCATTTCATCCGTTGGGCTTAGCTATTTCATGAAACACTAAAGCAGCTTAGTGAAGGCTCAGAAAGGAAACAAACCTTGGTTCAGTTTACTGGTAAGAGAGCCAGGGAGGTGAGCTTTGATGTTGTTTTCTAAACAGCAGGAGAAGCTGACACAGGGTGCAGGAATCTTAATAGCATTACAACTATTTAAGTCAGAGCCTCACTAAACTGTTTGCAAATCTTGTAATCCCCGTCATTCCTGAAGTGAACACACTTCATGCAACTAAACACACACACCGGATTGGAGAGCACACCCAGCCAGAAATATTCACCACCAGCCTCTCTTCGTGGGGCGTGGCGGGGGGGTATTTTCAGCACCCCTCCAGTCTTTCTCTGACCTCCCATCCGAAGAAGCCCCAACTCCATTTTACATTCATTACTGTGCTTATGCAAGCACCTACTGATCCCACGAGATGGGGGGCAGACACTGTACCGTTTTCCGGCTGGAGGCCCAGCACTTCATGCAGCACCCAGTAAATATTTTCTCAAAGAATGACGATGCATTCTTATCCTTCTTCCCCTTCTCCCATCTATAATTCCAAACGATTTTGGCTTTTTCTCTTCTCCTCACCAAAAGATACCTGCCTAAAGTACCATTCCCTTGGAGCCCTGCTGAGGGACATTCACAATCTGATAAATTACTATGTGTTGAGAGGTAAGGAGTGATAGCTATTCAGAAGACCCTTCTTAGCATTTTAGAGTTTTTAACTCAAATGGAAAACTGATACATTTCAGTCACTGCGATCCTAGCTGCACTCTAGGGTGTGAAGGGGGTTGTTTTCTTCACCCCAAATTCACTCTTTCTATAAAGAGGCTTGGGCAGTCTCTGTGCAGTGTCCTAAAATTAAAGGCATAAGACATCGTTACTCAAAGATGGTATGAGACCACTTCCTAAAGACTGCTGGCGTTAGTGAGGTTTGTGCTAAGATAGAGCAAGTTGGTAACACATGGTCAATGGTGGGCTCCGTGAATGATTGGCAAAGGCGAGAAGTGATCACAGAATCCTCAGAACAGACAGGTTGTGTTTTGGTTATTTGTTTTCTCTTCTTGTATCTTTATTGCAAAGAGAAGAGAGTCTCTCCTAGTCTAAAAAGGATTCAAAGAAGGGGCACCCACAACTAATTCTACTCAACAGGGACACTGCTCACAGTTGAGAATTTTTTCTTTTGTATATGTTGGATCCCCTTTATTGAAATTTTGGAATAGAGGGAATTCATATCGATATATTCCATAAAACTCTGTTAATTAAAAGTGAATAATTAAATACTAATCTGGATATTTAAATTCAGGGCTTGCACTAGATTGTTTTTTGTAATTAAAAACAAGATAATTTTCTGGACAAGAACAGTTGCTTTTAAGAAAAGCCTTTAATAGCTGACCAACACTGGTACGTAGGTTTATAATTTTTCTTGCGTACAGTAGTTAGAAGGCTGGCCACTCGTTTATTCAGCCCTTAGGGCTAGGCTGAAGACTGGGCAGGTGCATGACTGTGGTTCCCCTCCTGGAGGAGCTCACACCCGCAGGCAGATGGGGTGTGCACACCCACCTGTCACTCAGCAGGCTGCGAGAGTGTGGGAGGGGCTGCGAGGACCTGACAACAGAGCAAGCTGACCAATCTCTAATTTAGCAAGTTTCTAATGCCATTCTCTCCACTAACCACCACAAACCTTTAGATCCATGATTCCCAACTGAGGCAATTTTGCTCCCACGGGGACACTGGGCAATATCTGGAGACATTTGAGGAGGTGCTATTAGCATCCAGTGGGGTGGGGCTCAGGTTTGCAGCTAAAACCCTATGAGGGGGCGCCTGGGTGGCACAGCGGTTAAGCGCCTGCCTTCAGCTCAGGGCGTGATCCTGGCGTTATGGGATCGAGCCCCACATCAGGCTCCTCCGCTATGAGCCTGCTTCTTCCTCTCCCACTCCCCCTGCTTGTGTTCCCTCTCTCGCTGGCTGTCTCTATCTCTGTCGAATAAATAAATAAAATCTTNAATAAAACCCTATGAGGCGCAAGACAACCCCCTACAACGAATTATCTGGCCCAAAATGTCAACGGTGCTGAGGTGAAACACCCTACTTCATTCTATTTTAATTTAAATATTTTAATTTATTTATTAGAGAGAGAGAGAGCATGAGCAGGGTGACGAGCAGAAGGAGAAGCAGACTCCCTGGGAGCCCAATGTGGGGTTCCATCCCAAGACCCTGGGATCATGACCTGAGCCAAAGGCAGATGCTTAATGGACTGAGCCCCCCAGATGCCCCGAAAAACCCTACTTCAGATAATGACCTGTACCCACTTTTTGGTGAAATGAATGGATATACAAGCAAATGGAGGTTCGGATGTCGCTGAGAGAGGGTCCTCCGGCCTCAGCCAGCCTGGTGTGAGGGAGGCCGTGCTGACTTTGAGAGTCCATGCCCACATAAGGGGGCAGCCTCTACCTCTTCTAGAAACTGGTGCCCCTCTTCTAGAAACTGGCAGTATAGGCCCAATGTAGCAAATGGTCCCATTTTCAAAAGAATCTGGGAATCTGGACCCTAAAGGGGAAATCACCTGATTTCTCAACGTTAACTAATTTAAAATTTGCAAATCAAAAAACAAGAAACAATGATGATATAGGTCCCTACAGTAGGTCCCAATAGTAGGTCCCAACAAAACAGTTCTGCAGTCCCTGCCCTTTGTGACTTCTGATGTGTCTAAGCTCCCACCAGCCAGAGGGCAGTCCTGCCTGGGGTCCCGGCTCTGCGAGCTGGTCAGCCAGGCCTGGCTGGAGCACAATGCTGTATGGCCAGTGCAGACTAGCTCTGTGCAAAAGACAGGAAATCTGAAATCCAGTCTGACACTCCTCTTCTGGTGGTTCGCTTTGTGGTTGGAAAATTCTTTGAGGCTGAAAACACACCATCCTTAAACTCAAGAGTTCTCAAAAATCAGGAAATTCCAAAGTCAAGGTTCCTTTTGCAATAATCACACATGCTGTTTCCTTGATTTGGGTACACACAGCCTTTCTTTCCATTTTGTTCGGGGCATACCATAAAGTTCACAGGATGTGAAAGAGCCTGGAGACTTGGCCTCTTACAGACTGCTGCTGTGATATTCGGGCTTAGCATTTCCTCCCTGCTGGAGAGCCGCCTCACTCCTCTAGTTCTCACACTCAGTCCCACACCTGGGTTTTTAAAGTTCATTCCAAAATTCCATACAAAATAGAGTTGTTGGAGGCCCATTTGTGAGAAAGAAAACCACCGTCAAGAATGTAGACTACCGGGGCGCCTGGGTGGCACAGCGGTTAAGCGTCTGCCTTCGGCTCAGGGCGTGATCCCGGCATTATGGGATCGAGCCCCACATCAGGCTCCTCCGCTATGAGCCTGCTTCTTCCTATCCCGCTCCCCGTGCTTGTGTTCCCTCTCTTGCTGGCTGTCTCTATCTCTGTCGGATAAATAAAAAATAAAATCTTTAAAAATAATAATAATAATGTAGACTACCGCCATGGAGGTGAAGATACAGACATTTGGGGAAGAGTCCCAGGAATGTGCCAGGATAGCCTGGCAGCTGGGTTTCTGGATGTCACCTGCCCACTGTGGGGGTCATGCCTTCCTGGAAGGACAGGTGCAGGGGAAGAAGGAGGGAGCATAAGATTAGCTCCCTGCCCCACAGCCCCAGCTCCGGTTCCAACTCACTCACTCTCACTGTTGGCCCTCCTGCCTCTCCACCCTTCCCTGTCTTCCCGGGGCCAAAAGGCCCAAATCCTCTTCTACCCATAGCCTCGCTAAGCCTCCCTGTTCTGCATAAGGTCCTGTGCAAGCCAGTTCCACAGCCCTGCTGATGGCTGTCCTCTCTCCTTCCTTCGCCCTCACATTCGCCATGCATTCAGACCATGGCTATCTTCTCCCACAAATTATCTTTATGATTTCCCTGCCCCTTCCCCTCCTTGAGGGCTGAATGATGTCTTACATTGCAGGCAGCAGTCACTCAATAAATATTTTTAGCTGATAGAATTGTAGTTTATAGTATTAAAAAACCTAAGACAATGAGATCTTTTTCCTGTATTATTTCACTGGACATTCTTAGGTCTCCATGTCAGCCCTTGAACAAGAGATGGAAGGTAATAGGTAATGCTCCTTGTCCTGGGTGATGCTCGTTCTGTGTTGCCGTCAAATTATCTAGAAGCTCTTTATAGATGATCAGACTGGTGGGAAGAGGAACATACAGGCCAATTTCTCTTATACCTCCCTTATGACCCACTTCTACCTAGACACTATCTACACTGCTAGTAAATTTTTGGTGTTTGCCAGGTCAGTCCTAAGGAGGTACGTGAACGTTATGGGACCTTGGACACACACTGGTCTGGTTTTGAATCCTTGTCCAATCATAGTAGCTATAAAATCTTGGAAAAATCACATAAAATGTATAAAACTCATGGTTCACCAGTAGTGCTTACACTTGTGTGGACGAGGGGCTGAAAGGTGTGTGGGCGATGCTGTTACTTGATCTGGATGCTGGCTGTAGCAGGTTTGGGATAGTCGGTTTGTGAAAATTCATCAAGTTGCATATTCATGATATATGTACTCCTCAGAATGTATATTTACAAGTCAATAAAACACAGACCCCCAAACACCCTTTCTTCAGCATTTGAGAGAAAAAAATTAGTATCCTGATGAAACCCAAACAATGACTTTGCTTTTCCACTCTCTGTGCAAAAGACTCACCATCCCACCGTCGCACTGGTCAGGATCGTATCAAACAGCAATACTGATGAGCCAGCTGTGATGACCTGTAGAAATAATTTCAACAAAAGGCCATCAGAGCAGCAGGACTTCGGTAACCTTCTCCACTGTCCTTGTTTACAAGCTGAGTTCATGTTAGTTCACATCCCAGATATCACCCATTTCTACTTCACGTCCTTTTCCCCACACACTTGCCAGGCCCCTGTATTTAGTGCTCCCTCTGAGCTGAGCGTTTGGTGGAGAAAATGCTAAGTCCTAGTCTATTTGGGAGGTGAGAATCTTCAAAGGAACATTTAACTTCCCAACTCTTCAAAAGAGGAGGCACATAGCCAACATCTCACCCATCTCTCTCCAGGGCAGGGAGCAGTAAGAACATGCATTTCCATCTTGTCTCAATGTGTAGAAATAATCCCCAAGGCCAGTTGTGTTCTTTTATAGGTTCCCACATCCTCCAGATAAGAACTTAGCTGTCATCCTGCCTTTGCCCACAGCACCATCTCTCCCGCTGTTCTAATGCCCCGTCTTTCTGGCCCATGATACAATTCGAAGAAGCCACGTGCTTCCTGGGGGAAGGAACAATTAGATCATTAATAAATTGTTTGCAGGGGCGCCAGGCTGGCTCACTTGGAGGAATGTGTGACTCTCGATCTCAGGGTTGTGAGCTTGAGCCCCACGCTGGGTGCAGAGATTACTAAAAAAATAAATGACCTTAAAAAAATTATTTGCAAATACCTAGAAGCCAAAAGAGAGGGAAGAGGTTACTCCCACATCTCTCAGAACTAGAAATGACAGGAAAGTCTAAGGAACAGCAGTAATGGGGCTCACATGCCCACAGTATCACTAAACAGTTGGCACAGAGAGTGTGTGTGAACCAAAGACCCAACTTTGTCACCAGTTGGAATGCCTCCTCAGGAAAAGATGTTTTTTCCCCAGAATTCTGTATTCTAAAATGCAGGACAGCTTCCACTGGGAAGGTGAGCCTAAGGACCTGCTTTCTTGCAGTAAGAAGCAGAAGCAGGTTGTTGTGGGATGGGTCCCTCACGCTGGACACTCTGGGAAATATGAAAAGCCATCACGCTGTCCTGGAGGCCTCCTCTGGTCTCCAAACTGGGAACCAGGTAGCAAGCAGGTGGCCAGAAGGAAGGAGTATGATTACATGAGTCTCATCCTCATTCCTCTGCCACCTCAAACAGAAGTCTGGAAATATAAACAAGGAATCTTCAGTCAGAAACTCTGTGAGGTTTTAGAACCCGTGTAACTGACTCACTTGAGGTCCCTTTCTGTTTGCTTCTTTTATTCATTTTTAGCAAAAACCCTGACAACAAAACAGATCTGTGTTGTCTTCAGGAACAAAAATGAGATGGCAACCAGGTCAGTGAGACAGTTGCAAAGCAGAACCCAAAGAACAAGGGGAGAGAGGTTTGTCAAAGCACTGGGGGGAGGGGGGCGGGTATCTTCAACGGCAGGATGAATGGCAGCTGTTCTCCTACCCTCCCCTGGTTTTGCTTAACATTATACTTAGGACCTTTGCATCTATGGTCATAACTGAAGGCGGGGTCTCAAATTTTATTAGCTTGCCATGCAACTCTCTGGTTTTGGAAACAAGGTTATACTGAGCCCAGAAGTTAGTGCATCCACGTCCCTGCTTAGTTTCCTATAAAGGATGAAGGTGATCTTGACTGCAGACCCTAAACTCTGACTTGAACGCCTTTGGTCCTGGGCCTTCTAGTTGGGGCTGGCCTTTAACAGCCACCGTCCTAATCAAATCTCTTTCTCCCTGATTCAACTTTGTCATTTTCATGTTTTCCAAAAATGTGTTTCTTCTAGGTTTTCCAACTCATTAACATTTCGCTATTTGGGAAAAAAATTACTATTTTTTTTTTCTCATTTGTGCCTATTTTATTACCTTCCCTTTTATTACTTCTATTGTCATTTTCTCTTATTTTTTTTCCCCTTCCTTAGTCTTAACCAAAGCTCAGCTTGTTAATCCCTCTTTACTCTTGCCACTTCTTGGCTATTTCCTGGGACGGAGCCACTGGGGATTTCTTAGAACCGCTGAAACAGGTTCTGTCCTACTGACAGATGGCCGTGGTGTTGGCAGCTTGGTGTAACGGAACACCCTGCGTTTATGAAGGGTCCAACTGGCCTTTCCTCATTCTTCATTGTCGTCTTCAGGCCCTCTGCCCTTTTCACCAGCTCTTCATGGCCTTCTCTGACGGGCTTCGTCCTTTACTCTGGGATGGCCTCTCTCCCGCGGCTTGCCGTCTAGCGCTCAAGGCCCTCCAGCGTGCGAGCACGTCTAGGGCGCGAGGCCATCTAGCCCGTGAGGCTGTCTAGTGAGTGAGGCCATCCAGCGCGTGAAAACGTCTAGTGCATGCGGCCGTCTAGCCCGTGAGAATGTCTAGGGCATGAGGCCGTCTAGCGCTTGAGAACGTCTAGGCCGTGAAGCCGTCTAGCGCGTAAGGCCATCCAGCGTGTGAGAAAGTCCAGCGCGCGAGCACGTCTAGGGTGCGAGGCCATCTAGCCCGTGAGAATGTCTAGGGCGTGAGGCCGTCTAGCCCGTGAGGCCGTCCAGCGCGTGAGGCCGCCACCTCCCACGTGGCCCGGAGCCCTCACGGCCTGGGACGTGTGCCTCCCTTCCTCCGGGCACCTCTCTAGCTCCGGACGAATCCTGTCTGCCGTGAGACAACCAGCCTGCTTACTCCTACTAACTGCACCTCTTGCCAAGAAAAACACATCTTAAAATTTCCCAAACAGCCCTTACTTGAAACCGAGATTGGTTGAGTAGCCACACTGGAACCTCTGCCGTGTGCCGCTTCCTGGAAATGTTTGTCCAGTCTCCTGCCTTGCTCCCGAGGCACTTTTTCAAACGTCTCTAAAGTTTTCTCTCTCAAGGAGCACATTTTCGGCTGGCTGAGACACTCACTAAAATGTCACAAGTAGGTATGTCTTATTTCTGTAATGAACGTGTGGTGAAGTTGTCTACACTACGGGGCTACAGTGAAGTTCAGTGGGCCACTCTGTGATCTCAGTAAGAAACTTCGATTTCGTAGCCTTCTCTACTCTCTTTGGCTTGCATTGCCAGCCCTAGCAGTCAGCTCTGGAGGCATTTTCTCACACACACACTCACCAAAGTTCTACCACTTCACAAAAGTCACCACCAAAGATGGGTTGAGTAGCGGCCAATGACGCCTGAGAGGCAGACACTGGGCCGTCGGCCAGCCAGACTTGCCCACTAAGTGACTTGCACCCACACATCAACCTCACCATGTGTGAGGTTCAAATTCATGCCTCAGCAAAGTGAGAGATTTCTATATGCCACAGGCTTGTGAAGAACACTCCAAGGTGGGAATGATCCACCTGTTCATGCCAAGGGTCCAGTCCACTTCCAATTCCACCGAGGAACAAACAGAAGCCAAGAGTAGCTAAGGGTGCGTGTCCGGGTGCAGTGTCCTACCCATGGTCACTGAGAGGCAGGACCTGAGAGGTGGAAGGGACTCCCCAAGATCACAGGTGGGGGAACTGTGACAGAGAGAGGGAGGCACCAGAAGCCTGAGACCCTCACAGCAGGTTAGCCTTCTCTCACAGCCAGAAACTCAAGAAAGGGCCCACACCAGCTCTATACAGCTTTTTTTTTTTTTAAGATTTTATTTTTTTAAGTAATCTCTACATCCAACATGAAGCTTGAACTCACAATCCTGAGATTAAGAGTCACATGCTCTACCAACTGAGCCAGCCAGGTGCCTCACCATATGGCTTTTTTTGAAAAAAAGAATCCACTGAAAGCAGGGACTCAAACAGATATTTGCAAACCCATGTTCATAGCAGTATTATTCACAATAGCCCAAATTTGGAAGCAACCCAATTATCTGTCAATGGATGAATGGATAAGCAAAATGTGGTGCATACATAATTATTCAGCCTTTAAAAGGAAGGCAAATCGGACCCATGCTACAACACGGATGAACTTTAAAGACATGATACTAGGTGAAATAAGCCAGATATAGAAAGACAAATATTGTAGGATTCCACTTAGATTAGGCACCTAGAGTCCTCACATTTGTAGAGACATAAAGTAGGATGGAAGTTACCAGGGCCTGGGGGGAATTGGGAGTAGGGAGTTAGTGTTAATGGGGACAGAGTTTCAGCTTCGGATGCTGAAAAACTTCTGGTGACAGATGTCAGTCATCGTGTAAACTTTTTTTTTTAAGCCTTTAAAATGGCTAAAATCTGCTCAAGAACTAGACTTCGGGTTATTCTTGGAACTTGCCATTCAAGAGACTTCAGTAGCAGCCATTATGAGCAATTGTTTTTCTTGCTTTCAGAAAGCATGTTTAAAAATACAAATTTTTCCCCCTAGAAGAAAGAGTTCTGTGGTCTGAGGAATGTCTCCGTCGCACACACAGATCTGAACAACAAACACCAGGACCAGCCGCGGGCTGAGAGATGCCAACAACAGCAGAGCTCAATACATCGTGCGGGGCAGCGGGCCTTTGAACTTCCTGGCTTTGTCAGCGGATGTCACAACCTCTGTGTTATTGAAGCAGATTTTGGTATTTAAAGCAGATCAGGCTTGTTTTCTAAACATGTATTTCAATCCTAAGACAAATTTTCTGTTTGTCCAAGGGAAAGAGAAAGGGGAGTGGTGGTTGGTGGGAACCTGCCAGACAATCGTGCATTGGGGGGGGGGGGATCAGAGAGTTGGGCTTGCTGTTTGTTATCGCTTTGTTGTTGCTGTTTAAACACAACTTAAGAAAAAAGGGACCGACTGCAACACAGAGAAAAGGCCTGCATTGTTGCTGCCTCAGTGACAGCCCGCACCTCCCACTTAAACTCATAGCAGTGTTTCAAACGCGGTTTCATACCATCACGTTTGCTTAGCAAAGTCCCTCTGCCTGGAACAACTTCACAGGCCTCCCCACACAATTCCTGCTCACTTTTTGAAAATCCATTTCTAGAAAACTTTTACAGCTTAAAAAAAAAAGATTTATTTATTTTAGAGAAAGGGAGAGTGTGCTCAAGTGTGAAGCGGGGGAGGGCTAGAGGGAGAGGGAGAGAGATCCTCAAGCAGACTCCCCACCGAGCACGGAGCTGACACAGGGCTCGATCCCAGGACTCTGAGATCAGGACCTGAGCAGAAGGTAAATGCTTAACTGACTGAGCCACCCAGGCGCCCCAAGCATGCAATTCTTGATCTCAGAGTCATGAGTGCAGGCCCCATGTTGGGCATAGAGATTACTTAAAAATAAATAAATACATATGTATATACATACATACATACATAAATACAATTTTAGGAAAGATTTGGAGATCAAATAAGCACACATATTTAGTAGGGGTCTAGAAAACTCCACACAGTAAATCCCAAAATATACTGAGAGTAATGTTGAACAGGTTGGTGATCAATTCTTTAACAGGAATAGAGGAATAGGACTGTTGAGATTACTTTGTCTGTCCCCTAAAATTTCAGCACTTTAAAGATGTTATTCCATTGTCTTTTTTCTCTGGTGATTAGAAGATTTTCCCATCATCTCTGGTTTTCAACAGTTTGACTAGGATATGCCTAAGTATGGTTTTCTTTGAATTTTTTGTTTGAGGTTTGGTGAGCTTCTTGAAGCTGTGGTTGATTATCTTTCGGCACTGATGGAAACTTCTCAGCCATTATCCCTTCAAATACTGTGTCTGCCCAATATCTCTCTTCTAGAACTCCAGTTACACATACATTTGATTTTTTTGACCATTTCCCCTGTGTCTCTCACGATTTCTTCTGTTCTCTCCATTCTTTTTTCCCCTTTATACCTCAAGAATCCTGTGTCCAGTCTGCTGTTCTTGGAGCAAGCCAGATCCTTAGCCCCCACCCAAAATCAGCAAGATCTGCCCCCACCCAACCACCTTGAAGAAAAGACCTTGTGTTACTCAGTATACCTAGGAAGGGTCCTTCCTTCTCTGGAAATTTATTTATGTGGTTCTCATTGCTTTCACCAGTGTCTGATCTATCTATCTATCTTTCTTTCTTTCTTTTTCTTTCTTTCTTTCTTTCTTTCTTTCTTTCTTTCTTTCTTTCTTTCTTTCTTTCTTTCTTTCTTTCTTCCTTTTTCTCTTTTTCTTTCTCTTTTTTTTTAGTAGGCTCCACACCTGGTGTGGAGCCCAATGTGGGGCTTGAACTCATGACCCTGAGATCAAGACCTCAGCTGAGATCAAGAGTCAGATGCTTAACTGACTAAGCCACCCAGGCACCCCTCTGATTTCTTTAAAAATACGATTTTTGCAATTTATTTGCTTTTCCCCCTAGTTGTTTCAGTTGAATGTTGGCCTGTCACAATGTACAACACTCTACTCTGAAGCAAAAGGTCTCCATTTATTATACAGATAAGAAAACTGAGACCCAGAGAAATGGTAAGCTACTGGTTTTCAAACCAGGCTTGGCTAACCACTATTGCCCTAGAGCCTCCTTGGATGTCATGGTAAGGCTAGGTAGGGAGGCTTTATTTGATTTCCTCTGAACATCTTCCTAATCAGTGACAATCTTCTTAACTCATCATTACAATTTTAATTACCTTTGTTATTTTACCATAGTCTAAGATATATATATCATGTTATATATATCATATATATGTTATATATGTTATATATATACATGTTATATATATGATATATATACATATATCATATATGTTATACATGTTATATATATATACACACATGTGTTTTTTATATATATATATAGTATATATACCAGCCTGGGGCAACAGGACTTTCTCAAAGGCACAATCTTCCTCTTTCAGACAGTTTCAGGTATGATGCAACTGATGGGGATTAATAAGGCAGCTGGTGGTGAGAGCAACATTCAGGTTCTTCACATGATTCTCTCTGCCCATGGGAAAGGAAGCCCTTCTGCCTCCTAGACTTTCACTCTCATCCAAGTTCAATCTGATGGGAAGCCTTACTCATCTTGCTGTACGTTTACCAAGGCTCATTACACTAGTTAGTGGGATTCTAGTGCTTTACACACAAAACCCAGACTCTAAATGGTTTCTCTCTTCTCTTGAATCCATGCAGTAAAATTCCCTGGAGTCTCTGTCTCCACCTGCCAAGGACAGGAATGGAGGATGCGGAGGAGGCCATGCCTCCTATAAGGAGCAGAAAGCCTTAAGTCTCTAAACATTTTCAACATTTCAACTCTCTTGACATTTTCAGCTCAACTTTGTTTCCCACTTGCCTACTATTCCTTGTGCATGTATTCTCTTAGTCTACATCCAAGAAGGGAAGAGGAGTGGGTAGTAGAGTTTAAGTATCAAAACTCTGAACTTTCCAACACGTGCTATGTACTGAAAAGACCTGTGTGTCTTATCATACCATCTAACACTGGTCCTTTGGTTGTAACTTCAAAACTCTGTGGCCCTTTGGACACTTTTTTCTCTTGGGTTTGCAACTTCCCAGCATGGTTGTGCAGAAGGTGTTAGCTCTTTCCCAGGCTGGGTATCAGACTTTTCTCTTCAGCAGTCACATTTCTCACGCGGCCAGATTAACATGGACACTGATGTGGTGTTTCCTGGTACCTCTGGAGGGCTTCCTCCTTTTGTCTCTCTCTGTGGGCATTTCACTTCAGCTCATCCTAAAATGCCTGATTTGTCTGATTTTCTATCATATACTATGTTTTTTAAGTAAAGAGGCTATAAAGACGCCAAGTCTGCTTCTTTGCCAAGTAGTATAAAGAGCAAAATAATGTTGTCATACTTAGAACATCCAATTGTTGAAGACAAACAAGGAATTTGAGGTTACCCTAACTTTCTTTCAAACTCAATTCAGAGACAACCTGGCGT
Organism: Ailuropoda melanoleuca; assembly: GCF_002007445.2. Classification (NCBI taxonomy): domain Eukaryota; kingdom Metazoa; phylum Chordata; class Mammalia; order Carnivora; family Ursidae; genus Ailuropoda; species Ailuropoda melanoleuca. The sequence continues at coordinate 60,112,979 of NC_048231.1, forward strand.
GGAGTCAATAAATTCTGCATTCTGGTATTTTTTCTCAACTTTCATTTTATTCAGTAAATGTACTCATCTACTGACAGACTTACTTTTATTTTTTTTTATTTTTTATTTTTTATTTTTTTTTTTTTTAAGATTTTTTTAATGTATTTATTTGACAGAGATAGAGACAGCTAGCGAGAGAGGGAACACAAGCAGGGGGAGTGGGAGAGGAAGAAGCAGGCTCCTAGCAGAGGAGCCTGATGTGGGGCTCGAACCCATAACGCTGGGATCACGCCCTGAGCCGAAGGCAGACGCTTAACCGCTGTGCCACCCAGGCGCCCCTGACAGACTTACTTTTAAAATGATTGGTTTCTGCCAAAGTTATTTTTAAAATTTTGTCCCACTGATTGAAAAGTTCTATCAGTTTCCCAAGCTAAACAGTGTTCTGTGCGTCTGGAAAGGAAGGGCATGTGGCTAAGGTGTTTAATTTTCTGAGCTGTTTTGATACACTCAAAGGACTGATCTAATCTCTGCAGTTTATTTTTAGAAATGAAATAAATTTAAGCTCAAAGGAGCTTTAAATAAAAGCACCATAATTATATTTACTCCAAGGCCTGGGGATTTTTTTCATCTCCTTTTGATATAAGTTCAATTCATGCTATTGTTATCCTGAGTAATAATGGAGGGAAAAGAATAGATTTGCCAAAAGATATACATCCAGACCTCCTTGCAGGGTTTAAGGAAATGTAGTGCCCATTTGGTAAAAACCCTTTTGCTGCTTTAAACCTGCCTCCTTCCTTAATCCCAACAACTCCTGGAGAAATATCAGTGGGGAGAAGCGAGGCCACGACATCACGGGCTGTGCCTTGGCTCCGGGTCACAGTCAGTTTTGCAAGATCTGAGAGTGAGAACTCCTGAGGAATGTACGATGCTTGCGCTTGCGCAAGATTCACCCCAACAGCTCCACTTGAGGGATTTACATAAACCGTGAAGGCTTTCGGCTCTTGCTCTACAGCTTGGCACACTCAGTGAGCTCTTCTGCTATGGACCGAACTGTGCCCCACCCCCACCCCCACCCCCCAATTCATATGTTGAAGCCTAACATCCAATGTGATGGTATATGGAGATGAGGCCTTTGGAAGGCAATTGAGGTTAGATGGGGTCATGGGGAGGGGGATTCCTCATGATGGGCTTTGTGACCTTGTAAGAAGAAACCAGACAGCTTGCTCCCTCTCTCCCTTTGCCATGTGAAGACACAGCTAGAAGGCCACCATCTGCAACCCAAGGAGAGAGCTGCCTCCAGACACTAGCCCTTCATCACGGACTTGCAGCCTCCAGAACCGTGAGGAATAAATGTCTGTTGCTCCAGCCGCCCGGTCTGTGGCATTTTGTAATGGCAGCATGAGCTAAGACATTATTCCTTGCTCTTTTGGAGAGTTTAAAAAAGTGAAAGTTAAAACAACAATGACTAACTGTTTGAGAAGAAGCTTTTACTGAATTAGAAGTGAAAGAGGAACAGGGCTTTGAGTTATTGCTGGAATGAAGCAGAGGCCAAATGACACGCACTGAGCACCTCCCCAGGCACCAGAGAGGAGAAAACAACAGGCCAGCACCTGCCCTCACAGCGCCCTATGCAGGCTCGCTGCTTCTAGATGCCACTAAGCAAATCGTCTCAATGGAATATGTTAAGTGCTGAGATTACAGGTATACTCTGGATATTACAGGAACAAGCCCCACATCGAGATGATGCCCATGCTAATCTTGGACAAATAAGAATTATCAAGTGAGGAAGCTGGGGAAGGGCTTTCTACATAGAAGGAACAGTACCCACAAGTCAGCAAACTTGAAGCCACTGGGTCTCAACTGGGGCACAAAGTGTGAGTTGAATAGTGGCCACCATGAAAGCTGAAAGAAAACCGAGAGAAAAAAAACAATAGCTGGGAACCCCCTTTTCCTAGCAAGGTACTGAAAAAAATTCCATGGAGAATCCTATTCTTGAAGGACAATGGGCAGCTGGTTCCAGGACGACCGGGCGCATCCTTTGATCAGCACACCAGAGGTAGGCCTGCACTCGGACGTCACGAGAGCCCACGCCAATCTCGTGAGCATCTGCTTTCGTGCCCGTGTCTGTGGGAGAGCCAGGCCAGCAGTGTCCTGGGAGTCCTGGGAGCCCCAGACTCACTGGGGGACCTCAGGCGGGCAAGTTCCCCTCTCTGGATTTGAGTTTTCCCTCCATAAGAAACAAAGAAATTATAAAGTATTTCTCAGGGATTAAATTTTAGTCTTTCACTTAAAAATTTTTTTTAAAGGGGTTGGGGGGTTTTATTAATTTGCTGACTTGTTCCAGTTTGAATTTTCAAGAAGCTTAAAAAGACAGTGGTTACAGACAAAGTATATGGATTACAAGTAGATGAGAGAGAGGAAGTGTACATGTGCGTATATGCCTTTATTTCTCTTGGGTACTGCCCGGAGTGGGACTGCTCCGTCAAAACACAGGCCTTGTTTGGCTGTAGTGTTTTCGAAGCCAGAAATGTTATTCTGCATCCCTGACAACACTTGATATTGTCAGTCTCTATAATTTTGGCCATTCTGGTGGGTGTGTGGTTCCACATCAGGTTTGATACCACTTCTGTCTCAATGCCCCATTCTCTCACAGCTAACCTAGTCCAGGCTCAAAGCCACAACTTCCCTCCTGAAGACCCAGCCAACAATCTTTAGGGCTGATATTTCTTTTTCTTTCTTTCTTCTTCATTTTTTAAATAAACACCTGTGTAGAACTACCAAAATGATAACTTAGGTTCTCTGAGTTATTTGAAAAATTGAAAAAAACACTTTGAAACCTATGGTATCACTTGGATCTGGTCATTTTAGATTTCTCTTAATACTAGAATGGCAAAATGGAAAAAGACAGAAGTGAAGGCTCTCTATCAACCCAGATCGACAGCTCTGAATTTGCAGCTGAACCCAAAATGCAAACAGCACTTCAAACGTTTCTCCATCTGCGAAGGAAAGGCTCATTCTTTTCAAGTAATACTATGCTAGCCAACGTAAAATGCTCGAGACACACATTATCTCATACAAAACCTGCAACATTTCCATGATGTCCTATAATGATTCCCACTTTACAGGTGAGAAAGCTGATACGTATGGAGGCGAAGTAATCTTCTCAAGGTTACATTGCTAGGGTGGAATTTTGATCCAGGTCTTTCTGTCTCCCAAGAACTGGGCTATCTCTCACTACTCTCTACTGTCTCATCACTCTATAAATCTCTGCTGAATACATTTGCTGAATGTAACATGTTCCAACAGAGCAACGTGAAAAACAATTTTCGGGGAAAAGAAAAAAACTCCTAAGAAGCATGAGTACGGAAACCCAGGTAGGCTTTACATCATTCGTAGAGTGAACAGTCAACAGCCTGAGTATATGTTGAGGAAAAGAAGAATAACCATCCTTGACTTCGTGGAGGATGCATCAGGACTTAATGAGATCTGAGTGGTTCACGCAGCTGTAGCTCAACTCCGATGCAGGGGCAGAGAATACTTTCATGAAGAAGCATCTACCGGTCACGGACTCAGTTGTGGGGTATAGAAGAAGAAACACATAGTTTCTGTGCGAAGAAACCCTCAGTTCCCTGGAGTGAACTCCTTTTCTAATTTCTCGAGAGTTCTAGCCATCCGTTAAAGACAAAACTTAGGGGCAGCTGGGTGGCTCAGTCAGTTAAGCGTCTGCTTTTGGCTCAGGTCATGATCCCGGGGTCCTGGGATGGCGCCCCGCTCAGTGGGGAGTCTACTTCTCCCACTCCCTCTGCCTCCTCCCCCCTGCTCATGCGCTAATAAATAAAGAAACTCTTTAAAAAAGACAAAACTGATATAACATACTCCAATGAAAGATAATGCCGAATAACTGCCCAACGCCCCCCTCCCAAAGTGCTGAACTCTGAACAGCATAGCCAAATGTCACAAACATTTGCCAATTTGGCACAGTAGTGTCAACAATGCTCACAGTACGATTTGTAAGGCAAGGATTTGTAAGGATGCAGGGCCCAATATCATGAGAACACCTCTTACTCTCACCCGAAGAAAAACATTCGTTTTCCCAGGTGAAAATCCTTTTGCGGAGCAGAGAGGGCAGTGCAGAGATAATAATGGGTGATTGGATCCTTGAATCCAAAGTGTTCTAATTCCAAGAAGATAAATTGAACGCTGCGTGGAAAAAAAAGTAAAGTCTTTTCTTTTTGGGGGTGTGAGGTAGTCACTGTACAAAAGATGAAACAGAGACTTGAAAACAGTGGCCCCTAATTCCATTTCCACTAAAAAATGTAAGCGGTACTTTCACAGTCACCAAATTCTTTACAGTTCAAATTTTTCATCTAGGAACACATCGACCCTTTACGCATTATTTAGGCATATTTATGGAGAGCCGGGAACTCCAGCAGGAGTTGGGATATAACCTTGAGTAAGATATGCCCTGCCTCCCTGGCGCTCACAGGCTGACACCCAAATAGGTGGCTGGCTGGGAAGGAGTGACCCGATTATTAAGACTTTTCTAATTAGCCTGATCCTTGCCCTTATATTTCTTCTCCTGACATGGAGGTGAGGGACAGTGGTGGGTATTTTATTTATCAGCTCTTGTCCAATCACCTACCACCTTCTGGGCCAAACAGGGAGCGCGCCTGGAAAATTGTGCAGAAAACACACAAAGCCCCAACTAGGGAATAATAAATGGCCTGAGGTGAGGCAGGAAAGAAACAGGATAGAACTTTCCTTGGAGACAGATGTGGCCGGGGGGCTGCACAGGAGCCTGCCCCCCGCCCCCAGAAGTCACAGGATGGGAGGACAGATGTGGAGGTGTTGCCAGGGAGATCCTGTTCCCCTCACAACCTCCCCCCACCAACAACCCCCACCAACAATAAAATTAACACACACAGTCTAACACTGGTTGTGTTTACATGGTACCAAGCAATTCGTTGTTGAGTGAAAAAAACTTTCCTTGCTGCATATCTGACTGGCTGGCTGACTATGCTGGTGTCATAGAAACAAGCACAACCTGCTTGTACTTCACTGCCCGGCCTTACAGTTGGACAAACACTCACAGGTAAACAAAACAACATCACTAAAAGTCTTTCACATCCGCGGGGCATTCCTTTCTATCACGCGTCAAAACTCAGCTTTCCCGTCTGCCTTCGGCTCAGGGCGTGATCCCGGCGTTATGGGATCGAGCCCCACATCAGGCTCCTCCGCTATGAGCCTGCTTCTTCCTCTCCCGCTCCCCCTGCTTGTGTTCCCTCTCTCGCTGGCTGTCTCTATCTCTGTCAAATAAATAAAATCTTTAGAAAAAAAAAAACAAAAAACAAAAAACTCAGCTTTCCCATAATGAACGTCTGCTCCCTCGGATTTTCCAAGAGAAGTTTCCTTCCATTAGCTCTGCCGACGGCCGCGCATTCTCCCCTGGCACAGGCAACTCACTGCTGCCCCAGCCTGCCCTCTGCTTTGCCTTGGACACGGACAGGGCCTGAGGAGCTCTTTGCCGACGACCCTGGGCTCGGCCACACCTTGCGGAACCTAGTTTTAGCGATAGGGAGGGAGGGTCTCTAGAAGGAAACAATAAAGACATTCGTGCATCGTAAGAGCATTATTGGGGGCGGGGGAGGTACTTGAGGAGATACCTGCAGAATTCCACCTTCCTCTGTGTCTGATGTGAGTGCACAGACCCGTAAAGCCGTGTACAACAAGATCAGCACATGGAGGCACTCACTCAGCACTCATTTATGCAGTACTGGCCTACGGTGAACTAAGTACACATCACCGCATCCTCTGACAGGCGCCTTGTAAATGTCCCCAATCAACTCGCCTTTGCGTTGCAAAAATCACTTTAATTTTAGTTATTCTACATGACATATAAGCCTTGGAGCCAGGAAATTTATAGAAATTCGGGGTATTTCCTTAGTAAATGAACTGATGCAAATTCATTCAAGTCAGAAGTTGTGAAAGCCAGCATTGTTATCATATTTTTGCAGCAGAGAACATTGTGATGGTCAATAGCACTAAAAATAGCCCAGAAAAGAATTAGGAGTGCATAACTGGAAACAAGAAAACAACAAACTTATCCAAAATAGCAAAATGTCCGTTAGCATCACTCCCTTCCCTATGAATTATTTTGACAATGGGAAATGGAATTTAATTTTTTTCTTTAATCCACAACTGTATTTCTTTCCCCTCCCACGTGCCCTCTGGGAAAACCTTATTCATAAACGAAGAATTCCCAGATAACCAACTTCTTTGCTGACTGTTTCCATACAGCTCACAATAACAAGGCAGCTCCCGAACTTGCCACTTCAAGTTCCTGTCACTGCGACAGTGATGTCATGGAAAGACATCCACATGCTGTTTTTGTTGCCCAGTAGACTGTAAAGGAAATCAGGTACTGCCTCTAGGTTTTAATTTTCCATGAAAAGTTATTCTCATTGCCATAGCTGCTTAAACTGTGAAAAAGGATTTAATTAGGTCATAGCCGTAATTAGATTTTTAAGCACACTCTTTCGACATAAAAGTCACTTTACAGCATGGTTTCATTGGGTTCAATCATTTATTTTCATCAGACCATTCCCAATGCATTACGGTGCTGAATAACCACGGAAGGAAGAAGACACAAGGAATACTAACAGCTACACAGAAAGTGATCCCTCCGAGTGAGCTTTCCAAGGTTACGGGAAGAGGGAGTGGAGTCTTAGGCTGGGAAGAGGGAAGAAATTCAAACGGTGAACTGAGGGGGGTATGGGGGAGGCTCCTCTTTCCAGATTCCTTTTGCCCATGCAGGAAGTGTGGGAAGACAGTGATGGGCTCTCCACGCCCAACAGACAGTGAGGATGACAAGAATGATGAGGATAATAAAGACAAGGAAGTAATTGTGCCCCCTCTGGCAGCATATATACTAAAATTAGAAAGATACTGAGACAATTAGCATGCCCCCACCCCCCTTCCCCCACGCCCCCGCACAAGGATGACATGCAAATTCATGAAGCTCTCCCGACTTTGCTGTAACTCCGTGAGGTGATGGATGTTAACTGAACTCATTACAGTGATCGTTTCACAATATACACAAATATCAAATCATGACGTGGTGCACCCTGAGCTAATACAATGTTATATGTCAATTATCTCAATAAAACTGGGGTGGGGGAGGGGTAATAGTAGCTACAGAGTAGGAAGGAGACGGAAGAAGAGAATTAACACTCTGTTCAGCACAGACGACCGAGTGAGAGCAAAACGTGATGGGCATCCTAACTCTACTCCCAGGATTTTCCCATAGTCTGTTCTTTGTGTGTGTGTGTACACGTGCATGCCAGACACTGAACCTAAGAAGTCTGATTGCCAAACTTGAAAGATGTGTTCACTTGTCACCTCCTCAGAAGTTCAAGATATGATTCAAAGTAAGCCTTGAAACTTCTGTACAAATACATCTAAATAATTTAAGTGGAGAGTAAAAAATTATGTTATTTAGAAGACATAAAATTTGTATGATTCCATTTTAAAAGACAATAAGTTGCTCCTTCTTAAAAAAAAATTCTACCAGAAACAGCAAGAGTTTTATCAATAGTCTTGGAGACATCTTAAAGTTCCAAACATCGAACCCTAACAGCATCTGCCGACAAGGCTTTTACAAGTTTACGAGTTCATCCTATACATAAAAGAGGCTTAATTTTATCTAGTAAACTGATACAGCCAAGACTCTTTCTTGGTTCAATATCTTGATCAAGAGGAAAGTCAACATGTCATTGAAAAAAGAAAGACATTAGGCCATGCTCCTGAGATCTTGCAAAACAGCCAGAAAGATAGGCAGTCAAAATTCCCAAAGCTTCTTATCCACTTAAGAGATCTTCATAAGGATGAATCAATTGGAGGCTGAAACTTACCAGCAGAATCTTCTCACCTCTTTTAGACCAACTCCTATATGGGAAACACAGTTCAGGATGGTGGTTGTGTTACTACACAAGGAAATGTTGTTACAGAGACAGCTTTGAAGGCTCCCTGGCAATCCCAGTGTATAATTAAGGCACCATCACCAAACAGGCAGCAGGGTGGTCTCCATGGAAACCAACACACACACACTTTCATAGGCCTAGCAACTGTTCTGAATCAATGACTCTTTATATAGGTTTAAAAACATTGTGAATGGTGCATCAATTGCTTCTTTTGTTAAACGATGTCTGATTAAATATGTGTGAGAGACCTTGTTCTCATGCATGCTGAATTTCCAGTAGTGTCTTGAGTAGGCTGCCCACAGCTAAATTCACTTACTACAACTACGTAATACAAACGACAAATTCAGACTTCAGAAATCACTGGTTAATTTGGTGAAAGAATTAAATTAATAGTTGACAGTGCCAGGGAGGCCTTGCCAATCGCCGGCACGCACTCTTCTAGGGCTGTCTCAATATTATTCGATCCTCTCAGTACAGTACACATTATTATTACATTTGCTTACAGAGGAGAAAATGGCAGACCTGGGACTGAAAGCTAGGTCAAAATGACATCTTGGTCCAGGTTGCTATAATTCTACATAATAATGTTCTGTGTTTGCATAGCAAACAAATTGTCACCCCCCCAGCTCCTTCACATACATTATCTCATATATTCTGCTTTTATCTTAAAACACAGTCCAGTTCTAGAATTTTCTAATTTTGCAAGATATTCTTCCTTGATCTTCGTCTGCCCCACTTCTGTGCCCACCACACACTCCAGGTTTGAAGACTCACATGGGACCAAGTCTAGGAAGGTTTCCCCATCCTCTACCCAGACTGTGAGAAAAGCATCTTCCTAAGCAGCAACGGGAAAGGAAACCCCATAGAATAAGCATGGATTTTGACTGTCCATACTCTAAATAAAAACAGGGACAAATATTCCAATTAACTACCTGTAGCATTTACACATAATCTTCCATGAGAGAAGGCGGACTTTGGTGACAGGGATGGAAGGTCAGATTGTTGAGTGGTTTCTTACTTTATTCTGAAGAGGTTCTATGAAAGACCTTAACATCTGGTAAAATGCTTTATTAAGTAGGCACTGATAATCAATGACCTGGCTCCTAGTACATCATCACTACATATAATCTTACCATTGAGTGTACATGTCATCAGCATTGAGTCTTAAATATTAGGTACATCAACACTGTCAGAACTCACTTGAGTCATAACATTTCTGAGCTATCTGGGGGCGCCTGGGTGGCACAGCGGTTAAGCATCTGCCTTCGGCTCGGGGCATGATCCCGGCGTTATGGGATTGAGCCCCATATCAGGCTCCTCCGCTATGAGCCTGCTTCTTCCTCTCCCACTCCCCCTGCTTGTGTTCCCTCTCTCGCTGGCTGTCTCTATCTCTGTCGAATAAATAAAGAAAATCTTATAAAAAAATAAAAACATTTCTGAGCTATTTGATCCAAGCCAAACAGTGAGTGCCCTTTCCCTGTTCCCCTAATCCCCTACCACACATCTCTTGGGAAAGCCTCATTCCCATCTATCACCACCCTTCCATTGAAGCTCAGGAAAAAGGCTGTTTTCTCTAAAGCTAGCCCCCATACTCCTTCCATCTCCCACTGAAGCCTGTTCTCCCAACTTCCCTCATTCTTCAGCATCTCCAAATCTCTGTATATGGTGTCTTCTTTACTAGTTTCAAGCATGCCCAAGTCCTTCTTTCTCCAGAAAAGAAGTTATTTTCACTAGATCTGGCTCTTCTCCCTGCCCACCACCAGTCACAATCTCCTTCCTGTGTCTTGTGTATTCTTGGATGTTTATGATCCATCTTCCACCCCCTCCCACCCTGCCCTTCTACTAAAGCTGTTTCCTCCAAGGCTATCGATGTCCTTGCTCTGGTCTTTTCTCAGTCTGGATCTTTCTGACCTCTTGGTGGCATTTTGCTTTACTCATTTAAACTCTTCCTTAGACTTCCCCACATGGAACTTTTGGGGCTCTCCTTGCTATCACTTCTTTCTCCTGTACATTATGGATCTCTGGCACCTAAGTGTCTCCCAAGCAAAGTCCTAGCCCTTCGCTCTGCTCCACCCAAACCCTCTCACTCCCTCAGCGAGCTCATCTACTTCTGTATGTTCTTGATGCCAGCTCCACTGCTCTAGATGAAGCCCAGACATGCGAAGCCCCGAGCTCTCCCTTACATTTCACCCCATGTTTCCAACACAAAGCAGCTCCGTTTGGATGTTTTCTCACCATACACATCTAAAACATATTTCACCAGCTTTCCTCCCCAAAGATGTTCTTTCATAATCCCCCACACACACCCATTTCTGTCTGTGATACCATGGATTTCCGGTGTCCGGAGCCACAAACCTTGGAGCCATTGGTGATCTTCCCTAGACCCAGTGATTGTCACACACCCCTTATTGCTCCAAGGATCTGAGTCTTTATTATCAACTCCTTGACCACATCACACAACACTTAAATGATAGATTAAATAATTACAATTTATTTTGCTTCAGACGCTCAGTCAAGTTGACCTTTTACCTTTATCACCATCACTCACTACCTTTATTTGCCTCCCTTCTAAATGCTTGGAACTCACCTCCGATGCAATTTACCTTCAGTCGGTCTCATTCAGAAGTTCACAGTGGTCTCTGGGGGCATGGCTTTTAGGGTTTCCTAATCTGTCTCTTCTGGGCCTGATTTCCCCCTCCTCACACCACCACACTCTCCTCTTCCTCTGGTCAAATTTACTTCCTCACGGGTTCCCCACCTGCACATTCTGCCTCAGGGCCCCTGCCACTCATCCTGGAAGGCCGTCCTTCCATCTTCCCTTCTCCCACGCAAGCTGGGCTTGCAGGGGCGAGTTGGGTCTCTCCACTGTGTCAGCCCACTCACAGCTTCCCTTCTCCCAGCTCCTGAAGTCATACCACCCTGCTCAGCAATGTCCTCTGATAAGTCTCACCCTTGTCACTCTTACCTCCTCCTCTGGATTATAAGATGCCTTTGGCAGGCACTACGCATACACTAATGCTTTTCTTCCACCCCAGACTCCAAAGGTTTCCCTAATAAATGTTGACTGACTGGTAGAATCATGTCCAGAAAGAAGGCCATTCAAAGGCAGACCATGTACTTGGATATAAGGCACTCTTAATACCACCAGGGGGGCACGTGGCTGGCTCAGTCAGTAGAGCATGAGACTCTTGATCTGATCTCAGGGTTGTGAGTTCAAGTCTGATGTTGGGTGCAGAGATTACTTAAAAAAAAAAAAAAGCTTTCCTTTTAGGGACACCTGCCTGGCTCCGTTGGTGGAGCATGTGACTCTTAATCTCAGGCATGTGGGTTTGAGCCCCATGTTAGGTGTAGAGATTGCTTAAAAATAAAATCTTAAGAAATAATACCACACAAACTCTAAGAATCTAGTATATCTTAAAATCTGATGGAATTAACGGCTGTTTCAGGCAGGCAGTAAATCACGACAGTGTCAGGGAAGGGACCAGGGGAGGCAACCAAAGCACTTAGGATGCAACAGGTAAGGAGGCATTCATTGTTCTTGGGTGCCGACCGCACACTGCATGGCCCTGAGAGTGAGGGCTGCCCTTGTCCCAGCCCTGTGCACATGAAAGATGAGACTCTACCAATCAAAAAAACCAGACGAAACCAAATCAGGAGACACATCCTAGGAAAGCTACAGAAAAATCTTTCCCAGGGCCATAAGGAGGACAGACTAAGACTTGGCTTGCTGGTCTACCACTGACTCAGGACAAAATGGCGGCAGCAACTATGGCATTAGCTTAAAGGAAAAAGGCATTCTTACGGAGACAGCAAACACTGGATTCTAATGACCCTAGAGGGCCAAAGCTACTGTCTGGGAATGCCTCTCCTCTCCTGGCTCATCCTCAACATAAACTCACACTGGCCTCAAATGCTTCTTCCCAATGGATGCTGACAACACCAGTCAGTTTGAAGTTAACAAGGATGAGACAAAGCACTATTTGATCACGAAAAAATTCTCACATGAGAACCTGTATCTGCTAGAAAAACCCATTCGCATACCACATCTTCCTCATATGTATACACATTTCATTGCTTTCCTCTTAAATTCATTCACTTTTTCTTGTACCAGTGCTTCACAAATGGGAAGGATTCTAAGATTTTGTGAAGATGAAGATAGATTTCACATACCCGAATTTATCAAACTGAAGGGAGGAATAAAAAAGTTGCTAAATATTCCATTAGTTTTAGCTTTTTATAATGTTTTTTAAACTCACAGATTAAAAAAAAACACAATAATAACAGTGGTAACAATATAAAGTGACTCAGAAGGCACTTTTTTCCTTTCCCACGCTGAGCATTCTCAGACCTAAAGAAGATACTAAGATAAGGACTGGAGAGAAGCATGGATGCCTTGGAAGTGATGAAGTTCATGTGACAACTCCCAGGAAAATACCAGAGAATGGATCCATCTGGAGCAAGGAAGAAGGTACCCTTAGCCCCTTCTGAATGACCTCCCTTTCTGAGTATCTTTGAATTTTTCCACAGAATCCAAATTCTCCTCTGGGGCCAATGGAACATGCTTCTGAGTCACTTTCCGAATATGCTGGCACTCAGCAGAGTCACAATGACGTCATGGGGAAATGCTGTATTGCTAAGTACAATTATGTTGTATTTCAAATGTCAGCACATTTTCATGTGCAGGTGGCCCAAAGAATGGGTAAGTATTCTGCCACTGAGGATAACAGAGCTTATTTTCAAACAGAAAAGAAAAAGGAGAAGGAGGGGAGGGAGAAAAAGAGAGTGACTGCTTGATGTACTGAGGCTGGAAAAGACCTTAGTGGTTCATCTAATCCAATCTTCCATTTAAGGAGGATTAGCATTAAACCACAGCAGCCAATTAAAAATCTTTCCACTTTTGAATCAACTACAGAGAAGGAAATTATAAAACTCCCTCCGAGTTTAAGAGGAAAAGAAAAAATAAAATAAATAAAAAGGAGGCTCATGAAAGTAGTGGCCAAATAGGCAAAGCCATACACATAGGAAAAATATTCTCCCTAGTCCTAAAAGACAAGATTTAAGCACTATTCTCTGAGCACTTTGTAGCTTTGAGGGATGGTTCACATGCCATAAATTTCACCCACTGTAAATGTAAAATTCAATGATTTCTAATGAACACATTTAAGAAATTAATTTAAATGATGGTGCAACCATCACAACCCAGTTTTAGAATATTTCCATTACCTAAAAAAAAACTTCCTTGAGCCTATTTTAGTCAATCTCTGCTCCAAAAAACCATCACTATGCTTTCTGTCTCTCTAAATTTGCCTTTTTTGGAAATTTCACAGAAATGGTATCATACTATATGTATTCTTTTGCAACCGGCTTATTTCACTGAGCATAATGTTTTCGAGACTCACCCGTGGCATAGCAATGTATAAATAGCCCATTTCTCTTTATTGCCAAATAGTACCCCACTGTATGTGCACAGCACATCATTTACACAGTCACCAGCTGATGGACATTTAGACTGTATCCAGTTTGGGGCACTATGAATACTGCTACTCTGAGTGTTCATGTTAAAGTCTTTTTGTTTTCATTTCTCTTGGGTAGCTTTCTAGGAACAGAATTGCTGGGTTGTATAGTAAGTTTATCTTTAACATTGTTAAGAAACTAGCAAGACAGTTTTCTAAGGTGGCTATGCCATTTTACATTCCTACCAGTAATTTGTGAGGGTCCCAGTGTCCCCACATCCTCGTCAGCACTTGACATCATCTATATTTTTTTTATTATAGCCATCCTAGTGAGTGTGTCGTGGTATCTCATCACACTTTTATTTATTTATTTTTTTAATGTTTTTTTATTATATTATGTTAGTCACCATACAGTACATCCCCGGTTTCATCACGCTTTTAATCTGCATTTTCCTAATGACTAATGACATTGAATTCCTTTTCATGGGCTTTATGAACCATTCATATATCGTCTTTGGTGAAATGTCTATTCACATATTTTTTCCTTTTTTCAAACTTAAGCTTTTATTTAGATTTCAATTAGTGATCATACACTGTAATATTAGTTTCAGGTGTACAATACAGTGATTCAACACTTCCATCATCACCTGATGCTCATCACAAGTGCACCCTTAATCCCCATCACCTAGTTCACCCATTCCCCTCTCACCTCATCCCTACTAACCATCAGTTTGTTCTCTTGGTTTGCCTCTCTCTCTTTTTTTCCCCTTTGCTTACCTGTTTTGTTTCTTAAATTTCACATGTGTGAAATGATATCATTATCTGTCTTCCTCTTTAGCGTTATACTCTCTAACCCCATCCACATTGTTGAAAGTGGTAAGATATCATTCTTTTTTAGGGCTGAGTAATATTCCATCATATACATTTATATGTATTCACATCTTTTGACAATTTTTTGTTTTTTTTTAAAAAGATTTATTTATTTATTTATTTATTTATTTGAGAGAGAGTGCAGGGAAGAGAGAAAGAGGGAGGGGGGAGAGAGTCTTAAGCAGACTCCGTGATGAGCAGGGAGCCTGATGTGGGGCTTGATCTCATGACCCTAAGATCAAACCTGAGCCAAAACCAAGAGTCAGACGCCTAACCAAATGCACCACCCAGGTGCCCATTTTTTAATTGGGCTGTATGTAGTCTCATTAAAGTGTAAGAATTCTTTGGGCGTTCTAGAAACAAGTCCTTAAATCAGATATATAATTTGCAAATCTTTTCTCCTAGGCTGTGGCTTTTCATTTTCTTAACAGTATCTTTTGACCATTAATTTGAATTCTAAAATATTTTAATTTAAATGAAGTCTAATTTATCAATTACTTTATGGCTTATGCTTTTGGTGTCATATCTAAGAACTCTTTGCTTAAACCAAGGTCAGTCAGATTTCTTCTCATGTTTTCTTCTAAGAGTTTTCTAGTTTTAGTGTCTACATTTAGGTTTATGATCCATGGTTGAGTTGACAACGTGAGACGAGGGTCTAAGTACTTTTTTTCTGGCATATAGATATTTGATTGTTCCGGCACCATTTGTTGTAAAGAAAATCTTTTCCCTGTTCAATTGCTTTGACACTTATATTGAAAGTCAATAGCTTTAATAAGGCCTCTCCTTATGCCAATACCATAATGTCTGGATGACTCCAGCTTTATAGTGAGTTTTGAACCCCAACTTTCCTTTTCTTTTTCAAAACTGTTTTGGTGATTGAATTTCCAAATACATTTTAGGATCAGTTTGTGAATTTGTACAAAAACATTTGCTGGGATTTTGACAGGGATTACATTCGATCTATTGACTGACTTAGGAAGAATTTCTGTCTTAACAATATTGAGTCTCTCCATTTATTGAGATCTTCTTAAATTTCTCTTAGAGAGATTTTACAGTTTTCAGTCTTGAACTTCTTTGTTAAGTTCCTACATATTTTTTGTAATGCTATTATGAATGGACTTGTTTTCCCAATTTCTTTTTTCTGATATGGGTATTCATAACTATAAATTTCCCTCTGAACACTACCTTAACTGTATCCCATAAATTTTGACATATTCTGTGGTTTTGTTTTCATTTGGTTCAAAATACTTTTATTTTCCCTTGTGATGTCTTCTTTGCCCGGTGGGCTATTTAGAAGTATGTTATTTAATTTACAAATAAATGGGGGGTTTTTTTCTAGATTTTTTTTCTGTTGTAAATTTCTAATAAAATTCTGCTGTGGCCAAAGAACATAGTTTACATGATTTCAATCTTTCAAAATTTACTGAGACTTGTTTTGTGACCCAGCATAACATCCATCCTGAGAAATGTTTCATGTGTGTTTGAGAAGAATGTGTTTTCTGCAGTCAGTGGGTGGAGTATCAGGTCCATATTGACAAGCTGGTTGATAGTATTGTTCAAGTCATCTATACCTTCTACATCCTTTCTTTTCTTTCTCGTTGTTCTATCAACTTTGAGAGCGCAGGATTGGAATCTCTATTATTGTTGAATAATTTATTTCTCCTTTCTATTTTGTCACTTTTTGCTTCATACATTTTGGGGTGCTGTTGTTAGGTGCATATACATTTATAACTGTCATGTCTTTCTAGTGTATCAATCCTTTTATCATTAATAGATGTCTTTGGGGGCGCCTGGGTGGCGCAGTCATTAAGCGTCTGCCTTCGGCTCAGGGCGTGATCCCCGAGTCCTGGGATCAAGCCCCACGTCAGCCTTCTCTTCTGGGAGCCTGCTTCTTCCTGTCCCACTCCCCCTGTTTGTGTTCCCTCTCTCGCTGGCTGTCTCTCTCTGTCAAATAAATAAATAAAATCTTTAAAAAAAATAATAGATGTCTTTGTTTTTCCCTAATAATATTCCCTGTCACAAAGTCTATTTCGTCTGATTTTAATATAGTCACTCCAGCTAGCTTGCTAATACGCTGTTTGCATGGTGATGTTTTTCCAACCTTTTACATTCATCCTATTTGTGTCTTTGAGTCTAAGGTGTGTCCTTTGTAGACAGCATATAGGTGCATCTTGCTTTTTTTATCCAATCTGACAATCTTTGCTTTTTGAGTGGGATATTTAGTCAATTCACATTTAACGTAACTATTGATACAGTGGCTAGCAATAAATCTCTTAGTCTTTATCCAGGAATGTCTTATTTCTCATTCATATTTGCAGGACAGTTTTACTGTATTTAGAATTCTGGGTTGACAGATTTTTCTTTCAGCATGTTGGATATGTTATCGTATTGCCTCCTGGTTTCCATTGTTTTTGATAACTCATTCATTGATTGTATTTTTTTCTACACCACTTTCCTCTTCTGGAACTCTTATAACACATGTGTTGATAAGCCTGATGCTGCCTCACAGGTCCCTGAGCCTCTGTTCATATTCTTCAATTATTAAAAAATCTTTGGTCTTTAGATTGAATAATTTCTTTTGCTCCACCTTCCAGTTCACTTATTTTTCCTTCTGCCATTTAAATCTGTTACTGAGTACCTCTAGGGAATTTTTCATTTCATTTCATTTTGGTTATTGTATTTTTCAACTCCAGAATTTCTACTTGCGTCTTTTTTTTTTAAATCATCTCTATCTCTTTATTGAGATTCTATATTCACTGAGTCTTTCTTTTAATATTTTAAACATGATTTCCTCTAGATCTCTAAGCATATTTAAGTAGCTGTTTTGCAGTCTTTTTCTGCTAAGTTCTACATCTGAGGACAGACACTCTGACATAGTTCCTATTAATTGCTTTTTTCCTGTGTATGGATCATGCTTTCTTGTTTCTTTGAATGCCCCTAACTTTTTTATTGTTTTGCTTGTTTAGTAATTTGCCTGGACTAAGTCTATGAAACTAGTCTCCCATATAAGATACAGTTGCTGATGTCCTTTACTCAATTTTTTTTCTTGTTTTTATTTTTAAGATTTTTCTGGCTTTCTAGAAGTCATCCCCATGTCTCCGTAGCTTAGTGTTCTAGCAAAGACCAGTCAGAGGTTTTGTTCAAACACCTTCAGCCAGAAAGGCTTCTTCTCTCTGCTTCTGACTGTGTGTGGGTTGGGGAGCACACTCAAACTTTAGGCTGAAGTTTCTCGTGTCTGCCCCAGCTTTTGTTGGCTCTCTCCCATCTCCTGTGTGTGCATGCAGGCTCTGCCGGCCAGGGACATGTGGGTGTTTTGGGCGCACTCCATCTCTGCCACTCGTGCACACAGACTACGGTCAATCTGGGACACATGGGAGAGCTATCAAGCCCCTGCGGGCTGTCTCACCTCCCTGAACTACCTATGAAGTCCTCAGCTAGACCACTGGTCCACTGCTTGCCCCAAAGAGGACTCTAAACTCAAGAGAGTGGAGTTACTGGGTCCTCTTACTGATTTACCACTGACATGGATGCTTTAACTAAAAATACTCCAAATAGAGTATTCTGGAAGCGGCAGCAGGGCTGCAGGTTTTCACAGCCTGCCCTGCTCTGGGTGAAATATCACACTGACAGAGCTGGGGAGGAGGGAATGGGAGCGACCTTAGGTAAGATCGCCACAGGCTCACATTGCTCCTACCCAAAGCTTGGCAGTTTTCATGAACAAATGCTTGCTTTCTCAGTTTGTTGTATGCCTTTGGTCAATTTTTAGAGAGCTGAAGTGGATATTTTTGACAATCTTTTCCCAGCTTTCCAGTTACTTTTTGGGAGGAGGCTCTGTCAACCTCCTCATTCCGTCATGCTGGAAGTCAGTATCTCAGCCACTCTTTACATTTTACTGTAATTAGAATTATTAATGCTGCTAAAAAGCAGACCTATGGGGGTGAAAACATTACTGTGAAATGTTGTTTTTGAAGAAAAAATGTTTGGTTTTGTTTTCTGGGGGAAAAAAATCAACCATCAAACATAAAGATGACTAAAGGTACGATCTTAAACGATTATTTCATTAGGTTAAATTAAGAAATCTCATTTCTCAGAAGCAGCACCTAGGGCCTTGTAACTCGACTCCTTCACAGACACGAGAGAAAGGAAATGCTCAGCTAGAAAAATGTTCGTCTCAAAGCATTTCAGTCACGATTGAGCATCCCACAGCTGCTTTTTCTGCTCCTTATTTTCCCACCTCTCTATCTTATGCCTCAACCATAATCATCAGATATGCAACGGGCATTCTTAGAATAGTCTGTTGTTTGAAGACTTCATCAAAGTCCTCCTACCTGGCCATTTGTCTGTTTTCCTTTCTCTACAACCCCTGACAGACTGAGACCTGTCGGGCAAGTCATTTGGGCTCTGGGCACCCTCACAGCCCCGAGGAAGGAAGAGAAGACCTGCCCCACATCTCCAGGAATCCATCCCGTAGAACTGGAGAAGACTTAAAGATTTCTGGGGGCAAAACCTCTCATGTTCAGATGGCGAAATTAAGACTCAGGGAAGGGATTATCCCCTCCAGGAGTGTGATAAAGATTATGTCATGCTGATAAGATGGGCAGAGGACCTCAGAAATTGTCATCAGAATGACTGAAGGATCAGGCTCAGGGCCCCTGACTGGAAATGATTTTGTGAAGATCAAACCTGACGTTACACATGCTCTAAGAACACCAGACGTGAGACTGACTTTTCCCACACTCCTTCCCTCTTTCTTACCTTAGCAAAGAAAATCCAGGCTGCACACTGCCCTGGGGCCATAAGGCTTTTCAGCTTCACTGTGCTGAGCATGAGAAAGAATCCTAACAATCCACTGGAAGAGAAAATGTTCTTTTGTTAGTGAGGTTTGTCTTCCTTTAGCCAATAGCTATTTTCTCATACGTTTTACCAGTTAGTTTCTAATTATTATAGAACCTGTGTCTCATCTGGGTTTTCTAGTGATCTCTGGATTTCAAAACCCGGGAAGCTCTAATTTTCTCAGGAGGTATGAGAAGAGAGTTCCACTGGGTAGCAGGCAGTGGGGGCAGGAGTATAGAAACTTGGGAAGTCTCTGGCTAAATCATGAAAGAAAAAAAATGTGGAGGACAATACCTCCTGCTCCTTCCCATATTATTTCTGGAGCTTGGTGCTTGCCAAGGTAGAACTTCAACTTTTTTCAAGCAGAACAAACTGCCAGAAAAAGACTTCCAAAGCGAAACACACCATATGGGGACAGAGGGTCTGGACCGACTCCTGGGTTCAAGGTAAGAATCTGAAGGGGAGGGCTGGCTCCAGCAGCAGACGTCCCCCAAACCAGGCTGAGCTACACAGATGGAATGCTTTGGGAATGATGCCTAAGCCCAAGTGTGTGTGACCTGAGAGACCACGCCCCCCGGGGAGCTCTAGAGATCTGGAGCAGCAAGGCACTGGCATAGCAGTGGACAGGGAACTATTGACCTGTGCTGGAACCACTTTTGAAAGCATCACTGTGTGGTCAAGGACAAAGCAAAGGGCACTCCAACAGAATGGTCACTCTTCCTTGCATTTGCAGGCAGGGCAATTGGGGAAGAGAGTGTAGCAGAGAGACTGCATGATAGAGGTTGACTTCCTGTAAATATATGCAAGTGGGGGTTTGAGTGTGACTTTTATTAGAAATTGAAAAGCAAGAGCTATGACTGGAGGTCAAACCACAGAGGCAGGTCCTATGAGCTGTAGCTTATTTCTACCTCCAGGGTCTCAAGTGGCACCCTGTCATCTCACCTTTATTACAGGCACTGGTGTGGGGGCCCAACCCAGATCATGAGCTCTGAGAGGGCAGGGCCCAATCTTGGGCTTCTCTGTGTTTTCCCCAACAGAGCCAAACATGGTGCCTTGGTCACGGTAGGTATGACATAAATGTTCAACAGGTTTACTTAGAAGCAGGTTGGATTGAATTAAACACCCGTAAGGCCAAATTTCACAGAAACGTGTGCCTTTGCTTCATTAGATTAGATTAGTTCACAGCCACGTTCCTGGGGCAGGACCAAGGACAGGGATGAGAGTTCCCTTGTGTATATTTCAGCCTGTTGGACCCTGATGACCTGTAAAGTTTGTTCAGATTTGCATCTGATTCATGGGAGGCTGGGCAGCTATGGATGAAGACGGTCAGTCATTCACACCCGAAAGGCAAGGGGGTCCAGTGGTTAAGCAGCAGGCTGGAAACCGAGTGACCTGGGCAGTGCCCACTGACCCTCGTGACCTTGACTCATCCCCCTTTTGTCCCTTTTTTTCTTGCCTCGGGTTCTGTGTTGTTAAAGCAGGAATAAGTGGAGTGGTCCTCATCCTAGCTTACGGAAATCAGAGACTTTTCAGAACACAAAGCCTCCGCAGCCCCAAATCTCACTTTCTTAACAAGCACACTGAGGCCCAGCCACAATTAGAATCCAGGTTTCCTGGCTCTTTCAAAGGTTCTCCACAGTGCTTCAAACTTCACTGTGAAGATACCTTCTTGACCCAAAGACAGATTGCGATGCTGCAGGTGCCCGCGGCCACTGCGATATTGGGAGTGAAG
Source organism: Ailuropoda melanoleuca (assembly GCF_002007445.2). NCBI lineage: Eukaryota > Metazoa > Chordata > Mammalia > Carnivora > Ursidae > Ailuropoda > Ailuropoda melanoleuca. The sequence goes on from NC_048231.1 coordinate 60,133,825, forward strand.
AGTAAGGTGGCCGGCACTCCAAGGCTCCTCCTGGTGGCGTCCACCCCTGCCTCCAGGGAGGTAACAACTTCACGGGTGCCTGTGCTGCCTCCCATACCCCCTCCCCACCAACCTCCCCCACCTCCAGCCAGAGGAAGGGCATGATTCCACATCCTTTTTCCCCTCAACACAGATGCTGCTAGAACAGAGCCACTCCCAGTCTGTGTCCAACACGCTTGGGAAAGTATCCACGACTCCTTCCCATCCCTTGACTGGTATGCCCGTGAATCATTTCCAAATTACTCATGGGCCCCTCTCTTTCTCCTTCCACACTCAGCTCTTCTACTCCTCGCCGTGGAGGCAGACCTTAAAAGTAATGGGAGGATCGCAGAAGTAAGAGAGCCTGGGCTCCCAGTTAATGTGTCTCTGGGTCGCCGCTTCCACCGTGCCCTCAGGCCTCCATGGCTCTTTCTAAGTTCCTCAGGGCCTCTGAAGCTGACAACCCTTAGGCTGAGATATGGAGGAATCATGAGATGACGTGGGGAAAATGGGCACATTCTTAAAAGAGGTCAAGCTTCATCCTGCAGCTGGGTGGGGGAGGGGGTAGAACATAATAGAGTCACATCAATTCAAGCAAAGATTTCCAAATCTTTTAAGTATAAAACCCTGAATGCTCATGCTGGGGTGTAAGAAAGTTGCAGATTGAAAGGGGCAGAAATGGAGCTAGACTGTCACCCCACAAAGCCAGCACGAACGGGCTGTGAACTGTGTTGCTCTGTCTCAAAGAACTGAACGCCAGTTGCCCTCCCCTCCGCACTGTGCTTGCTGGTGCTGCCAAAACACCAAACCCACAGGGAAGCAAGTCCACAGACAGCAGAGCGGCACTAACACTCAACGCCACCCGAGCCGAGCTAACGGGCAGCTGACGAGGCCTGACCAAACTGATAGGAACTGGGAAGATTAATTCGGTCAGTATTTTCCTGAAAATTAGTTGAGGATGATAAATAAGTCATTCTGAGGCTCAAATGCAAACTGTCCAATAGTGATTGTTTTTTGTCCTAACACACCCCATCAGAAACAGTATGTACCACACACCAGCTTCTTGACTCTGTAAGGAGTCACCGCCTCACAAGGTACAACCTGTTATGTGCGGGAAGAAGTGGTCGGGCTTAGCAACTGCTCATGGTCTGTGGACGTTTAGTTGCATTTAGCTGACTGTAGTCAAGCTGAGCAGCTAATAGCAATGGGCCAGGCGAGATGCTTAGAGCTCACACCCCTTATCTAGTATACACCATCACCCTGGAGTGGTATTATCTTTCCACTTCATAGATGAGGAAACTCAACTAAAGCTGGGAGAACTAGGACAGCTTGCCCAAAGAGCAAACACATTAGCAAGCAGCAAGGCTGGCATTCGACCCAAGCCTGGGCTTCCCGCCATATCAGCACACGCCTCGAGACTATCTACAGAAGCCTTTCCATTTCTCAGCACAAGAAAGTCAAGCAACGTGGGAATCATGGCAAGAAAGTGGGGAGAGGGTGGGTCTGAACTCCATCTATACGTACCCATCCCACCGGTCTCAGTACCTCCCAAGGCCACGTAGTAAGGGTCACTTTGTGGTCTTGATGTCAGCTAGTCACTGGTTTCCAAAACCTGTTTCTCAGGATCTTGGGATTCAGTCAAGGTTTTGGGGAGGGCGCCCTTTAGGGACAAAGCAGGGACCAAGGAGGAAGCTGAGCGGGTGCAGTTCTGGACCCAAATCTTCCCTTGAACTGAATCTGATGGATCATTGTTTTCCCCCAATGCATCATTTTATACATTGAAGTTCTGTTTAGGAATAGCTCCTGGAGAGAAGAACTGCAGGCTTCTCGGCTCCTCTGCGAGTTTGAAAAGCACTGCCCTGGCCAAGGAACCTCAGCAGGACACGGGTTCCCCAGGCCGGCCCTGCGCACCTAAGGATGTTGATGACATCCTTAGGATGGCCGAGGGAGCTGCCTCCTGCCCAGCCACCACTCTCTTCTGCCCCGAATCTGGATAACCGGCAGCGACCCTGGACTTGACGAAAACAGACAAACAGGGCCAGGGGTTTATGGGGTAAGCTTACCTGGCACAACAGCTGCCATGGAATCTGTAGAAATATAGGAATGGAAAGTCCAGGACACTGAAGAGATCACCTAAGGGGTACAGCAAGGGTGAGACAATGGCCCCCACACTCCCACCCCCAGTTTCCCCGTGAAACACCAGAGAGGGCCTTTAGCATAGCAGCCACCTGAGCATGGAGCTGCCCGGCTCTGAACCCCCTCTTCCATTCCCAGGGTTTCTGTGTTAGTGGCATCAACTTAAAATCATAGCATGCTGGTCATCATGCTGATTTAGTGAGAGTCTGTCCCGCGCAGGGCCCTACACTGAAAGCTCTATGAACAACATCTCTGTCAGTCCCAGTACTAACTGGTGTTCTAGTATTCCCAATTCACTGGTGCTCGGGGAAGTGAAGGGATGTGTCTAGGATCGCACAACTCTTGAACTGGGAAGCCAGAATGTACACCCCAGTCGCTCCAACCCCTACCATCTTTCCTCATCACCCAGCAGCCATCCCTGCCCAAGGCAGAGTGTAAGACAAAAAGAATCCTTTTAAAAAAAAAAAAAAAAAAAAAAACATTGTTCTATTCTTTTCTGCCTTATGTCTAAAAAAAGATTGTGAATGCATGCCTCTGACATCTTTTTTTCATTTTGTGTTTAATTACTGTACAAATGGTGCAGGGGCCAGACCGACCGCGCTTACTCATTTGGGTTTAAGGTCCAAAGGGTACATTTATTTCTAGTGAAGTAAGTTCATTCTTTTAGTTCCACTTGGTGCAAGAGGAAATAATCACACATATTGGCTGCTTCCCTCTGTGGAATTTGAACTTGGTCACAAACAAGAAGTCAGGAGATTAAAAAAGCAGAAAGCCTTCCAAAAATGTCCAGAGAAAAGGAATTAAGCATTTCCACAGCAGATAGCGTAATCCTCCCAAATCTGGAGTTTGTGAGACTCTGCAGGAGCCAGACCTTCCAGACCCCCGGCCTCGGTGTGTCTCTCAGATAGGGATGGACTGGAGCAGGAAAGGCTGACCTTCCCAAGGACTCACAGTATGTTAGCTGAGCAGTGCAGCACACAGGCAGGAATTCTTTCATCACCGCACTTAGCAATCAAGAGTTTCAGAACAAGACACAATGGGCTGCTACGCTTCCTCAGAGACCAAACCGATTTCAAATAATTCAACCACCTCTTGGGAAGGAAAGGCCCGAAGTCCGTTTCCCTAGAGGGTTGTATTTTGTTTTTTATCACAACTATTGTTTTGTTTTGTTTCATTTGTGCCTATGTGTATGTGTTTAATTACAAAGAGGAGGGTCTCTTGGGATCTGGTTTTCCTGAAGTCCAACAAGCGGTTCAGAGCTCTCGCTTTCGTCCTGCCACGATTCCCCTGAGTGCTTCCACTGTCTATGCGGACCTGCGCTGGTGGAGGGGCTTGGCAAACATCATCAGGCTCAGACACCTAGTGCGTGAAGAGCACGATTTCTGCGGGGATCCCTTTCCACACAGAAGTGACAGCAAGGTAACCCTGGGCACCCAGCCCCAGAGGGCGGCCGGAGCCCCACCCCCTGTCCCCCTTGCAGGCGGGCAAAGGGACAGTGCATGCAGGGTTTTGCTCTGTCTCTCTGGCAGCTGTGGTTCTTGGCCCCCTTCCAGTTTCCCTTTCAGTGGGAGGGAAACGGCAGTGCAGTCCACCTGGTGATGAGGAAGGGCAGAGAGGAGATAAGCTAAGCGCAGGACCTCGAGATTCCTCGGGCACTGCTCCTCTCTGCACCCAGGCTCTCAGCAGAACGGGATTCGCAGAGCCCTGACAGCCTTCCCAGCCCTGCGCGGGCTGTGGGGAGCTCTGCCGAGCCGTGCAGTGGTCAGAGGTGGGCTGGGAGGGAGGAAGACAAAGGGAAAAACCACGGTCCTAGGGAATTTACCAGTTACATGATCACCTTCACCTAAATTCTGAAAACAGAGTCTATAAATTCCTGCAGAGAGAACAGCTCGCTCTTTATCTTTGAGCCACTTCCAAGCCTACACATTTCCCACACAGTACTTAGTTGACGCCATGCCTGCCTCTCCTTCCGTAACCATCAAGTCCTTGAGAGGGGGGCCTCCGCCTCACTCATCCCCTGTCCGTGGTGCCTGAAACACCTAACTCCTCTTGCTTCCCCTGCAGAGAACATTCCCCTTTCCAGCTGGCTACGCTGGTCTGTCATTTCAAATGTGCCCCAAATGCTTCCCCCCGCCCCATGCCTTCAGCCTGGCTCCTCTTTTCCTCCCGTTCTTCAATAAGGAGGGTGCACGCCATCCTCTACCCACAGAGGTTAATGGCCGTGCTGCAGATGGCCCTGAAGACGAGGCAGTGTGTGGCTGGCTGCCCCAAACTCGTGAGAACTAAATACAGGACCCTGAACATTGGTAAAGATGCTCGAAAGACAGCGGTCCTGGACCAGCTATCGTGGAAGGCACAATTTAAGCACAAATTATGCAGCCAAACAGTCGCAGACATGTTTTGTGGCAGCAACACGCAGCTTTCGGCAACGCAGTCCTAGTTAGGCCTTCACTTTTTTCTTAGGTTTTTATTTAAATTCCAGTTAGTTAACATACAGTGTAGAATTCGTTTTGGGTGGACTATAATGATTCAACACTTCTAGACATCAGCCAGTGCTCGTCGCAGCATGACCCTTTGCTTTTTCGAGCCACAGTTAAAATTCTGCTGACTTTCTGAGAGAGGGAGTGAATCCGATTTCTCTGAAGATCAGAGCATCAAATTGCCACAGTGAACAGTGTGTCCCGATCTTAGCACATTCAAGACTAACTGATATTTGAACATCAAAAAAACTTCCTCTCAGCAGATTTTAGCCCTGGGAAGAAGCAGGAAAACGGAAGATCATTTCTAAGAAGTAATCAGTGCCACCTGCTTTATCTCACACACGAGCAATGGGCACACCAGGTAACAAGGGCATTTCTGGGTCCGGTTTCTGTGGGTCTCTCTGCTTTCTGGGTCCTTGAAATTCTCCCTCTTCAACACACAACAGAGGGGGCCAATATGAGGACAAAATGCAAACTTTCAAACAGAAGAAGAATTTCTCTTCTCTACTAGTGTGCTTAAAATGGCCCAAGGGGAAGCAAGGTTCCAAGATTCCTGAAGACTCTGCGTGAATCATGAGGTTGAAAGATAAGAGGGGGAGGTAGATTCCATCCACCAAGGAGCAAACGCAGCGCCCGAAGGGGGAAAAGCGGCAGGGTCTGCACTCAGGATAAAGAGAACTAGCTACCTGATCTCCCAGTGCACTCCAAAGGCTGTGACCCAAAGGGCCATCCCCTGCATCTACAGAAACACTTAGGTTTCTAGTCACTCAGGGATCAGTGAAAAGGGCAGCTCGGTCAAGAGCACTATCAAGAGACCATGAAGACTAGCTAAAATAAGACTGAACATCAAATGTTAGTGATGATGTGGAGGAACTGGAACTCTCAGACATTGCTGAGTAGGGGTGTAAAATGGCATAAACACTTTAGAAAACTGGCACTTTCCTAAAAGTTAAATGTACATCTCTTCTAAAACACAGAAATTCTAGGTATTTATCCAAGAGACATGAAAACATAAGTCCACAAAAAAAGTCTTGTATAAGAATGTTCACGGGGGGCGCCTGGGTGGCACAGCGGTTAAGCGTCTGCCTTCGGCTCAGGGCGTGATCCCGGAGTCCTGGGATCGAGCCCCACATCAGGCTCCTCCACTGGGAGCCTGCTTCTTCCTCTCCCACTCCCCCTGCTTGTGTTCCCTCTCTCGCTGTCTGTCTCCATCTCTGTCAAATAAATAGATAAAATCTTTAAAAAAAAAAAAAGAAAAAGAATGTTCATGGGGTGGGGGGCGCCCAGCTGGCTCAGTTGGTAGAGCATGCGACTCTTGATCTTGGGGTTGTAGGTTCGAGTCCCATGTTGGGTGTACAGATTACTTAAAAATAAAATCTTTAAAAAGAAATTTAAAAAAAGAAGGTTCATGGAAGCTTTATTCATAACAGCCCAAAACTGGAAACAGTCCAAGTGAGCATCAGCAGGTGAATGGATACACAAAAGGTGTTACGTTCATACAGCAGCACCCTACTCAGCAATAAAAGAATATCAGTTAGTGATATACAACAACCTGGATGAATCCCTGAACACTACGCTGGATCTTCAAGGGTCAGACACAGGGGAACACTTTCTGTGTGTTTCCATTTACATGAGGCTCCAGGATAAACAGAACTTATCTGTGGTAACAGAAATCAGATCTGTGGTGGCTTTGGTGGTAGGTGAGAAGGGAGTAACGAGGAAGGGCCAAGAGGAAACTTTCTATAGTGACAGAAATGGTCTATATCTTCATGGGAGTGTAAGCTACACAGGTGTATCTCATATATGGAATTATACCTCTTTTTTTTTTTTTTTTTTTTTTTGAGAGAGCATGCACACAAGCGGGGCGGGGGACAGAGTGAGAGGTAGAAAAAAAATCTTAAGCTGACTCCATGCTCAGTGAGGAGCCTGACACAGAGCGCGATCTCACAACCCTGAGATCATGACCTGAGCTGAAATAAAAAGTTAGACACTTAACCAACTGAGCCACCCAGTCGCCCTTATACCTCAGTTTTTTAATGTTTTAGAAGTACTACTAAATAAGATACAAGTGAAAAAAAGAAGAGGTGAAAAGAAATTGAAAGGAATAAAGCCCTATTTTAAAATGTCAGCAATTGTAGGGCACCTTGCTGTCTCAGTGGGTACAGAATATGACTCCTGATCTTGGGGTTGTGGATTTGAACCCCACATTGGGTGTAGAGATTACTTAAATAAATAAAACCTTTAAAAAAATTTTAAAGGTTTTATTTATTTATTTGACAGAGAGAGACAGCCAGCGAGAGAGGGAACACAGGCAGGGGGAGTGAGAGAGGAAGAAGCAGGCTTTCCAGAGGAGCATGGAGCCCAATGCAGGGCTCAATCCCGGAGCTCTGGGATCACACCCTGAGCTGAAGGCAGACGCTTAACGACTGAGCCACCCAGGCGCCCCAAAATCTTTTAAAAAATTAAAAAAAAATAAAATGCCACCAATTGTTAACAGATCCTTCATAAAAACACTGCACCCAAGAGCCCTGAGGACTCACTGTGTCTTACCTGGTGCAGGTGTGGGGAATCAGGAACATGCTCTCCCTGATACTCAGGCCCTGCCGCGGACATTCTAGATGGACAGTCTAATAAGCAGGTGGGAAAGAATAAAGAATTGTTCTAACTTAAAAATACACAAGAGCACCTGTGAGTCCAATGAGAAAGCTAACAAATTGGAAGGAACTGGAGCTGTCCCATTTCAGCAGTCCTAGAATACTTCTGGAGGAGATTTTCCTCTGGTGTTTTATTTGCTTAAACTTTGTAATCAGTTGTATACTGCTATGAGAAAACATCATCAGGACCCATCAAAGAGTTGAGGGTAACTGACTTAGGTTCAAAAGCTGAGAAAAACTGATCCTCCAGTACTCTTCTAGATCTGAGCTTCCATCACCTCATACCAAATTTCTTCCTTAATATCTATCTGTCTTAGTGATCCACTCTACCCAACAAATATAATGATTTTACTGTTCCTGAGTGCTTTTTTGAAGCAAAAAGCCACTGCTTACAGTTGCTCAGGTTGCGCACTGCAAAATTTCAAAGCAGAGCACTGTTTAGCTAGACCACGACTGTTAATGTAGCAGCCTTGAGAGTTTCTAAAAGTTAAAGCTAATTAAAATCTAGATAGTCTCTCATCATGTGGATTTCACAAGCAGCTTCCCTATTCTAGTCAAGACTGTTTTGCTACTCAACATTCCTGACCCAAGCAGATCCTTAAGGACCAGCCTGTTGATAGTAAGGTTTCAAGTCAATGGCACTCCACCAACCAGAGGTGAAAAGAAAAACAGCCACACACGTCTTTAAGGCCTCTTGGCACACAACTGTAAAAGTTCTAAGAAAGCAACAAACAGGATCATGGTGGCCACATGCAGAGCACCTTCATACACACAGAAGTAGGTGAGATTTACAGTGTTTCCCTGGGATGCTTGTGGGTTAGAAGCTGGACTTGATGCTGGTATAGATGGAAATCTGTGACTTCTTCTGGAAGGCTATCCCCTATACATTTTTAAAAATTCAGTGGTTTTTTAGCATATTAAGAGTTGTACAACCATCACCACTACTGAGTTCCAGAGCATTTCATAACCTCAAAAAGAATCTGGGGCCTATCTTAAATTACTCTTCTTCCTAGGCCATTCTACGACCACAGGCTACTGACCACTTTGTGTGCTCAGAGAGTAAATAAGTGCCCAAGATATTCTTGCATTGGCCTAAAAGTTTAGCAATAACTCAAGGTGAAATGTGGGAATGCTGGCCAAACTATATAAACTATTACAGCTCAGCAACTGGTAGACAAATGCCCCTTAAACCAAGAGAAGATCCAGGGGTGCCTGGGTGGCTCAGTCGGTTAAGTATTCAACTCCTGATTTCAGCTCAGGTCATGATCTCAGGGCTGTGAGATCAAGCCCCACATCGTGCTCTGAGCTCAGCAGGGAGCCTGCTTAACATTCACCCTTCCCTCTCCCTCTCCCTCTGCTCCTCCCCTGCTCCCTCCCATGCATGCATGCACACATATTCTCTCTCTCTCAAAAACAAAACAAAATAAAAACAAAAACCAAAAGAAGCTCCAAAAGGAAATTTAATAAAATCATATAAAAGTATTCACTCAGTCGGGAGACTTCATAATAAACAGTAGGATCCCTGAGAAAGCATTTAAAAAGAAAAACCCCGGGAAAAGGGTCAGGACCTAAACTCTGGTCTCTCTCTGCTACTCACCTCCCCTGCACCATCTTGGCCACATCCCTTAACTGCTCTGGGCTTCAATTGCCTCATTTGTAAAAGGCCATGGCACCTTGGATAATCACTAGGACTCCTTCCAGCTCTGAGAGTCATGAGTAAAAAACGAACGAGCAACACCTCTTAGTTGAAAGGCAGAGTGATTTGTTTAGGTGAGAATTAGTCAGCTAAATCCACCACTAATCACTCAGGGAGCAAATGAGCATGCAAACCAAGGAGAAGCAGCGAACTTTCCAAAGGCTTTGACCAAAATGCATTTGCAAGGGGAGGGTGCTTCGGGGGCTGGTGAATATCTCCTGGGTGGCAACCTCCCGACTGCATGAAAGACAAGAAGCATAGACTCAAAGGCAGACAAGCAGCAGTACAGGTGAGCAGAAACAGCTAGGGTTCACACCGGGGGTTTCGTATCATTTTTATCTTACAAAGGATAGGCTTTCAACATACGAGCGTGCAGAGGGCACTCAGCAGCAAACGTCATAGTCGGGAGATAACCCTGGGCTGTGGGAATGGGCGGAAAACAGCAGATATGAACCCATGTGGGCAAGTGTAGAATAATGCTTTGAGAAAAAAGTAATCCAAATTATCCTCTTGAGATAGGGGTTCGGATGGGTCATATACAATCCAGAAGCACTGCGTCACTATCGACAGTTTCCTCAGGAGACTAGTTCTAATAGTCCGAAGCAGCTAAAGGCACCGACCAAAAGCCGTCATTGTTTTGGGCATAACAGGGGCTGGAAAGGGCTTTAGAAATAACCCGATTCACCTTTCTCATTTTAACTGAGACTCCGAGGTCTTGGGAAATGCCTTCTGCCCAGCAAATGGCCAACAAACATGAATTGAAGGAGCCTGACCAATGAAATGTGGATTTCCAGCCATACCGCACACAGATCCGATTGAAGGAGCCTGACCAATGAAATGTGGATCTACAGCCATACCGCACACAGATGCGATTTCATTGTGTTTGGCATCCACTTCAAAACCTTTCAGAGTAAAAAAACCACAATGGAACACAGTATTGTGGGCAATTCCTGCATCTGAAAAACAACTCTAGAGTAAAGGAGCCAGCCAACAGGGCAAAGGTAAGCTTTAAAACTCGACTTCCTTCATCTGCAATTACGAATGTTGTAGGACCACATACATAAACATGTATGAAAGGACGTCAGTCAGAAGTAGGGTGAAACTGAACTTTCTCACCAAATCCTTTCTCACTAGGAGTGAAGCACTTTGGACGTTTGAAGAAGAAACTTTAGAAGGGGAGAAGGCGAGCACTGGTTTACCGGGCAGATAACAAGCCTGTCTGGACAGCTGAGGCCACGCCAGATGAAAACACAGATGACAAAATTCAAGAAGGGGTAAGAATAAATTCATGGGTGATAAATCCACAATGGGTCATTGAGACCAGTTTCAAATACGTGGGCAATGCCTAACCCTGGCGCTCCCATCCAGGAAGGCAAGCCACGCTCTCTTACAAAATGTCCCTCATAAATACAGCCGGGTCAGAGCACAGGGTTGAACAGGCAACATAAAACAAGCAAAATGACTTACCTGTGGGATGAGACGCGAGTGCCAGGAGCACCACGCTGCAAATGGAACAGCAGAGCAGTGAGGAAGTCTTCCCAGCACTGAGAGCACAGCAACATACATTTCTGCCCGCTCTGCTCGGAAATGGAAATTTGTCGAAGAGCGGGTTATCTGCACCAAATGGTCTCACTCCTCAATGAGAGGGTGAGATCTCCTGAGATGCCTCAGGTTCTGGCAAGAGGGTTGACCATAACCCGTGATGGGCCGAGGCCCCACACCAACTCCGAGGCCAGCCGTGCGGCCTTTATCACCACACTCACCTAGTCTGCCAAGAGTATGGGTAAGCTAAACAAAGCAGACTCTGAATTACAGATAGGCTGCCGTGGAAAAACTAGCTGTCGAGCGTGAGATCAATCTGTTTGCCATAAAATTAATTCTGTAGAAGGTGAGCTAAATTTCCAAGGAGACAGCCCACAAAATGATCCATCTCATCCACCACGTGCCTGGAAACTACCTGGCCTGATTTGCGATAGGAGCCGAAAAGGATGACGAGGAGGAGTGCTCTTCTGATGCTGGCCATATTGGTTCTTGGTATTCTCCCATCTTCCTCTCTGAAAGCTTCTCCCATCTCCCAGTACCCGCCCACTGCACCTTCACACTGCCCCAGCCCACCTACACCTCTTCCATCACAACTCCATGCCATGCAGGCAGCTATCTGGTTAGAGGTTAGGAATACAATTTTTTATCCAAGGATAGGAGGGAATTTTTTTATTTTTAATGCTAGACAGCCAACTCTGGTTCTTAAAGCTGGCTGGACATCAGAATTGCCCACACCCTGGCTAGAATCTCTAAGGGCAAGATCCAGGCATCAGTTGTTTTCCTTGTTACAGCCCCCAGGTGCTCTAAAGGGCACCAGGATGGAGGACCACCAGTCTCTAGTCGGTGACATTATAGGCAGTGTGGAGGACAGTTTGAACGGGGAAGCCACCGTTAGCTTGACAGCCCTGCCCCTCCCTGCTCCGGGGTTAACTCCTCGCACAATTTCTGTTTTTCTCAATCTCTTCCTTCGCTCTGCCCCTAAAGCACTGGTTGTCTGATGGCTCAGAGGAGTGACATCATGCAAAAAGGCAGGAGGAGAGGAGGGTCAGGAAAGAGGCAATGAAGAAGAGCCATGTGTTAGGTCACTCAGAAGTTGTAGGTTTGTTTGACAGGCCTTACACGTAGCTGCAAAAAATATGCAAACAAGACTGGAGACGGCTTGCCATCTCTTCTTTCTTTGGCAAACACAGACCCTGTACATACTCCATTATTTTATCTCACTGGATCCCCTTTTGGTTATAACTTCAACAGCAGAAGTTATGACTCCTATGGCAGGATAAGAGGCCCCTTTCCATCCCAAGGTACCTCCCAGAGCTTGCCGTGTTATCCCAAATCCCATCATTGGCATCAGCCCAACGGGTGTCCCCGAAATAAAATATTAGGGGGTAAAAATAAGAAGAAATAATTAAATAAAAGAGTGGATTCTCTAATCCCTATTTGAGTTTTGCAAATATATTGGCATACCACTCTTAATTCCTATGTTGTGACCTCCTATGGGGCAATAACCATATTTTATTCCTTCTAGATCCCAAGTGCCTAGCAGGGCCAGACATACAGCAGGCGCTGCATATGTGTTTGGAATTGTAATTAATTGCCTTAGGAGTACTTGTGGTGGGCATACGTTCAAAGAGAAGTATAACTTGAAGCCCCCTATATTTCTAAGACTACAGGCGACATGTAAACTCTAAAGAAGAAATTATACTCCTATAAAAGGGATATCACGACAGATGGACAGCAGACTTTTAAAATGCATTCAACAGGGGCTCCTGGGTGGCGCAGTCGTTAAGCGTCTGCCTTCGGCTCAGGGCGTGATCCCAGTGTTCTGGGATCGAGCCCCACATCAGGTTTCTCCGCTAGGAGCCTGCTTCTTCCTCTCCCACTCCCCCTCCTTGTGTTCCCTCTCTTGCTGGCTGTCTCTGTCAAATAAATAAAATTAAAAAATCTAAAAAATAAAAATAAAAAATGAAATGCATTCAACAGCTGTTTATTGAATGTCTGGTCAGTGCCAGGTACTGTTCTCATTTGGGGATATGGCAATGAACAAAACAGAAAACCTTCCTTTACTTCCTATATAGGAAATATAATGGGGAAAGAGGAGAAAAACATGTTCTCCACAGGCTGAAGTCCAATCAAAGTCATACCCCAGACAGAACGCCCATCTATTTCCCTTTGACACACATCCACAATTTCACCTGCAAAATGAGGGAGTGGAGTAGCAGCAGGGAACATACAACATACAATAATTCTCTATTTAATGTTTAATAATGTCTGCTTGTGTTAAAAGGAAATGGTGTTGGGCATACATCCCATAACATTCATTCCTTATAAATTTACCTAAATTTTTAAAAATGCTGGTGAAGGCTGTATCATTTTTAAACATCCCATTTATTTTCAGCCCTAGATCCAACCTCCTCCTTTATTCCTTCCTTCCTCCTTTCCCATCTGCCTTAAGCCTTAGACCTCTGTTTACATGAGAAACACTGGAAGGTCAGGGTCAGGGAGCAAATACACCCTCAAGAAAATAGGAGTATGTGCCAAAGTAGAGACCCGCTCAACGACTGGCTTCTCTCAAAAAAAAATGGAGATCAAACCAGTTCTTGGCCCTGGCAGACAGAGCTCCCAGCTGGCACCAACCAGCACAGCTGGATCCAAGGGGCCCCTCGGTGTCCAGGGCCCATGGCAAATCGAGCGGCGGCCCTTGCTTTAATTCACACATCTTCATCACAGGGACTGAAAGAAGACTCGGGAACAGAATCGTGGCTTTAGCCGGGTGTGTGGAGGCCCAGCCAGGAAGCCCTGAGCACCGGGCCCGGGGGGCGGGGGGGCTGGCAGGAGGATGAGTCGGGGGGCCACAGAGGCTCACTTTTCCATCCCCTTATTCCTTTGCCACTCGAGTGGCCTCTAAGTTCTATGGAGGAAAAGAACTGCCCCAAGTGTTCTGATGTCACGGGAACATGTTAAACATCCAGAGCCTTCTGCACTTTCAGAAGCGTCTTTTGAAAAGGCAGCTGGTGTGTCCAGGCAGAGTGGAACTAATGATTGTTTTCAGCAGAGTACAAAAGAGGCCCACAGTCATGTTTGCGGTGGATCCTTTCAAAAAGGCATTTTCATAAACTAAGATATTTATGGGCTTTATCTGCAGATGGAGAATACAGCTCATGTTGAGCGTTTTAAGATGAACTTCCTGCAGAAATCAGCATGACCAACGGCTGAGCAGCACATCCCCAGCCTGGGTCATCTTTGCAAGCATTGCTGCATTAGAGCTAATTTGGGCTGCAGCAGCAGATCTCACCCTTCTTCCCTCTCAGCTAGGTCCTGCAGTGCACAGAGACCACAAAACTCCAAGAACACTCCCCAGCTATTCTGTTTAGCAGACAGAGCCCTATTCTTTGCTCGGCTCGGAGAAAGGGTACGAACGGCAGTCTATATACCACATTTAAATGTATTAAATCAAGCCTCAAACTTCACCCTACCTTAAGAAATATACATTCAAAACAACCTGGAAGTCTAGATTAGAATTTAGAATTCTTGGAGTCCCTGGAGCTTCATGTCAGAATATGGCGGCACGGACCGAGCCAACTTCTGGCTCTTGGCTCTCAGTGAGCCCCCTTTTCTCTCCACCCCAGGCTCCATCCTGCACACTGAGTCCTCATACACTTGGGTGTGGACACATCGGCCTGCAAGTTCCCCTCCATGCACACCCCCTCTCCCACTAACAGCCTGTCTTTGGACACTCTTTGGGTCTAGGAATGAGTTGGGAAGATAGAAGGCCTGGGAGTAGAGCTCGGGACCACTTGGGCAGGGAATTCTAGGTCCCAAGCTAAAAGGGAGGGTGTGGGCTCTAGGAAGAAATGTCCCCTTAGCCTTACAGACTCCATAACCCATGGGGAGAGGCATGGCCTTCTGCCGTGTGGAGCCAGAAAGAGGTCCCCCTTGCCTGGTCTAAGGACAGAACTACTATTTGGCTTTCTCAACGTCTAGTCATCTCACAAATTATTTAGCTTGCCTTTCTGGTAGACACGTCGGTTCAGAACTCCCCAATCAAAATATTATTGGGAAATAAAAGTCCATTAGCTCTAGAAAGATATGAATTGTTCTTTGAAAATGTAAATTATATTTTACCTGAAGGTATAGTTTAAGTACTGCTGGTCAATGTCACTAAGGAATGAGAAAAAAAAAAAAAAGATAAAACATGAAATAATAGAAGTGTTTTACATACACAAAAGAGTCATTATATTATACTAATAAGTTATATCTATGGTTAAGTTTCTACATTTAAAAATTGTCAATAAACGGTACGAAGGGTACTTTACATTCAAAACTTGTTCCTGGCTCATTTTTAAAAAACACTTCCTAGATACTTGTATCACACACATTTTCACCTGTGGCAGATTATCTCCTATGTGTACATTTGCCACTGTGAAAGGAAAGTCTACTCTCTCAGGCCATTGGACTGGCTCCTAGGGCCACCACAGCTGACAAACAAAAATACAGGACACCCAAATAAATCTGAATCTCAGATAAAGAATCATGTTCAAGTATATTCCAAATACCACATGGGACATATTACACTAAAAAAAGGATTCACTGCTTACCTGAAATTCAAATGTAACTGGGCGCCCTGTATTTTATCTGGCAACTCCACTGGCTTCTTGCTGCAGAAACACTTCATTAAAAGAACAAAAGGTGTTCTAGGGACTGAAAGTCACAGCCTCTGAGTGTATAACCTTCTCCCAGGGGTCCTTCTGGTGGTCCCCCAAAACCGAGAGGCCAGTGGGCTAGTCCAGGGCCTCTGACCTCCCAGCTGCAAGCCAACCCACGCCGGGACTCCTCTCTCTTTCATCTACATTTGCTAAGGCTGCACAACAGAGGCCTCATTTTATCCCAGCACAGAGCTCGTGACTGGGGAACTTCTGGGTCTAATCAAAGTCAACTTAGGAAGGGGCTGAGGAAACAAGAAAAAAGAGTTGGCCTCTGAGCTGGAACAAGTAAACTGGGGCCCCAAAGCAGCGGGTCATATAATTTTTATAAAAATGTCATCTAAAAAGCTGTCCCTGAAGGAAGAGGAGAGAGTTCCCCTGTTCTTTGCCCACTGCCCGTGACGGGCAGCATCAGGTGCTGGTGGATCCCGCCTGGAACAGCCTGACAGCAGGAGAATCGGCTTTGGGGACCCCAGGCTGCTGCTCTCACCACAGCCCAGCTGCGCAGAGTGTTTGGTTGAACAGAACGTGCTCACGACACCGTGGGTCTCACCCCCTTGCTTGAACCAAACAACAACCCACCACACTTGGGAAGTTTACCTTAACGCATTGGGTTTCCGGGCCTTCTGCAATATCTTGTAAGCCCCTGAAAACGAAGCAGCGCGTGTTGCTCACACAGACATTCTGCATAAGGGAATGCACATGCGGGGAAGCCCGAAATCCACCCGGGTGAGGGCCACTCTTCCCACGAGGGCGCCCCTGGCCGACAGGGGGCGACAACACCACCCGGTGGGGGGTGTCCAGCATGCGAATGCAGTAATCCCTTATGATGCCCCTTCAGGACAGAGAATGCTGGGCCGGGCGGGATCGTGTGATCAGCAGAAGGATACAATTCGCAGGAAGATGCCGGCTTCCTTTGCAAGGTGTGCAGGAGAAAGGAACACGCTGCATTTCTGAACCGTGTGTAACCAAGCCAGGGCCCTGCTCTTCCCCTGAGACTGCAGACCAGAAACACTGACTGTGAGATTGGAAATAAAGTCAGATGGCCCTTTTATTTCCCACGCTTACATTTCTTTGGGTATGCTGCTGAAGGACAGTGTTTCTGACACAAACTTCTGGATCTCTTCTCACCATTTTTAGAGAAGACCAAGTAGACTTGAGTAAGCAGGGCCAGAGCCATGGTGAGTTAATTAATGTTTGTCGAGAAAAAAGGAGACTATATCAGAAATGGGAACATTTGAGGAAAACTCCAAAACAGGAAAATCAGATCAGAAAATGCCCATTTGGGGGCGCCTGGGTGGCACAGCGGTTAAGCGTCTGCCTTCGGCTCAGGGCGTGATCCCGGCGTTATGGGTTCGAGCCCCACATCAGGCTCCTCTGCTATGAGCCTGCTTCTTCCTCTCCCACTCCCCCTGCTTGTATTCCCTCTCTCGCTAGCTGTCTCTATCTCTGTCAAATAAATAAATAAAATATTTAAAAAAAAAAAAAAAGAAAATGCCCATTTGGGGCGCCTGGGTGGCTCAGTCGTTAAGCGTCTGCCTTCGGCTCAGGGCGTGATCCCGGGGTCCTGGGATCGAGCCCTGCATTGGGCTCCCTGCTCCGCTGACAGCCTGCCTCTTCCTCTCCCACTCCCCCTGCTTGTGTTCCCTCTCTAGCTGGCTGTCTCCCTCTCTGTCAAATAAATAAATAAAACCTTTTAAAAAAAAATGCCCATTTAAGTTTAACCTTGACACCTTGTCTGTAATCTTCCTATTGTTCAGGGTCACCAAAAAGTGGATATATAATAAGGTCTAAATAATAAGCCTCAATTATTTAAGTAAGCATTCTTTTAAAAACTTACCTACGCAGAATAAGTGAATTACAGCCCAGAAATATCCACCGGGATCAAACTGTAACACAGGATTTAAAACAAAAACAAAACGGCTCTAAGTAGAGACAAATGGGTGTGGCAATCAGAAACCCTAAATGTCGATGCACCGGGACAAGCAAGGGTGCCATGAGAGGACTCTGAGGCCTTCTGCCAGCCTATCCTCATTTCTCACCCCGATGCCTCCAACACCTTCCTAATAGGGCTCTCTGCCTCCAGCACCCCTTTTCCCATTCTCCACTCTGCCCTCACGCTGTGTCTCTAAAACACTAATCGGATGGTGTCACCTACTGCTTAAAATCATTGAACAGTCGGTTTCTTGGGGTGTCTGAGACGCCCAGTCTGTTAAGCATCTGCCTTCAGCTCAGGTCATGATCCCAGAATTCTGGGATCAAGTCCCGCATCAGGCTTTCTGCTCAGCGGGAAGCCTGCTTCCCCCTCTCCTTCTGCCTGCTTGTGCTGTCAAATAAATAAAATCTTAAAAAAAAAAAAAACATTGAACAGTCCCTGTTCAATGACTTCACGATAAAATTCAAGCTCATGGCACCCAACGATCTCCAGGACAAGCCCCTGTCAACCCCGCCAGTCCCATCTACTGCACCCCCTCCAGAGAAAGAACCTGCACTTCTCCAAGCCCGAATGCTTACCCCCACCAACTCAGCCGAGGGACAATCCCTCTCTTCTTCCCTTCCTTATTTTCCTCCATAGAAGGTTATCTCATCTGCCACATTCTGTTTCATTTATCACCTGTCTCTTTCTCCACCATCCACTAGCCTGTAAATTGCAGGAGGGCAGGAATTTGCACAGGGGCACACACATAGTAAATGCTTACTAAAGTTGAATCACAGAAAGGCAGGACGCCTCCACGACTGTGCCCACACCTGCTTTCTTCTCCTGCCCACCTCCTCCTCACCCTCCAAGATTTAGGTCCAGAGAACAGAGTCTGGCTCTAGCATCAGAAAGATCTGGTGTAAATTCTGAAATCCTTACTTATTCATTAGCTGGTGACTTTTGGGGCCTCGTTATTCTTTAGCTATGCAGCGGAGACAATAAGAGTCCTGCTCCTTGTGAAACTGTGAGATTTTAAATAACATAAGGCACACGAAGCATTGGCCCAGAGCCTGGCACACAGCTAGGTCCCTGTAATTGTTAGCTCTTCCTACTTCCCGGGTCCCTGAGACTCCTCAGGTGCCACACAGCATCCTGTATCTCCCCACGACAGAGCCCTGGCCTCCCCGTGTTATAATTATCTGTTTCTTGTCTGTCCTCCTCTCCCTTGCTCTGCCTCGACTCTGACTTCTGCCTGTATGAGGACAATTCTTCTTTGTGTCACCAGAGCCTGGCTCAGTGCCTGACACTTGATGGGGACTTAATAACTGCTGGGGGAGAAAAGAGAGAAAACAGACCTATAACGAGATGACTACTGGGGGGTAAGGGGGTGGGTCGTCAGGGCCTAATAAGGAAAAACACAGGATAACAAAGTGAAAATCTGCAGATGAAGCCCTTGGGATGAGAGGGAAAATAAACATTGCCTCAAGGCACAAGGCTAGGACAACTCAGGCTGGGGCTGGTGGGTCCTCCAACCCCGTACAGAGGGCCATCAGCAGCCGCCCCTGCACCCAGAGGCCAGAGCTCTGCCGGGCCGCTGCAGCCCTGAGGAGAGGTGAAGGCCTGCTGAAAAGGGGTGAGCTGGCCTAGAGGTACACAGACTGGAAGCTTTTGCATAGGCGAGGGTTCATCTGATTTCTGAAGGAAGGACTAGGGCGTTTCGCTCATACATGCAGGCTTCGGAGAGTAAAAGACACCTGGAAGGCAAAATGAGTGCCCTTGAGCTTACCTGGGGGTCATTGAAGGGTAGGCATCCTGCGGCAGCCAGGAGGAAGAGAGCACTATGCAAAGAGATAAAACAGGCAGCTTCACTTTTCAACATCAAAGGGTTGCCCGGAGAGTGTGGGGGTTGAAACACATTGAGTGGAGCGAGCACAGGACCGAGACCCTGCGAGACCCCGCCCCGTGCCCCTTCCTCCTCTGAGAACCCCACTACCAATGCAGCTTTCAACTGGGTGCTCCACCGGGGACCAGACAGTTCCCTCCCTGGGGCTCAGCTGGCCTTGTCCCCAGACACCGGCACTTGCAGGACATTTGCAAAACCACGGCTGGCTCACTCGAGAAAAACAGGATGCCCGTGAAACAGATAATAGGACATTTTTTAAACCACAGATCCCCAAAAATACACTAGTGGAAAACTGGGTAATCAGACTGCAGTTCTACCATTTAGGAAAAAGAAAACGCCATGGAGAGCACGTTAAAATCTTTTGTGCATCACCTTCACCAGATGATCAAGCTTAACATCGCCAATGATGGGACAGGTGTATGTCATATGCCTCCTGATAGGACGTACTGAGAAGGGCACAACATCACTCATGTGGCATTCCTGCCAAATCCGCATAACCCACCTGGCGTGGCCAGTGGGCCCGGGGTGGGGGAACTGGTACGGGGGAATCCTCAGAGCTGGGACCTCACAGTCCTGGAAGGTCAGCACAACACGGGTTATCCCGAGGCACAGGAAGGTCCTCCACTCCAGCGCACCCTCCTCTATAGCCTCGGCAACTTTGAAGGCACACGCGCAAACAGCCTTGAGAAGACTCCAAGGCCCCAGATTGCCAAGGAACTCAGAGGCAAAGGGTGGGGTGAGTGGAGGGAGGCGCCTGGAAGGGCTTCTGGGACCGCACAGAATTAGGCAGGTTTTCGGTGGGAGGAGAGGAGAACCCTAATAGGTTTGGTGTCTACCTACAGTAGATGGGTTTATAGGATAGCAGACGCTTCCTCATCCACAGGCAGTGAAAGTTAGAGGTCCTCTCAGACAGCCCCTGGGGGCTGAGAGGAGATGGGGGACAGCCAGGTGTGAGAGCTTGGTTTCCCACCAAACCTGGCCTTGAGCAATACCTGATTATATCAGGTATTAGTGGGTTTAATGCCTCTCTTTAACACCTGCTAATCCTTTAAACAAGAGGATGAGTCCTGACAGTGTTGTGTTTTCTTTCCTTTTTTTTTTTTTTTCCAAGTAGCAGCCTGTAATCAAGGCAAAACAAGAGATTGGATGAAAGCCCAGAAATATCTGAAACAAAAAGTCCTAAATCCATGTGTCAAAGCATTTCTGCTGATTTTCTATCCTCAGGACTGAGCTTTGGAGCTATGGCCGAGGAGGCCGGAAGCAGCCAGGGAGCAGGGTTACAGGTTAGCACATGGGGCGGGGGGGCCAGGGACCGGCCTGAGAGTCCAGCCCAGCTTGTGTTTCAGCCCAGGGAACGAGGCATGAAGGGCCATGAAGCCTGCCCTTAGTCACCTTGCTGTGGCCCAAGACCACGACTCAGATCCCTGACCTTATAGCCAGTGCCTGTTCTACCACGGGAATCATAAAAACCCAATAAGCTGCAAACATGATTTTAAGCATTTTAAGTCATTTTCCATGTTTTCCATTTTCCTTCTCCCATCAGAATTGCACAACTCTTAGTGAAGTTTTGGGCATCAGTGACTGAAATCAAGCACGGGTTATTTTCCCCTTAGGAACAGAATATTTCAGAAGAAAGAGAGAGAGAGAGAAAGAGATAGTAAAATTTAGAATAAGACACAAAATACGGGTATATAACTATTTATAATAAATTCTGTCAACTCTCAGATAGGAATCTCCAACAGGTTATCATCATTTAAACTCAAGTTAAATCTTCTATTTTAGATGACTGTGGGTTGTTGCTGTTGTTTTCAACTTACCTACAGATCTTTGCAGGAGAAGTTTTCTGTATGAAAATAAAAAGATTTATAGTTAGTCTTTATAAAATCCTCTTTTTCCTCTTAAAAGAAAATATTTAGATCCAAGAGGCAAATAAATGTTGAGTAAGCTTATTGGGGGCTTAAGAGCTGGCTGCACACCTCGGTGTTACTTGAGGCTTTCCTGCTTGGACCCCATGAAGGATGACTCAGAGGTCCAGAGTTGAGTCACTTGGGCAAAGCACTCTGGGTGTGCGGTTTACTACCCTCACCCCCGGAACGGGGTTTACTCACAAAACCCCAAAACGCTGCCAGGGCCAAGCCTTCAAATATCTTACCACATCAAGAAAGGGAGAGAGAGAAACTGATGAGAAATCGAGCTCTCGCTCAACTTCTATTCCAGTCTACCTCCTTACGTTTGTCTTTCGTCAATCCAGCTCTGACTCTGAGCAGTGCTGTGAATTCTCTGGGATGATGTATACATGAAGAAACAGGAAAAAGGAGAAGGGATAGTTGACTCCACCCGTAGAGAGAGACAAAGCAGATTGGGGCAATCTAACCTTGGCATTTAAAACTCCCTGAAAGGAAGAAATTCTAATGGAGACCCTACCTTTATCCTCCCCTTTTTATTAGTCATTTTCAATTTTAAAGATTTTATTTATTTATTTATTTATTTAGAGAGTGAGAGCGTGAGCAGCGGGGTGGGGGGCGGCAGGCAGAGGGAGAGGGACAGAGAGAATCTCAAGCCAACTCCACACCTAGCCCAGAGCCTGACACGGGGCTTGATCTCACGACCCTAAGATCATGACCTGAGCTGAAACCAAGAGTTGGGTGCTCAATCGACTGAGCCACCCAGGTGGCCCATCATTTTTATTAGTCACTTTAAGGGAATTAGTCCTTTGCACTCAGGTATAAAGTTCTAGCAGGAAGAAGCATAGATGTTTCTATATTTGACAGAGGAAATAACAGATTAATTCTGGGCATTTCAAAAGGATTACTTTGCTAGTTGGGGACAAAGTACAGGTTTTTGACTCTAGTTCTTGAAAGTGAAGTATGAATATATTGTTAAACATGAAACACTCAAAAGGTACAAACTTCCAGTTAGAAAAGAAGTCAGTCTTGGGGATGTTATGTACAGCACGGGGGCTAGAGTTACTAATACCATACTGTAGATTTAAAAGTTGCCAAGAGAGTAGATCTTGAAAGTACTCATCACGTGAAAAAAATTTTTATAACCACATATAGTGATGGATGCTAACTAGACTTATTGTGATCATTTGCAAGACATACAAATATCAAGCCATTATGTTGGACACCTGAAATGAATACGCTCTATGTCAATCATATCTCAATTTTTTTAAAAAAGTGAAGACTGACAAGGCAACATGGTTTGCTATGAAGGCTATCTTCAGTTTTCATGCTGAAAATACTAAATAATCCAGTTTGCACTGTTTTAATAAATAGATCCTATTTGCGTGCAAAGTCGTGGCTTGCCTCTTCAGATCCTTTCCTCTCAACCCTGTGGAACTTGCCTCAGCTGGCCCTGACAACCTTGACGCCACTGCCACCTGGTGGGGACACATCCCTTCAGTATGGAAAGGATAACCCAAAAAGGTGACCTGGCTCAGGCACCTGGAGAATTGCCCCCATCATGGGAAAACATGTCACTAAGGATTTTGGGCTAAAGGTAATCAACATCTCCACAGCTTGGCAGAAAAACAGGAACAGACAGGACAAAGACGAAAAGCATGTCCCAGCTGTTCCATGAGTAGTAACAGGTGTATCCAGCAACCGTCTAGGGGGGCTTCCGTCACGGGGCAGCCAATCAATACAGTGCTCTAAATAGTTCACCCAGTCCACAGCGGAGAGACTGCTCTTTTCTTTTAAACGCCGCTGGCTAGAGGAGCCAGAACCGGAGATACGGAGATTAGAACAAGCAGTAAATGCATTAGTGGGCCCGCTTCCCAGGGCTCCGAAACGACTGAGGAGTTAAGCTCAGGCACCTTCTGAGGTTCCTCAGTCGAAAAGTCACCCAGGGAATAGTCCTAGTGATATCTCAGTGCCCTGAATGGGTCAGTCTAACTTCTCAAGTCACATCAACAAAAATAACAATAAATAGCTAACATTACAAGGGGTCACCTTACTCTGAGGGCTACTTACTCTGTGCCAGTGTCGTTCTAAGCCCTCTCATGTATTGACTTATTTCATTACGGGTTAATTAAGTCTCAGGTTATATGCTACAGACGCGGACACCAAGGCACTGTGAAATTAGCTAAGTTGCCCAAGCTCCCACGGTCTGGGCTCAGGTGATCTAGCTCGTAGCCTGACCTTTTATGATGCTCTTCTGCGACGACCAGTCTGCCAGTCCTGCGTGGACACCTCGCCTGCCCCTTCAGACTACTACCTTCATCTGCTGCTTCCTCTGCCTGCCTGGAGGGCCCTTTTTCCCTGCACTTGGAAAATTCCTACCATCTGCGGGACTGGGTTCAAATCCTGCCCCTGGCCCTTGCACGCAGACTTAGCAGTGGTCACCCCCTGTCCACCCATCCTCCTGTTCCAGCCTACATGACGTTCTACGGGCATCCCAGAGTGCGTTTAGGTGCTGGTTCCTCCATTTAGCTGAGTTCTGTGAGGGCGATCCCTGTGTCCTGTATATCTCCACAGCTGTAGGCCTAGCCAGAGGTTTGACACACAGCGCAGAGTTAGTAAATGGTGAACAAGCAAACAAGAGAATGAATAGCAGCATTCTAATGTTCAACTGTGACAAGTATATCTGCAAGGTAGTGAGACTAACTCCAGAAGCTACACGTTACCTTAGAGTCAAATTATGTGTGCGTGTGTTTGCGCACGCATGCACAAAGAACCGTGGACGGTGACAATGAGCCCCAGCTCCAGACAGAGTTTATCCTTACAACCTGGGAACGAGGTCATGAGGAGGTCAACCTTCCTCTCCAGAGTGGAGTCTGGTGAAACCGACACACAATGGACAAAAGAGGCCTCACTGTGAGTTGCAGGTAAAGTCTAAGAGCTGTCATACAGCTGTGCTCCTGGTAATATCTGGTCACTTTGTCGAGGCTCCAGGCCAAATGATCAGGAAAGTAAATCATAAAGGAATAGATCACAGCCAATCTTCAACCTTCATCACAGAGCAGATTTTAATGCCAACCTACTAGAAGCCACCTACAAGTCTAGAAACAGGGATTGGCCAACACATCATGTTCCATATGGAGTGGAATGAGGACATGAATAGAGATTCCTGACAAATTGATCAATGGAAAATACGATATATTATATCATTTGTATAAGTATGTCTATATATGTGCATTGAATAGAAGTCTGACAGAATAAAGCAGTATCCTGTGCGAAGTAGGATCACAGTTGATTTCCGGGACTTTCTTCCTCTGCATGTTCTGCAACTTACTATAGTTTATTACATTCATGAAGGAAAGAAAGGTGTTTTTTTTTTTTTAAAGATTTTATGTATTTATTTGACACAGAGACAGCCAGTGAGAGAGACAGCCAGCAAGAGAGAGACAAGCAGGGGGAGTGGGAGAGGAAGAAGCAGGCTCCTAGCGGAGGAGCCTGATGTGGGGCTTGATCCCAGAACGCCGGGATCACGCCCTGAGCCAAAGACAGATGCTTAACGACTGAGCCACCCAGGCGCCCCCAAAAGAAAGGTTTTTTAAGATGACTAAATAGGTATATAATTCATGCAACTATTTTCCTAATTTGCCCTGACAAGAAATGGTATTGTTTATTAAGGAAATAACCAACAAAACTAAAACACAACCCACTGAATGGGAGAAGATATTTGCAAATGACATACCTGATAAAGGGTAGTACCCAAAATATATAAAGAACTTGTACAACTCAACACCCAAAGAACAAATAATCTGATTAAAAATGGGCAGAAGTTGTAGACAGACATTTCTCAAAGAAGACATATATAGATGGCCACACAGACACATGAAAAGATGTTCAACATCACTCATCATCAGGGAAATGCAAGTCAAAACCACAATCAGATATCACCTCACACCTGTCAGAAGGCTAAAATCAAAAACACCAGAAACAAGTGTTGGGGAGGATGTGGAGAAAAAGGAGAACTTGTGCTTCGCTGCTGGGAATGCAAACTGGTGCAGCCACTGTGGAAAACGGTATGGAGGCTCCTCAAAAAAGTAAGAATAGAATTACTCTATGATCCAGTAATTCCACTTCTGAGTATTTACCAAAAAATATGAAAACCCTAACTCGAAAAGATATATGCACCCCATGCTTACTGCAGCATTATTTCAATAGCCAAATTATGGAAGCAACCCAAGTGTCCCAGTAGATGAATGGATAAAGAAGTGGTGTGTGTGTGTGTGTGTGTGTGTGTGTGTGTGTGCGCGTGTGTGTATTATCATGAACACTGAGTGATGTCTAGAGTTGTTGAGTCACTATATTGTATACCTGAAACTAATACAACACTGTATGTTAACTGTACTGAAATTAAAATTTTTTAAAAAAAGAAATGATGTTGTTTAGTGTTAGGGATGAAATGGAGATGAAGATTCAAAACATTTTGGTGTTTATCCAATTTCTTCCAAGGACAGGTCCTCTCAGCCTGGAAGTCTGGCCCCTGGTCTCTGCCTGATGGAAATACCCCCGAAGATGCTCTAACCTGTTTCCTACACTCAACCTCGCCTGTGTGATCTGACTGGACCATCAGGAAGCGATACCCCATAGAGATGCCTGGATCTCTTCCCCAGAGCACGTAAATCTTCATTTTCAATTCACAACAAAAGCATCCACTGTGTCAATAAGAAGCATGAGTCCGTCTTCCAGAAGCTGAGCAGCTCTTGGGGAGTAGCTGAACCTCAGTGACTAGTTCGTGAATATTCAGCTTGGCTGCGGTTCTGGGGCTGGACTCTGGGGCTACGAAGACAACAACCCTGCGGTCCCTGCGGAGGGGCTCAGAGGAAACAGGCAGAGACCTAGGGAAATTCCATTTCATTGAACCTGAGATGTCACCGAGTGTAAAATCCCCCATTCCTTATATATTTCTAAGAAAGAAAGCATTTGACCAGGGCACACTGTTGATTGCAGAAGCATCCCAACAGCAGCCAGTGAATATTTTTTTAACGTGCGAAAAAGCAGCACGTGTTAGAATTGATGAAATACAGAAATCGCAAGGTGGTGTGATAAGTAAAGTGTCAGAGAGAGGTGCTCATGCTCCTTGAGGTGCCTGAGGTGTCAGGCTCCAACTGCGTGCACACCAGCCTGGAATACCAAGAGCCTCCCTCGTGGGACCTCGAGAGTCGCCCCCGCGGCCCCTCTCACCTCCTGCAGTCCTGTCTCCCCCACAGACAGCTGGATGAGCTGTCGACACTATAAATCTGATGAGCCCCTCTGCGCTTTCACACCCACCCCTGGCCTCCCACTGCACTCAGCTTACACCCCAAATCCCTAGCCCAGCCTCAAAGGCTCGTCCTAAGCCCCCAGCCTCATCCTAAGCTCTCCTCTCTTTCTTATCAAGCGCCAGCTACACTGGCCCAAAGTGACTCCTGCCAAGTCCCCAAGGTCCCATCTGGTCCTTTTCATCTCCTGCGTCCTCTTCCTGGGAGCCCTCCCCTTCGCCCCACCTGCTGAACTCCAGATCAGCCTTTGCCTGTTTCAATGTCACCTCCCCATAGTGGCGTCCAGCAGGTGAGTGTCGTGATTTGCGCAGCTGATGCTCCGTAAGAGTAGCCCAGAGCAGTGAGACCATGCGCCTTCCTCACCTGGCACAGAGGGCGTGTATACAGGTACGTAAAAATATTCTGAATGAATGAGTGGGTGCTTGAAGAGGTTCTCTGACAGGTCAGAGGTTCGCTGACATGGTCCAGGAAAAATGAGAAGTTTGATTGTGGCTGGATTTTCTAAAACC
The DNA here is from genome assembly GCF_002007445.2 of Ailuropoda melanoleuca. Taxonomy (NCBI): domain Eukaryota; kingdom Metazoa; phylum Chordata; class Mammalia; order Carnivora; family Ursidae; genus Ailuropoda; species Ailuropoda melanoleuca. Next base: position 60,160,594 of record NC_048231.1, read on the forward strand.
CGAGAGGTGTATGGCATCTTTGCATGCCTCCATGCAGGTCATGGCCAGCCCCCATCTACGTGGGGGGACATGATCAGATCTGTTTCAGAGGGTCACTTGGGTGCGGTGTGGAGGAAGGGGAGTGTGGGAAGAGGCAGGGCAACCAGCCAGGCACAGCGTACATCTGGCAGGTGAAGGCCGGTGATGGTGCGCACAGAACATGGTAACCATCTAAGCCAGGACTGCTCACCCCACACCCTACTTAGCTGCCCGAGGGTTCAGGGGAGCAAGCTCTCATTTGGCCCCTAGCCAGGGAGCCCTGAAAAACAGATGAGGACCTGAATCCACGTGGCAGCAGAGTAGGAATGGAGAGGAGGCGACAGATTCAGAAACGGGGGGGGGGGGGAAGACCAGAGCAGGACTCTAAAGGGACCCCTATGTTTCTGACGTGGGTGGTGATGACCAGAATCAGGATCACCAATTAAGAAGCAGGCTGTGAAAACAGAGCAGTTCCAGTGTGGTTCCTTTGCCTTTCATATGCCCAGGAAACAGCTGCGGGGAGAGCCAGAGGCAGCCATGGGGGTCTGAGCGCAAGAGAGAGGTATGGGCTGGACATAGGACACAGGAGTCACCGGTGAACTGAGGGGGATGCTGCCATGGGTGTGGATGAGACTGTCCAGAAAGTGTGTGCGTGGGAACAAAGGGCTCCTGACACAGAGCCCTGGGAGCCCCTATCGGGCAGACGAAGGAAGGAGGAGGAGGAGCCCGAGACCAGGGAAGAGAACCAGCGGGTCACGGGGGCCAAGAGACTCAGGGGAAGGCAGCGGTAAACCTGGTGATGAATGGCGTGAAAGGCCAACAGAGTCCCATCAATGCAGGCATCAGGGACTTCAGCCAGAGCAACTTCAGGGTAAAGGTGGGGGCAGAAGCAGGACCAGGCAGGAGGCGAGAGGGACACAAGGCCGTGGACAGCTCCGAACCCAACCCTCCCTCAGGCGCTGTGCTGGGGGAGGGCAAGGCTGCGGTGGGACGGAGGTGGAGGGGTGGACGGCAAGGGAGTCCGCTGGTACGGTTTGAGAAACAGCCTTCCAGAGCTGGGGTAGGGTGAGCGGGTCTCCCAGGGCCTGCTCTATCCTCGGGGGCCTGAGAACACGGATTGTCTATGGGCTGAGGGAAGAAAGGCAGCAGAGAGGGAGAGACGTTAGCTCTCCTCGGAGCTGCTTGCGAGGAGCAGGTGGGGACAACAGGGTGCGCGGGTGTACGGAAGGGCCCCGGCCACGGGAAAGACACCTCTCTCTCCTGCATACCTGTAAGAAGTGAGCTGCCTGAATGGCCAACTAGCCTCTCTAGCTGAAAACTTCCAGAACTGTAGATGAAACCACTTCGAACGGGCAGATGTTAGAAAGAAAGAACTCCCAAAAGAGGAACCAAACTAAAACCACCACCAATGTTAATAAATATACCAAACCCGTGCAGAGCACCTACTCCGCGCCAGAAACTGCTGGGCGCCCTTAACACGGGGGCCTCGCTGTGTGCTCCCAGCAACCGTAGGAGCTGGCCGTCATTACCATCCCCCTTTCCCAGGTGGAAGCACAGAAGGTGAAGACATTTGCTCCGACTGGTGTGACACGGAGCTGGGCTCGGAAGCGAAGGGGACTCCCCCGGGGTGGGCTGATGCTCCTGGCACCCTATGCGAAGCTCTGCCATATATTTCCCAGCGGCCCTGGGATGCGCGGTGCGCGGGAAGGCTGCCCCCCGCCCCCACTCCTTGGCCCAGAGGAAACTCCTCCTTGTATCCCAAGGTGCTCGCTCTGCCCTGAGCTGCAGCTGAGTGCCCTTCAGATCCACGACTACCCCCATGTCGAAAACATGATCCTTGAAAGGAGTGACGCCTGCCAGGCAGTCTTGACCACTGTCAGGAAACAGATGGCAGGAAAAGGTAGGCACTAATTTGGGCCATAAGAAAAGGTGCATCTTTGAAATTTAAAGCAAGGGAAGCGAAACTAGCATTTTGCATTATCATTTACCTCTTTCCGAAAACACTTCTGGTGCCCACAGAGGATAACTTCAGCTACATTATGCAAAGTGAGAAACACAGGAATGGCCTGAAAGAAAACAGAATGTAATAAGCATGAAAATGTTTTCTTTGATCCCATAATTACATAATACTTGATTTCTGCTTAAAAATAACAAGCCGTGGGAACTTTTGGCATTCACATACATAATCCTCTCCAGCAAAAACTCTTCCGCGTGGATTAGTGCTCTCTGGTGTAGTATTATTCTTGGCAAGGTGGATGCAGAGGCTCAACACATATTTATTAAGCACCTACTGTGTGTCAGGTGCAGTGCCAGGTGCAGGAAACAATCCCATGCCCAGGGTGGATGTGTCCCTATCGAGGTAAGCGCTCTCGTGGGATACACAAAAAGGCGCACCTTCCCCTCGTGGGGAGAGGAAGCGAGTCCATTGGCTAAATGAGAACAGAATGACAAACTAACTGGAGTGAGCCAACCAAGAGGAGGCAGGGGGTGCTGCTGCCCAGGCGAGAGTGAACGGGCTCCTCCTCCGGGAACAGGGGTGGGGGTGGGGCTGAGCGGTGGACCGTGAAGGGAGAAGCTGGGGAGAGGAAGGGGGAGAGGTCATCAGGCCATCTCAGGGAGTCAGGACAGTGCCAAGAGCCAAGGAACCGCTGAAGAGTTTCAAGGCAATGACATGATTTGATCCATATGTTTAAAGGAGCTTGGGCTCCCAGTGTCCCACTCTAATCCCTGGGACCTGTGAATGTCACTTCCCGTGGCTCTTTGCAATTGTGATTGTTCAGAACCTTGAGATGGGGAGTTTGCCCTGGGCTATCTGGGTAGGCCCTAATGCGAATACAGGTATTTGTAAGAGAAAGACAAGGGATTTGACACAGAGGGGGAGGCAACATGACCAGAGAGCCAAGGACTGGAGTGATGCGGCCACAAGGTGAGAAATGCCAGAAGCGGCAGGAGCCAAGGAGTGGATTCTCGCACTGTGGCCCCGCTCCCACACCTTGATTTGGGCACAGTAACACTGATTTCGGACTTCTGGCCTCCACAACTGAAGAGAATCAGTTTCTGCTGTTTTAAGCCACCAGATAGTGGTTATTTGTTACAGGGGCCATGGGAAACTAATACAAGGAATGGCAAGATGGTGGCCTGAACTTGGTAGTGGCAATGAAAAAGCGGGTATCCGCATTAAGGAAATATTTAGGAGACTGAACTGAAAAACCAGGATCAACTTTGAACCAAAAAAAAAAAAAAAAAAAGGGAGGGGGAAAAAGATATAATTAAAAAACCCCTAACACTCCAGAGGGTTATTAAGGTACACAGAACAGTCACTGCCCGTTTACAATCGCTGGGCTGTTTGCTAAGAATGGCTGTCTCTCCTAATTTGGTGGCTAATTTTGACCTGGTGAGCAGAAAGGATTAAAGGGCATGGGATTTTGTTATTGTCTCTGTTGTTGACGATGACGGCAATATTTCCTGAGAGGCAGAAAAAGACGGAGCATAGGTGAAACCGAGCATAGGCAAACCTTAGTTTGCTCCTCTGTGTGGGGACAACTATACCTACAGCCCAGAGCACCTGGGAGGAATGACAGAGGAAGGAGGTAAAGGACCTAGATGAGTGGCTTGGGAGCACTGCACAAAAGGTGGTCAGTATTAACAGGTAGCCCACCCTCAGCAGCCTCGACGGGGCCCTGAAAAGGGAAATCATTCCAGCTTGGAGGACCCACTTAAGATCATGCCGCTCGCCTACTTCCAGATGGATCTATTCTTTATCTTTTTGGAGGATATATTTTTACCTTGTTTTTAAAACTCTTATAACTTTGTAGCTCTGCCCTATTTTAGTATTTTGTTCTAACTTGCACTATTTTATTTCTTTTGGAGTTCTTGCCTTCCATATTCCTGCCTTTGTAACGTTTTCTACTCTTAATTTATCTTTCATTAAAGGTGCAACTCAAACTGTTCTTTTCCTTTTAAATTATACTTTATAGGGGCGCCTGGGTGGCAGAGCGGTTAAGCGTCTGCCTTCGGCTCAGGGCGTGATCCCGGCGTTATGGGATCGAGCCCCACGTCAGGCTCCTCTGCTATGAGCCTGCTTCTTCCTCTCCCACTCCCCCTGCTTGTGTTCCCTCTCTCGCTGGCTGTCTCTATCTCTGTCTTATAAATAAATTTAAAAAATCTTAAAAAAAAAATAAATAAATTATACTTTATAAAAATAAATACATAAAAAATAATAAAATCATACTTTAACAAATAATCCAATTAAAAATGGGCAGAAGACATGAACAGACAAAGAAGACTTACAGATGGCCAACAGACACATGAAAAGATGCTCGACATCACTCATCATCAGGGAAATGCAACCAAAACTACAATGAGATATCACCTCACACCTGTCAGAATGGCTAGACTCAAGAAGAAAAGAAACAACAGGTGTTGGCAAGTAAAAGGAACCCTCATGCACTGTTGTTGGGAATGCAAACTGGTGTAGCCACTGTGGAAAACAGTATGGAGGTTCCTCAAAAAGTTAAAAATAGAATTACTCTATGATCCAGCAAACACACTACTGGGTATCTACCCAAAAATACAAAAACACTAATTCAAAGGGAAACATGCACCCAATGTCTATAGCAGCATTATTTACAATAGCTAAATTATGGAAGCAGCCCAAGTGCCCATTGATAGATGAATAAAGAAGAGGTGGTTTATATATATGTATATATAATGGAGTATTATTCAGCCATAAAAAAGAATGAAATCTTGTCATTTGCAACAGCATGGATGAAACCAGGGAGTATAATGCTAAGGGAGATAAGTCAGTCACAGAGACAAATACCATATGATTTCACTCACATGTTGGATTTAAGAAACAAAACAAACAAAGGAAAAAAGAGAGAGAGACAAACCTAGAAACAGACTCTTCACTGTAGAGAACAAACTGATGGTTACCAGAGGGGAGGTGGGTGGGAGTATGAGGGAAATAGGTGATGGGGATTAAGGAGTGCACCTGTGATGAGCACCGGGTTATGCTGAATCACTATATTGTCCACTTGAAACTAGTACAACACGGTACATTGACAACACTGGAATTAAAATTTTTTTTAAAAGTGAAGTTAAAAAATTATACTTTATTATTTCCTAATTTTTCATTTATCTTTTGTGCTTCTTTTTATTCCTCTTAAATTTTTATATTTTGAATTAATTTTTACGTGTTTTAAGATTGTTAAAGAGATTTTTTTCCACTGGCCTTATCCATTAGGCCTATGTTTGGCAAACTTAGGGCCTGGCCTTCCAGTTCTTGGCTTAAGAAGATAGCAAAGAAAATCTTGGAAAGGTTAATTATGTGTCCATGAAATGAATATAAAAGCGTGATCTGGATGCTATTTATTTAAAATTAAGACCTTTTTAAAAATGCTTTTGCCTCCTTGACTATAAAGCCAGTAAAGGAGACCAGATTTAGGCATTCTAGACCCTGACTCTAGACCTCAAGAAGGCTGATTTTCTCAATTTTAATAAACCATGACTAGGTTTTCCCATCTCCCTAGGCCCTGCTCTAATCACATTCTGGAAAAGGATCTATCGACACACACAGAATTGATTTTCAAGCACACTAATGAGAGCTACCAACAATGTGTTGGACACAGTGCTAATTATTTTAATTGCATTCTCTTATTTAAATCTCCTTCCAACAACTCAATTAGTGGGTGCTATTACCTTGCTTTATAGACAAGGAACCCCATGCTTAGAAGATGAGGCAACTTGCTGAGTGCTCACGGCTAGTTCAGGGCCAGAGCTGTGGCTCCCATCCAGGCTTCTCTAATGGCAAAGCCCATGCTCCTAACCTCGAGGCTATGACACCCCAATTACAGCAAGCCCCCAGGGTAACCTTCCTGGCCCTACAACTCTCCACAAAGTCGAGTACGACTGGTGTGTTTCAAATCCCGCCAGTCCGCTTCCTCCAGTAAGAATACTGGTATGATCTAAAATACACAAACCCAGAGTAAACTCTATGACATGATTTAAAGGACAGTTTCCATTTCTACTTTAACAAATTTAAATCTGGATTTCTCAAGCCACTTTTCTACTGAGAAGCTAGCAGGCTTTAGAAACAGGAATTCTACAATGGACGATTTCAGCCTCTGTAGAGGTCTATGAAAAACAACTATTAACGCAGTTTGCAAACTTCAATTACTGATTTTCCTTGGCCTCTAACTCTGTACAAGTCCCAGTCTGTGAACTATGCTATCCATCAGGAGACCGCCAAGTGGCTGATTCTTTTGGAAAACCTGCCCTTTGAAAAAAATAAAGAAAGAAAACCTGCCCTTTATTATCTTATGGAGTGAGGTTCAGCAGGACTTAACTTACGTCAAATCAGACGAAAGTTCTGAGAAATGATAACAGCCATGATAATAGCCATAATAATAGCTAAGATATATTGAATGCTTTTTACATGCTAGCTGCTATTCTAACTGCTTTTGCATACTTAATTGTCATAATAACTCTATGAGGTAGATACTATTAATATCCCCATTATGCAGATGAGAAAATGGAGGAATATATTTTGGTTCTCTTTTTTAACCTGCCTATTAATAGCTTGAAAACCACTTTTAGAAAATCTATATACTTGCTTGCTGCTAAAGAGAACAGAAACAGAAGTATGTTCTTCGTGTTGTCAGGACTCTAGGAATGGCCTCAACCACAAAAGGTCCTACCATCTTTCATCAGGAAAGTGGCCAAGATCAACTACTATAAAGCTCACATCATTTTTGACACAAAAGGTAATTAATCAAATTCAACTACACTGCAGGCCAATTCATTTAGTTACTTAGGGGCACAATTTGCAACTAATTTATTCTTAGACTTCATTAGCTTAAAATTCAACATCTTATCCAAGTACCATTGGACATTTATTTTTCTTTGGCTGTGAAGAGAAATTGGTATCTATTACTTAAAACTTTTCAATATGCCCATGCTTTCCAGAATGGAATTTTGAGGCCTTGATTGTTATTTGTTCAGGTGTTGGGCCTGAGTTAGAACAGTTTTCTATGGAAAATCCCGGCCCTGCGCACGGGCATGGCCTTGGGTCACTGCAGATGCCGATGCCTCCCTTTTCCAAGTGGAGTCCTGGGTCGGTTTCTTAATTTTTGTAAAAGAATGTCAATCCTATCTTCTCTTTGGGTGATTTTTAAGTATGTACATGTGGGTATAATCTACAAGAGAGAATAACTGCACTCCAGGCCTGACCCGTAGGCTACCCAATTTTTATCCAAAGCACGCCCGCTGGAAACAATGTTCCTTGAGGGTTCCCTGAGGGCAGTCTGCGAATAAGCAGGGTAGCAGTTTTAGCCCCAGAAAACTGCTCCTACTGATTTGCTATTTCATCACGCATCCAAAAATGCTCTAAGAACCCTAGAAACCAAGTTGTCACTGTGTTCGTTATAAGGGGGTTGTGGAAGACCCTGCCTCACTAAGTGGCCCCATCTACCTCTTTTGAGGACTCAGAACCTGAGAGCAAGGAAGCTCTGCTCTTCTTCAGCAGTGACCTCACTCTGGTTTTCTTTGCAACTTTTTAAATCTGAGGATCAGGGACACACAACGTTACATTAGTTTTGGGTGTACAACATAACGAGTCACCACCGTTGTACGTTAGGCTCTGTGGAACTGGTGTAGCAATGACCTCCGCTCTTACCTTACAAGCACTGAGGAGAGTCCTTAACTTCTTTTTTATTTTTAAGAAGATTTTATTTATTTATTTGAGAGAGAGAGAGAGAGCATGAGCAGCGGGAGGGGCAGAGGGAGAAGGAGACTCCCCAAGTCTCGTCACTTCTTTATTTGGCTACAGAATGCTGAAAATTGAATTCAGGCCCCATCTGCATTTATTTTGTAGGATATTACAACAAAAATTCCTATGTGCTAAGTCTCTCCGTGGCCTCATCTAGTTCTTCTGCTTTTCTGTACCTAGATTTCTTATAAAATTCTGTTCATTAAAATGTCTATTTGGGGGCTCCTGGGTCACCCAGTTAGTTAAACGTCCGCCTCTTGATCTCAGCTCAGATCCTGATCTCCGGGCTGTGAGTTCAGGCCCTGTGTTGGGCTCCACGCTGGGTGCAGAGCTTATTTAAAAAGAAAATGTCTATCTTAATTATTCTTTTAAGCCACCACCCATCCTTTTTGGAAGATGGTGAGGTATTTGAATAAGTATATGTACATATCCATGAATACATTCATAAGTTGACTTGCGTGATTAAATTTAAGTGTTAATTTTGTTAATCTTACTATTTTATCATTATATAGCAAAGCCCTGAAGTGCAGAGTACCAGACTCCCCACCGGCTGGTGTATCTCCAGTACCAGTCTGGAGGCTGTCTCTATCGTTCATTTGTTCATCACCTAAAGTAGCTGGCCTCTGTCTTACGGGTCTTATTGTATAAGAAATGGACATTTTTAAAAAATTTTATTTACTTATTTGAGATAGAGTAAGTGAGAGAACAGGAGCAGGGAAGCAGAGGGAGAGGGAGAAGCAGACTCCCTGCTGAGCAAGGAGCCCGGCACGGGGCTCGATCCCAGGACCCTGAGATCATGACCTGAGCTGAAGGCAGACGCTCAACTGACGAAGCCATCCAGTTGCCCCAGAAATGCACATTTTAAAATACCAGGGGTTCTTCCACCTTGGTGAGATGCCTGGGCATAAGATACATAACTAATGAATCACTGAACACTACATCAGAAACTAATGATGTACTTACACGGTGGCTAACTGAACATAATAATTAAAAAAAAAAAAAGAAAAAAGAAAAGGCTCAAGGAACAGAAGGTTGCTCCATCTCATTCACATGGCGGCATAAATGTACAGGCCAGAACACAGGGCAGACTGGCCTGCTCTCTGTGAATTGTTATTTTTCTCATACTTTTTACCCAAGTGCAAAGAAATGAATGAGTCAAACCAAATGTGCATATTCTATGGCGCCCAAAGGAATTCTGAGCAAAGCGAGTGAGAACCTGTTATCATCCCCTCCTCTTCATATAATCCTCAAGAAAACCTCTATCAGAGCCCAGGGTTTTTTTTTTTTAATAAATACATTTTTTACATTGAGGTAAAATTTACACGTAAAATTTACCATTTCAACCATTTTTAGGTGCACAGTTCAGTGGCATGAAGGACATTCACAGAGCCATGCAGCCATCACCACCTTCTAGCTCCGGAACTCCTTCATCTTACAAAATTCAAACTCTGTCCCCATTAAATACTAACTCCTCATTCTCTCCTCCCTCCAGTCCCTGGCAAACACCATTCTGCTTTCTGTCTCTATGATTTCGACCACTCTAAGCACCTCACAGACGTGCAATCAGATGGTATTTGTCCTTTCGTGACTGACTTATCTCACTTAACATGCTGTCCTCAAAGTTCATCTACGGTGTTCCATGTGTCAGGATTTCCTTCCTTCTTAAGGTTAGATAATATTCCACGGCATGCATCTGCCCCATTTTGCTTATCCTCTCCCCCATCCGTGGACACTTGGGTTGCTTCCAACTTTTGGCTATTGTAAATTATGCTGCCATGAACACAGGGGCACAAATATCAACTCCCTGCTTTCAATTTTTTGAGGGTATAAACCCAGAAGTGAAATTGCTGGATCACACAGTAAGTCTATCTTTAATTTTTTGAGGAACCATCCTAATGTTTTCCAGAGTAGCCGCACCAGTTTAGATTCCCAACAACGGTGTCCAAGGGTTCCAATTTCTCCACATCCTTACCAGCACTGGTTATTATCTGGTTTTTTGATGAAAGCCATCCTAATGGGTGTGAAGTAGTATCTCATTACGGTTTTGATTTGCATTTCCCTAATGATTAATGATGCTGAGTATCTTTTCCTGAGCTTATCAGCCATCTGTACATCTTCTCTGGAAAAATGTCTATTCAAGTCCTTTGGCCATTTTTGAATTGGGTTGGTTTTCGTTGTTGAGTTGAGGACGTATCTCTATATTCTGGGTCTTAATCCCTGTTGAATGATAAAACTAAAACAATTTCGTAACAAGTCTAATGTCCTTTATTCAAGGGAAAACAATCCTTGGGTTGGGGGAGTATGGTGCCTCAGAAGCAGTGGAGCCCTCTTCCCAAGGGGTCCTGGGCAAGAATAAGTTTTATGAAACATGAGTAGTGGCAATGGGGAAATTCCATGATTCGCTGGGATGGAGTATCTGACCTTATTTAGGAAGATCAAGGAACAAGGAAGTATAGAACCCAGAGCTGCCTTGGTGTTTGGGATTGGTTGTCTAGATGGACTGTGTTTCTGGTCAAGCGGAGCATTTCCAGGAATGCTGAACTTTGCTTTACCGATATAGCACCCCAGAAAGGAGGAGCTCCATCTTGGGCCTAAAAGTTTATTTCCACATCCCTTATCAGATAAATGATTTGCGAATACTTTCTCCCATTCAGTGGGTTGCCTTTTTACTCTGTTGATAGTGGCCTTTGATGTACTGAAGTTTTTCATTTCGATGAAGTCCAATATTTCTATTTTTTCTTTTGTTGCCTGTGTCTTTGGTGTTGTATCCAAGAAACCACTGGCAAATCTAATGTCGTAAAGCTTTCCCCTCAGAGCCCTGTTTTAATAAGTCATTTTGTAAGGGTTACGGAGAACATCATCTTTAAAAATTTATTTATTATTTTAGAGAAAGAGGGTGAGCGGGGGAAGGGGGCTGAGGGAGAGAATCCCAAGCAGACTCCCCACTGAGCATGGAGCCTGATGCAGGGCTCAATCTCACGACCCTGAGATCATGACCTGAACTGAAATCAGGGGTTGAATACTTAACTGACTGAACCACCGAGGTGCCCTGAGAACATCCTCTTTATATGGAGCAAGAAGATAACTAAAATCCAGAGGAAAGGTTTCCTATTTCGCCACTGAATCTACACCTTAAAAAGCAATCCTCGCAAATGGACTCTGGTGAGCTCTGGTAAGAAAACAACATGGAAAAGAAGGAAAGCTGCCTCAAATGAGCAGTAACAGCAAACATTAGAGGAAGAGTCTCCATTCTACAACAACAGTGACATTCTTCTCCTTTGCAGATCCAAGTTCCTTCATGTTATATTCAAGCCAAACAAATGGGGAGGGGGACTCATGGGCTCTAGTTTGCTTAACTAATTTGCTCCATCTGGGTCTAATTATCCATGTGTGTTTCTTCACCAACACCCCATCCAATCTCCATTGCAACATGTGGAGCGAATATCATGCTCGTGGAAGACAAACCCTGACAAGCAGTTAGGAAAGGACCAAGACCAAAGAGCTGGGTGAGAAATCAAGAGCAGTCCTGTCAAGATGCCTTAACTTGGATTTGCAGAGTCCTGCAATGAGGGACCCTGGCTTCCCCGAGGCAAGAAAACGACATGGTTTGAGCAGCCAGATCACCAACACCAGGATGGCTTCTCACTGGCAAGCTCACTATTGTCTGACTTTGCACATCTGTTCTACACCCTCACCAGCACAGGCTTTGAGGCAATCCTGTGTAGGCTGACCAGGCTTCGGCTGGGAAATTACAGCAAGAGTATTGATGACTGGTCAAGGTTGTACTGACCCTCCGAAGACCGACACTCACGCCATCAGAACCATCACCACCTGGGACCTTATTCAGCATAGGATAGCTGGAGAAGCTGACCCAAATTAATCCAAGTAGAAGGGACAGCAAATACACGGGCCCTCTCTACCACCACCCCCCCCCCCCCCCCCCCCCCCCGCCGCACAGTCCTCATGGGCTGATCTCCCCTAGTTGAAGTGATTTAGGGGGGAAAGAGGGTAACTTTTGGAGATGAACTGTTGTGGCTGGACAGGTTTGGGTTTGCACCTCCGCTTTAACATTTATGCGTTGTTGACCTTGGCCAAATAATTTGGATCTCAGTTTTCTCATCTGTAAGTGGGAGTAATTAAGTCTGACTTCATATGTCAGGAAGAGGGGCGATGGAAAGGGCCCGGCACATACTAACACCTCAAGGTCAGGAACCATCTCTTATTTGTCTTTCAGCACCTAGCACATAGTAGATCCCAGATCCCTGATAAATATTTGCTGAATGGATAGCCCCAAGAATAACCCCTTTCCCTTAACTCTGTATATGATTCGGTTGTGAGGTAGAAAAATCAGTAGAGTTTTCCCTGCTGTGCCTTTTACAGAGTTAAACCAGCTTCCTCTTCGGAGTTGCACATCAGAAGAACAGAGCTTCAAAATCTTGTCAGATAATGGAGGGCTTTATGGAGCAGAACTCCCTCGAAAGTGTTCTGCATAACAATACACCCACGCCTTTAACGGAGCACTTTCCCCCAATTCCTTGTGGATTCATTACACTGACAGCTTGGCACCAGCATATGGATGCCTGTTTTCTATCTAACACAAGCTGTATGAGTGCCTCGTGTTTAACCCACTCTATAAATTTGTAAGCAACTATGTAAAAACAAAAAATTCAGAAAACAAAGAAAAGATGCTGGGTTGTTATTTCACTCAAAAACAATAACGAGTGTCTCTCTTCTGTGCTCCTCCTACTCTAATTGGGTATATTTGGGTTTTGCTTGTTTTCCTTTGCTCAAAGAGTTTGAATTGCAAAAGCTTCTTCTTACCCTTTAAAGAAGGCTGTGCCCTAGGCCAGGGCCACTGACAGTACCAGTCCTCCCCCAAAATAAGGAGCTCGAGCCAGAAGGTAAATCAGTGCACTGCTTCCTTTTTCAAAAAGTCTTGCTATGAAAAAAAAGGGTCAGCTCAACTAAACAGTGTGTTTAGTGCCAAAGTTGATGTACATTCTGGCACAATCTCCTTACGGGCAGCTAACAAGCTTGCAGACTGACACCACATGCGGATCACACTTCGAGAAGCATTGTGCTTGGTTACAGAACTCCCCATCTGCCTGAGAATGTACTGGACTGACCTTTACAATGGACTTCTGAGGGATTTGAGGCTACCTAGTATCCTTATCCCTCTTTTGGTAAAGCATCCCAATATCAAGGATAGTTACACCCTCTCTCAGTCTATGGGATCCAGGCAGGGATCCTGTATGAGCAGGGCTGGCCCAGCAGTGCTCCAAGTCTCTGCAGCCACAGTGAATGGTTCAGGAAGGCCAGGATCCAGGGCCGACCAATCAGCATAATTCCATCTTCCTGGTTAGCTTGCAGACCTGGGAAGGGGAGTGGCCCTGACGTATTCAGAGTGAATCCTGAGATTCCTGCAGGAGCTACGAGGAAGAGTCTCTTTCTATTAGACTTCGTGTTGTGAGGATGTGAGCCTGAAGTCAACAACACCCATGAGGGGAGAGCCTGGCTCTGAAATGGAGCAGAGACAGAGCAGAACTAAAAGACAGAGAGACAGAAACTGGGTTCTGAGAATGTCATTGGAACCTCTGGATCAAGCCTTGCCTGATATACAGCTTTTCAATTCTATGAACCAGTTCATTTCCTTTTTGCTTAGAATAATTTATGAGCATTGTATAACTTGGAACTAATAGAGTCTAAAGTTACACCTGACTACTCTACCCTGGGCTATTCTAAAATCCACATATGCTGGCCCTAAAGAGACGAATCTGAAAAGGCAAAAAGTCTGGAGTCAGAGCAGCTGCCATGAGCTGGGGCTAGAGGCAGGTTCAAGACTTTTCACACCTGAGTTCCTTCCTCTGTCAGGTGATTAACATCTGCCTCATCCGCCGCCTGTCAGGTGACTGAGAATCACATAAAAAGATACAGAGGAAATCACTATGGAAACATGCCAAAAAAGCACTGTACAAACAAAAAAATTGTTATTATTAGCACAAGAGTTATTCAAACTTCAAAATTCTGACATCTATAACTACCCAGATCCTATAAGAAATTTTGAAAGCCTTTGAACAAGAATACATTGTTTTTCAAACAAACATAGAGGCAAACCAAGAAACGGACTCTTAACTGCAGAGAACACACTGCTGGTTACCAGATGGGAGGGGGATTGGGGGATGGCTTGTATCTGTGATGGGATTCAGTAGTGCACCTGTTGTGATGAGCGCTGGGTGTTGCATGAAGTGTTGAATCACTAAATTCTACACCTGAAGCTAATATTACACTGTATGTTAACTAATTGGAATTTAAATTAAAACTTTAAAAAAATGCAGTTTTTGTCAACACCTGTATTCTGCTATACGAGGGGGAGCGCCCTCTGCAGGCCAGCAGGTGTAAAGCGAAGCAGCAGACACACAAGCTGACAGAATGGAGAAGGGGCAGCAGGAAGCCAGTGCAAGTCTCAGGTTCTGGGCTGAGCACCAATTGTGCTGTGGGTCATTTCTTGGGCCCACCCAGGACGTTTCTCCCCCATTGGACACATCATCCCAATGACTCAAGCTTATGAATCATGAAAGAAAAATGATGATTTAATCACTGCTATTAACTCTCAACTGCTATTTTGCAAACTTCAGGGTTGTCCTAACAATAATACTGTTGTGCAGGTAGGCAGATTTTGTGTTTGTTTTAATGTTTTCGCATCTGAGACCTAAGGGAACAGCATAACAACAAACTTTGTATAAAAAGACTAAATTGTTAAACAAATTTTGCATTTTTCCAAAAGTCAGAACATAATCATTTTCTGATAAAGACAATATAAGCAGTCAGGGTACAAGACAGAAAGAGGCATTACTGATTGTAAACCTCGTTCTGAGTCTCTGGTCATTGGCAGTATCACTGGATTCTCTTCTGATGGAAAAATAACTAAATTTTTATATTTTCATATAACATAACTGGAAGAAGTTTATTCTTTACAGTTCCCTCCTTTGAGGAGCTCAAACCTGGGCGACTGGGGTGAGAGAACAGGAGGACACTTGTTTTATTAGTGTCGCCATGGACTGGGTACCAATGCTGTGCCAGGCATGTACATCGCCACTGAGCCAGCACCCCCCAGTCCGCGTCACCAACGGGCAGAGTTACAGTGCTTCAGAAGTAAGGAGCAGGCTGAGCCCACGCTCCCTGCTCCCCAGGACAGCCTGCGTTCGGGCAGAGCGGGCTGGCCCTATGTCAGGCTCCATAAAGATCACCTCTCTCTCCCTGCATCTCCATCTATGCCTCTTCATCTTGTAAAACAAGTTGGCCCGACCCTGTTATCTGGTTATCCTCGATTCAGGGAAAGGGGTAAAAAACCCCACGTTGTTCTCCAATCTAGCTGTACCATTATGAAAGCTGATGTGCTGTCCCCTATTGATCCAAGGTGCAATAAGTTAAAAAGCAAAGGGGAGCAGGAAAGAGAAACTGTCTCTCTAAAAAGTCTCCAACACTTACCAGTTTGGATAATGCTCTGGAACCAGCATAGATTATACCCACAAACAGCACCGAAGCAGGAAGCCAAGTCGAAACATCAGATCTGGAAAGAGGGAAAGAGGCCATCATATTTCTGTCACTTCCTGTCCAAAGGACCTAGTGAGAGGCATGACCCTTCAGATGACCAACTACGACGATGGTGCTTGTCTTAACATCTCTGAGTGGCCTGTGAAGTGTGATGTGTCTGTGTCCACTGAGAGTGAGGGAGGCTGAAGAGCCATCCGGCCACAGCCTGCCTGTTCCCCAGCCCACAGTAAGGCACAGACAAGCTGGAGCTGGACAATGGGTTCCTGCAGTTTGGGGGAAAGAACAGATCTGATTTTTTTTTAAGGGGCAATGAACATTATTCTTTGGATTTTAAGTAGCCAGAAGCTTTGAACTCATGCCAAATTATTAAACATTAAAAAGACTATTTACCTAGGCAATATATCAAACAGCTCCATGGAATCACAACAAAAGGAAGAAAGTGTCAAAGGACAGAATTTTAAAAAGAATGGTAGAACTCGAGCTGGGTGGCCATGGGTTGACGTTTTCCACTGTGAACCTGGAATCTCTAAGGACTTCTGAAGGGTGCATTTCTTTGATTCAATTGTGGCCACACGCAAAATGCTTTTCTCACTACAGTTTTAGAATCTTGGTTTTTACATAGAGCACTGATCACTTGCTGCCCCCATCCATCACCAACACATTCGGTCCACTAACGCCAGTTCCCTAGAGTTATTCTAATAATAGAGAGAAATAAATGAGACCGTTCCAGCAGAATTTAACATAATAATTCCACCTAACTCAATGAACTGCTCTCCTGGGATGGTGCCTGCTCAAGAAATGTTCTTTGTTAACTTTATTAGCATGGCCAGGCACTCCCATCTGTGATCAGACCTGCTTTTGGACGCTTCCCAGTGAACCTGGTGTTAAAACGTCTCCGGTCTCTAGTGGGGCTTCTAAATCCTGCTTCCTGAATATATTCATTCAGCAAATATTTATAGCAATTTGCAAGGTGCCTACAGAGCCAGAATTATTAACAGCAGCATCAGAGTTAACATTTATTGAACACTTGCTACAAACGAGGCACTATGCTAAATGTTTTCTGTGCTGTGTCTTTAAAAACTCTGCACCACGTGGGGCGCGTGGGTGGCTCAGCTGGTTAAGCGTCTGACTCTTGATCTCAGCTCAGGTCTTGATCTCAGGGTCGTGAGTTCAAGCCCCGTGTTGGGCTCCACACTGGCCATGGAGCTTGCTTAAAAAAACAAATAAAATCTGCCCAACCACCTTGTGAGAAAATATTATTATTATTATTATTATCATTATTCCCCTTGTGCAAATGAGAAAACCGAGGCATAAAGAGTTTAAATAATGTGCCTGTGGTCAGAAGAGTTGGTAATGGCAAAGGCAGAATTTGAGTTCAGGTCACCTGACTCTAAAGCCCTAGCTTTGAGCCACGCTTTCATACTCTGCCCCCGAGGACCTCGTGATCTAATGGGAGACACTGACCTATAAATAAATAAGCTGCAAACACAGCATGATTTTGCTCTGGTAGCAGACCAAGCAGCTAATTACCTGAGGGATATTCTCTGTTCTTCCTGGTCCTGCTGCAATAACAGACCTCTGCTCTTGCACCCAAAAGGTGAACAGAGAAAGGAAGATGCCATTCTCCATCCTAATGGGTCAAGCAGAACATCAAACCAATCAAACCAATTGCAGAACATCAAAGCCAAAGGGCTTTCCCATTAGACATTAAGATCACAAGGGTCAAGGGAGACAGGTTCCAGGCCCCTGGCCCGCTGAGCACCAGAAGACAGCCCAGAGCCCACACCGCAGGGAGTACAGGCGAGGAGGGAAGGAGGGCAGTGCGTGACAAGCAGTGTGCCCAGCTGCCGCAGGCCCAGTACTCTGGGACGTGAGCTCAGTGAGGCCCCAGGAATCCGTGCTCTGTTTCCTCTTAAAGAAAACGCCTGCACCGTCATATGCTCCAAGAGACATCGGGGCATTTGAGTGATCATGGATGTGAAAAAGAAACCATGGCTAGGGACACCTTATATTTTAACCCTCTACCTTAAACACAAAGAAATGACTTTAACTGGGGCACCTGGGTGGCTCAGTTGGTTAAGCATCTGCCTTTGGCTCAGGTCATGATCCCAGTGTCTTGGGATTGAGCCCCACATCAGGCTCCCTGCTCAGTGAGGAGCCTGTTTCTCCCTCTCCCTCTGCTGCTCCCCCTCACCCCCCTCTTGTACTCTCTCTTTCACACAAATAAATAAATAAAATATTTAAAAAAAGAAAGAAAGAAATGACGTTAACTATAAAAAATAAAAAAAAATAAACACAGATTTAGTTGGACCAAAGAGACTTCTGGGAAATGCTACAGAGCAGCTGTGTGAGCACCTGGATCCGAGCATGGCACTGTGACCCAGGCACGGGGGCACTGGCGCTTGTGTTCTCCACAATCATCTCATCAGAGCCCACCTCCTAGGTGGACAGAGTCAAAGCAACATGCACTGACGGTGGAAATTTCGACACCTGCAAGAACAGCTGGTTGCCCAACCCTGTCTTGGCCCTCGTGAGCTCTTCTCAGAGACAGCGGCCTCCCTCCTCCACACACCAACAAGAAAGTATAGCTGTACTGAGAAGAATAAATATGAATCACTGGGGACAGCGCTGCCAAAACAGATATGGGCAAAACCGGTGTGAAAAGATGGGGGGGATAATTAAAAATTGAGAAGAACTCTGCATTCATATTGTTCCAAAGTATCAAAGTTCTCATTCCACTGAAAATCACAGGGTATACATTGTGTAGTTTATAAGAAAAAGCCTTCCCATGAGATTAGCAAATGAATGCACATTTATACACCTTAAATCAAAATACATTGTTTCATCCAAAAATGATTTCTTGATCTTTCAATTAACCCATTAATGATCAGATTATATATACATATATATATACATACACACATATTATTAATGTGTCTCCCACCTCTCAAATAAACTGTAATTTTCACAAAGGTGGGAGCCATGGGTGTTTTGCTCATATAAATAAGTGTCAAATATTACACGGATGAATATTTTAAGGAAACTAAAGGACTAAGCTGCACCATAAGGGCATCTGATCTAGTCAGTGAGGACAGGGAAACCTTCCTCTAATAAGTGATATTTGAGATAAAACTCAAAGTTAAAGTGGGCACTGGGGGTGGGCTAGAGAAGCAGAAGGGACCCAACATTCCCCTCCTTGGTCCTTTACTCAAAGCAACAGAAGTCTCTTAAGGTTCAGTAAGACTTTGTTACAAGTTTGGTCTTCGCTAACTCTTCATTCCCAAATTCTTTGCAACATTGATCGCACTTAATTTACACACCAGCAGGAGAACCAGGCAGACAGACTGGCAGCCACGGGAGCACTCGGAGTGCACACCGTGTCTCCCTCCCAGAGAGAACCTGCCTCGAGGAGTCTAGTCCGCTGACAGGTGAACATCATTTGAAGACCTGTTTATACTTGCTGCTTCAGACAGCTGAATTCAGTCTGCTGAATCAGACTTGGGATCTCTGGCTTCCAGGGTTTTGCACGACTATCAGTTCCTGTGCTATTGTAACATGGACAGGTCAGGCCTTTGAACAGTTTCCTGGGGCAAATTAAATGCATGACAACTGAGTTTTCCATGCTTTTCCAGGTTATGTGGAGACAAGGGGGGAACAGGGACTGCAAGGGTGGTGCTTTTTTTGTGCTTTTGCCATCTCTTGAAGTGTTTGTTTTTGAAAGATTCATTTATTTATTTGAGAGAGTGTGTGCACAAGTGGGGGCAGGGGCAGAGGGAGAGGGAAAGAGAGAATCCCAGCAGACTCCCAGTGGAGCCTGACATGGGGCTCGATCCCAGGACCCCAAGATCATGACCTGAGCAGAAACAGAGTCGGTCATTCAACCGACTGAGCCACCCAGGCGCCCCTTGAAATATTTTTTTAAAAATATTTCTTCAGGACAAAACGAAACTATAATTTTATTTTATTTTATTTTTTTTAGAAATATTTAGGACTAATTTCCTTTTTTTTTTTTTTAAGATTCTATTTATTTATTTAACAGAGAGAGAGACAGCCAGCGAGAGAGGGAACACAAGCAGGGGGAGTGGGAGAGGAAGAACCAGGCTCCCAGCGGAGAAGGCTGATGTGGGGCTTGATCCCAGAACGCCAGGATCACGCCCCGAGCCGAAGGCAGACGCTTAATGACTGAGCCACCCAGGTGCCCTGAAACTATAATTTTAAAATCCTAGTTAACTCTGCTAAAATGGAGGATTATTTTCCAGGGAGATATAGCAGGAAGTGATGGAAATCATACCTGGTTCTGGGCACTGAAGAGTATAACCTTATAACATGCACATGGTTACCCAAATCTTTGGGAATTATAATCAGCTCTCTTCACTGCCAAGGAATGTTCCAGCAGTTAGCTGACTAACTTTAGCCAAGAGCTCTAAGGGATGGACAAACTTCACACATTTCCCTGGGCTATGCCCTTTCTTCTAGGTCAGGTCATCTAGGGCTGGAGGTATCTAGGGGTCACCTAGGTCACTAGGTGTGGGGGCAGAGGAAGGCACAAGTCCAGAGCAGTGCATGGCACAACAACACTCAATAAATGTTCTGGGTTTTTCTACACATAACTCCAAAGACAGAAGCCACTAGCAAAGATTGACAGATCCACCTACTTAAAATGCACTGGCCAAAAAACACCACAAAGAAAATCAAGAGATGATTAAGGACCTAGGAAAAACTACTCGCAACATATAAAACAGGCTGGAATTTCATGTTTTTAATGTATAATGAGTGTTTACAATTCAGTAAAAAAAAAAAAATCAGCTCAACAAAGAAAAATAGTGGGCAAAACCAGGTGTGTGTGTGTGTGTTTCTCTCTCTCACACGCACACTTAAGAAATACAGATAGCCAATAAACATGTGAAAAGTTATACATATATATACACATACACACTACTTGCTACACTTATCGAAAGCCTTAAAAATATGCATACTGTATACAATAGTTAAAGGTAGTTAAAGGGGCGCCTGGGTGGCACAGCGGTTAAGCGTCTGCCTTCGGCTCAGGGCGTGATTCCGGCGTTACGGGATCGAGCCCCACATCAGGCTCCTCTGCTATGAGCCTGCTTCTTCCTCTCCCACTCCCCCTGCTTGTGTTCCCTCTCTCGCTGGCTGTCTCTATCTCTGTCAAATAAATAAATAGAATCTTTAAAAAAAAAAAAAAAGGTAAATATCCACAAAGATGTTTTCATTTACAAGGAAAATAAAGCTGCATTCTGGCCTCATTGTCGGTCATCAAGTGTGCCAAGCACCTCAGGGTTTACTATTGCCTTCCCGCACGGAACTCTCTCCCTCCAGACACGTGCATGGCCCACTCTCTCACATATCGAGACGTCTGCTCCAAAGTCATCTTATCCATAGAGTCAAGTAACAACCCCCCACTCCACGCACTAGAACGCCCTCAGGCACACACACATACCTGCCTGCTCCCTACCTGGCTTCATTTTTCTCTGCACTTACTGCCGTCTGACACCTCATATACTTCCATTTTGCTTCGTTTCTTGTCGGTCTATCCCTATGAGAAGGTAAGCTCTATGAGGGCAAGGATTTTTGTCTGTTTTGTTCACTGTGCACCTACCCCCGCCACCCTGAAGAACAACATCTGGTATATACGCTAGACACTCAAATATTTGAAGGAATCATCATGTATTACTTTTAACTTAAAAAAAAAAGATTTTTCCTTCTTTCTCTAGATTGATACAGGGGGAAAACAACAGCCACAAAACATACCAGAAAACTCCAGGCATGACCCTAATTCACATTTCTTCCTGCGCTTTTCTGAAGCCCTTCAGAGACTTTGCTCTGAACAGAACTGCTGGTGCTTACAGCTATTAGGTTTTTAAGGGCAGGGATGAAAGTAAAAAATACCTACCTCCTGCCATTTGTCTCTTTGAAATGGCCCCAATGGGGACTTCTAACAATAAACGATGAACATTTCTAATAATCATGTTGTAACCTCTAACTGGGACAACGGAAAACTGCAGTGAAAAATAAACAAACATGTTTTCTTCAAAAGGCATGAACTCAGAAACTTGGCATGGAGGCGGTCACTTTCTTTTCTATAATAATTTATCTCGTTTTCTTATTAAATAGTCGTATTTATCCATGCTAGAAAATTTTCAAAATACAGATAATCAAGAAAAACATTACAATGACCATCCCACTTCCCAAAGATAACCACTGTTACTACCTTGCTAGGTCTCCCTCCAAACAGTGTCGGTACATGCACGTATATGAACACTGCAGTGAAAATGGGATTCCACTGTCCGCATTGTCCCGTAATCTGCTTAACATCTTTCCCTGGCGAAAACTCATCACCGATTTATCAACAACTGAATAATAGGCTATTGCTGGACATGGAAGTTAATCCTCTTTTTAGTATTCTAATGCTGTAATAGTTTTCCTTGAACGCATTCCCTTTTCATATCCATGTTTTTGCAGTATGAGGATAAATTCCCGAAGGGGAGTTGTTGTTCAAAGATGCATGCATCAAAGTGCAGAACTGGTTACAAAATCACCTTCCGGAGAACTTACCCTGACTCTACCCTCTGCCATGGGCTACGTGCTTGTGTTCCCCCCAAATTCAGATGTTGACATCCTACCCGCAGCGTGATGTATTTGGAGGTGGGGCCTCTGGGAAGTTATAAGGTCATGAGGGTGGAGCCCTCATGATGGGATTAGTGCCTGTTAAAAGAGACAGACCTGGCTTTCTCTCTCTCTTTTTCTTCCTCCCTCCTTCCCTCTCCCTCTCCACTATGAAGGATACAATAAGATAAACAAGAAGAGGTCCTCACCAGAACCTAACCATGCTGGCACCCTGATCTCAGACCTCCCAGCCTCCAGAACTGAGAAATCAATGTTTGCTGTTTAAGCCACCCAATCTCTGGTATTTTTGTTATAGCAGCCCGAGCTAATATTGCTTATTTTTATATACATATATATATGTATATAGAGAGATAATATATTTTTATTAATATATATTATTTATATAGCTAATATATTTATATTTTATATAGCATATAAATGTATATAAATATATTATTTTATATGCAAAATTATATTTAGATACTTATATTGATGTATTATTTATATATAACATATATAATCTTCCACTGCACCTCTAAGATTCTACAACAGCCAAATACCTGCACATTAGGAGCAAACGAGGTACATTTTCTCCATCTATCATTTATAAGGTGGCACCATCTGGGCCTCCTGTGCTGGTTTATTCTTTCGTTGTCCTATGTGCCAACAAAGGAGGCAAGATGGAATTAAATCCTCAGGTAGTCCTGGAAGAACCTCGGGTCTCTGTGGTAGGAGGACCTCTGGGGAGCTGCTGAGGCAGTGAGCGTGTGTATCTGCGTGTGTAGGGAGGGATCTCACAGCAACTCGTGGGGGGAGAGGACTATTTGCCACGGGGTCTGGTTTGAAAATTGAGGTGATAACATAGTTTCTCTTACACGCTTTGTAGGCACAAGTATTGCATCTTGTTTGAGTCTTGGGCTGGTTTGTTTCTTTGCTTGTGCACACTTTCCTGTCCCTAAGAACCCTGATCAATGAAGCATTTTATAAGAAGCTAACGATAGTCTGTTGCCATGAATTATAAAGCTGTTGTTATCGAGATGAAGGCTAATTAAATTAAATCACTTGTTTTTCAAATAGAGCATGCATTATGGAAGGAACATCTGCTCCCTCAAAACTCTCAGAAGTTTATCTGTTCATCGGTGCCTGATGGGCTCCTTGAGACAAGTTCTTTAAAAATTCTCTGCGTTGTGCTGACACCTAGTGGAACTAAAAACAGTTTTCAAACATAAAAATACCAAGCCACCAACATACAGGGTTCATGAAGACTGCTGGAATTGCCTAAAACAGTAATACCGCACAACTGTAGTCAATACTTGCTTTATAGTTTACAAGGACTTCTGCATATATTCTACTCCTACTCCTCCCCTTCTTCCTCTTCTTCTTTTGACTTCTACATATATAACTCCCCACTTAGAGCAGATGCCTAGATATCATTTTTGGGGGTCCATTATTGGTGAATATGGTCCTCCAAGAATCTTACTCACTATTCTCCCTTTTTCCCACTATTCTTAGACCTTTCCTCCTTCATTCTTTATTCTTCCTCTGACTCACAGAGGGTCAACTCCCTTGACAAAGCTCAGCCCTAATATTACTTGAACTCAAGAACACTGTGATGATACAGTTTTCCACAAAGCGTAACTTAGAACAAGAGTCAGCGAACTATGGCCCACGGGCCAAATCCCACCTCTACCGTATTACCACAATGTATGCTTTAAATATCTTACAATTTTCTTTGACAATTACACCTCAATAAAGCTGAAAAAAAAATCCTGTCCTTCTACCATCTCTGGCCTCATGGACTTTTCTGAGAACTACTATAATCACCACATCAACACCAATCAGATTTTATTCAATATTATGTCCCTTCAGTGGCTCTCCGTATGTTTCCTGAGAATGCTTTGAAAGCTGGTTTTATTATTCCCAAAAAGTAATTCCTACGTAGATACATAAAGCATTCCTCTGGAGAAAAAAAGCAACAGGGAAAAAATATCAAAAACACAAGAATTTGAGTGCTAACTTTCCTCTGTGAGCAAAGGTAACTGTTCATAAAACTATAAGAGTCATTCAAAATGAAATGCCAACACATTAAAACATTTTTGAGAAATTCCAACCACCAGTAGCTTTGATGAAGGCGAGCTACCTCATTTAAAAACAAATAATCAATCATAAAAAGAACTATCCTAATTGATTTGCTCACTGTTCAATTCTTTAGGGGCAGGCCTGAGTTAATTTGAAGGTTTTATCAAAGAAATTGTTTGCAGTTCTCCAGCAAAGATTCTCAATGGAAAATTAAGGAGTGGGGCTTTTTTCTGTCACAAAGGTATTGTGACATAGAATTATTAACTTAGAACTTCTTGTACTTGAAAACATGGGAGTTAAAAATTTGCCATCTTAGGTACAGTGAACAAAAAGTAGTAAGTACATTAAAAAGTCCTTTCCAGATGTCTTTATGTAAACATGTAGTCTGGTAATAAAAGAACCAGAGGATGGTGTGTAAAGTCTCCAATGAAATCACACCTGATTCTATAAGCAATGGTTCAAGAATCTAGTAAAGAATGCCGTGGTCTCACTGCCAGACGTCCGGTCACAGTGTTCTGGATCACGTTCTGGAAACAGCCTACAGCACAGGACTTCAACATCTGCTAGAAAAATCACTTCGACATTCTGCAATGGTTTGACAGTGGCAGTAGCTACCATATAAGGACAAACCGGTGCCTAAAAACCAGTGCTATCTTCCCCAAGACAGAAGGCCTCAGGGCATCGTCCAACACTTGAACTGGTTGCTGAGTAAATCTCCTGGAGAAGATCGATCGCATCGGGTCACTCAATGGAGTCAATACATGACATGGCCAGAGACTGACCAACACAGCAGATAGGGCCTCTCTGCAAAGTAGGAACTGTGGTATCAGGTTCTGTGACTTGTTTTAAGAGGGAATCCGGGATTCTGCTACGCTCCAGGCTATCAGGAGTCTAAAGGAGCGCTCATGGTGTATGTTATTAGATAGCTATTTGGGGACCACCCATCAGCCCCACTGGTACAATCCCAACTCCACGATGACCTCGGGGACTTCAAGCTGTCTGCCTGCTGCTGTTTTTTCATTTTTAGTAGAGTCTAACCTCTGCTATCTCCACCCACGTGCACAGTCACAGAGCAAAGCTGGGCTTCGGTTCGCTACCAATACAATCAGAAAGCCGAGCCCAGGGGCGCCTGGGTGGCACAGCGGTTAAGCGTCTGCCTTCGGCTCAGGGCGTGATCCCGGCGTTATGGGATCCGAGCCCCACATCAGGCTCCTCAGCTGTGAGCCTGCTTCTTCCTCTCCCATTCCCGCTGCTTGTGTTCCCTCTCTCACTGGCTGTCTCTATCTCTGTCAAATAAATAAATAAAATCTTTAAAAAAAAAAAAAAAAGAAAGCCGAGCCCAGTAGGAAACAGCAACCACAGCAAACACAAACCTAGCCAGGCACACACAAAGGAACACCGGGGCCGGGTCCTTGCTGCCAGCCATCTGGTAACTCGCCTTTGCCAAGGGCCTGTGGCAACTGGAAATCCTGAGCTGTACCAGCAGTTACTGAGCACAAGATTCGCTACAAACTAAGACGCTATGATCTTTGACAAGAGCTGAACTGAGCTGACATCGTGTGTAAGGCTGTGAAGCCACCTAAGAAGGTCCAGGAGACAGAAGTCAGAAGATCTCTGAGAATCAGCAGGGGGACTAAACGGGGCATGACCACACGTCTGCAATGGGTAGAAACTAGCAAGTTCAAGGGACAGCAGTGTCTAGTGGGTCTCAAATTTCCACTGTTGGAGGATCACTTCTTCCAGGGAAAGAACCTGAGAATCTTTGACATCACCCAGTTCTATGAGTCATTCCTCCTTCCACTCCCCCAAAAGGCAGAAGAATTCTATCAACGGATGGATGGATAAACAAAGTGCGGTGCATACATACAATGGAATATTATTCAGCCTTAAAGAGGAAGGAGATCCTGACACTTGCGACAATTCTTAGGACGTGAAGTGAAATGACGAGTCACAAAAGGACAAATGCTATATGCTTCCATTGAAGTGAGGTGCCTAGAGTAGGCAAATTCACAGAGATAGAAAGTGGAACAGTGGTTACCGGGGGCTGGAGGGAGGGGAAGGCAGGATGGGAGTTACTGCTTGTTATGAAATTTCTGTTTGGGGTGATGGAAAAGTTCTACAAATGGATGGTGGTGTTGGGTGCACAACACTGTAAATGCACTTAATGCCACTGAATAGTACACTTAAACATTGTTTAAAAATGGTAAATTTTATATTACATATATTTTTCCACAGAAATTTTTTAAAGTATGAACCAATAGCATAGCTTTTAAGAAAACATGGCTAAAGTAATGTTTTGGGTTTTTTGTTTTGTTTTGTTTTGTTTTTTAGAGAGAGAGTATTATTAGTTTCAGAGGTAGAGTTCAGTGATGCATCAGTCTTATATAATATCCAGTGCTCATTATATCACGTGTGCTCCTTAATGCCCATCACCCAGTTACCCCAGCCCCTCCACCCCCTCCCCTCCAGCAACCCTCAGTTTGTTTCCTATGATTAAGAGTCTCTTATGCAGGGCGCCTGGGTGGCACAGCGGTTAAGCGTCTGCCTTCGGCTCAGGGCGTGATCCCGGCGTTATGGGATCGAGCCCCACATCAGGTTCCTCTGCTATGAGCCTGCTTCTTCCTCTCCCACTCCCCCTGCTTGTGTTCCCTCTCTCGCTGGCTGTCTCTATCTCTGTCAAATAAATAAATAAAATATTTTTTTAAAAAAAAGAATCTCTTATGGTTTGTCTCCCTCTCTGATTTTGTCTTGTTTTATTATTCCCTCCCTTCCCCTGTAATCCTCTGTTTTGTTCCTTAAATTCCATGTATGAGTGAGATCATATGATAATTGTCCTTCTCTGATTGACTTATTTTGCTTAGCATAATACCCTCTAGTTCCATCCGCATCATTGCAAATGGCAAGATTTCATTTTTTGATGGCTGAGTAGTATTCCATTGAATATATACCCCATCTTCTTTATCCATTCACCTGTTGATAGACATCTGGGTTCTTTCCATAGTTTGGCTATTGTGGACATTGCTGTTATAAACACTGGGGTGCAGGTGCCCCTCCGGATCACTACATTTGTATTAAAGTCATGTTTAAAAGACGATTATGAAGTAAACAATTCACATCAGAAATTATAAGATAATTATCAGGAACACTTAAACAGAGTAGAGGACCCATGTTGATGAGCGCCAAGTGGACCCCAGTCCCCAATCTGACAGTTCCTTCATTCTAGTCTAGTTTCTTGCCTCTGTGAAGGAATAAACTGAACCATTGGGAATCAGGATGCTTCATTATTTAACTAAATATAGGAACAACCACAGGCCTTATGGAATCAGGGGGTACTATTTCTTTAAATGAAGACCCAGTTCTCATTGAACCATCTACCATAACAATGGAGTATAAAGTAAGCCCTCTGCTTAATATCACATATAAAATCCCAAAAGTATCTTTATTTTATGAAGGTGAGGATGTTATACAGGTGAAGGTGAATGACCTGATCGTTCAGTAGGGCTGTTTACCTTGCCCATATAAACCTTGACTTCATTTGCTTTTCATTTTACACATCATTTCAGGTGAGGCATGATGTCTAGAAGAATCATGAGAATTTATCTAGGTGAGGCAGGAGTGGATAGCCAATTCAGATTATAATTTTGCCTGAAAAATGTGAGGTCTTTGAGATTTCTTTTAAATCTATTCAACAAGTTGTCTTAATAGATTCGTAACAACTAATTTAATGTGTGATGTGAACTGGACCCTGGATTAGAATCGGAGGGTGAGGAATGTAATAAAGGACATTATTGAGAAAACTGGAAAAATATGAATTTGGTCTGGAGATGAGATAATAGTATTACATCAATATTAATTTCCTGATTTTGATTACTGAGTTGTAGTCACATAGGAAAGTATCCTTGCTCTGAGAAAATACACATGAGGGGCGCCTGGGTGGTGCAGTCGTTAAGCGTCTGCCTTCGGCTCAGGGCGTGATCCCAGCGTTCTGGGATCGAGCCCCACATCAGGCTTCTCCGCTGGGAGCCTGCTTCTTCCTCTCCCACTCCCCCTGCTTGTGTTCCCTCTCTCGCTGGCTGTCTCTCTCAAATAAATAAATAAAATCTTTTAAAAAAAAAGAAAAAGAAAAAGAAAATACACATGAAAGGGGTGCCTGGGGGTGCAGTTGGTTGGGCAACTGACTCCTGGTTTTGGCTCAGGTTGTGATCTCGGGGTCATGAGATCGAGCCCCGAATTGGGCTTTACGCTCAGCACAGGGTCTGCTTGAGATTCTCCCTCTCCCTCTTCCTCTGCCCCTCCCGCTTGTGCACTGGCGTGCTCTCTCTCTCAAATAAATAAATCTTTTTTAAAGAAAGAAAATACACACTAAAGAATTTCGAAGTAAAGAAAAGAGGCATTTTACTCTCAAATCTGCATCTTACTCTCAGATAGTTCAGGGAAAAAAAATATAAATATATTTATCTCAAGAGCAAATGGTGGGAGAGGTAAGGTAAAATAATAATTGAGGAACATGAGTAAAGGGTATGGAAGTTCTTTGTAGTATTTCTAACTGTTCTGTAAAGTAGCAAATAATTTCAAAATTAAAAATTTACCAAAAAAATTTGAAGTTGATTTAGAAACTCATTCCCTCGCTCTCATGATCTACAACAAAGCCCAATTAATAATTAATTTTAGTATTATTTTAGTAACTAACCAGGAAAACACTTCTTGAGTTCTATATGATTATAAAAGCACTAAAATCTCAAGGTTAGAAGGGAACTAAGAGATCATGCAACTCAAACATCTGTGTTTCCCAACATAACAGCAGAAGAAATTAAATAACGTGAAAAGAGTGCAGGGTATGAATCATGAATCGAGCGAGAAGAGGTTGGCTGTTCTACCTTGAACTGCTGTTGATCTCAGCCCAGCCCAGTTTCCATGACACATGAAGCAGAAGTCCACCAATTAACGTCTGCCACCTGCAAAGGATACAGACCAATGTGAATTTGAGAGTGCTATAGTCTCAAACACCATACAGCCCCGGCAGACTCATTGGCTGACACAAATATACACACCGAAGCCTTCCTACAATTCTTTCCTCCCGGTCTCTCCCAACTGGCATCCCAGTTCCCGATCCCTCCTTCTCAACCTGTACTATTCTCAAGTCCAGCTGTACTGTTCAGTGCTGACACTGATATTCTTCTCTTATTCTAAACTTTTCCCCAAACAATCTCACCCACAGTCCCTGCTTCTCCCATTGCCCTGCAGTGATGATTCCCAAAGCCCTGTGCTCACCTGGATACTGCCACCCTAATACCCCACAAGCTCTCAATGATAACTTGCCTAAACATTGCCTTGAACTTCCCTTCCCCATCCTGATCTATTGCCCCTATCCCTCAACAACCAAACCAGAGCCCAGATGTCATCCCAGCCCTTCCTCCTCAGTCACCTCCCTCATCTGCTCACAAAATGCTATTGCACATAATCCCCATAACAGTTCTTAAGTGCCATGCCTTCTCCTCCTGATCCCTCTGCCTCTGCCTAATGCAGACTCCCATCATGGCACACCCGAACCCAGCATCAGTCCCCTAACTGGTGTCCCTATCCCCAGGATGGTCCTGCAACATCCACTCTCTACCTTGTAGCTACAGGGCTTGTTCTAGAATGCAAACTTAATTTTGCCACTCGCTCATTTTAAAAGTGGTGGATTCTTCCCAGGTGGCCAGCAGCAACTCCCAACCTCTTCTCTGCCACAACACACCAGGGGCCCCTAGCTCATGTGTGACACTCTGCATCCTCAGCATGCAGAGTGCAGGGGGAGTCCAGGCTGCAAATTATGCAACCCTGCCCCTCCCACTGCACAAAGCACAGCAAAGTTCAAAATGAGTGAGAGGGTACTAAAGGCATAACTTCCCCTTGTGTCACTCTAATTGCTTTATCTTAGGTGAGTCATTCATAGACTTCACAACCTTATTTTATGACTTGAGACACCTCACCTCGGAAGTGATTACAACACACCCGTGTGTTGTGACATAACAGTTGAGCACTGCTGGCCTACAGGATAAAGTCACTTGCATGTGACACACAAGCCTTCCCAGACTTCCAGTCTCCCCTTTCCAGGACCAGCTCCCGTCCACCTGCTATGCCAGCCATAATAAACAGCCCGCAGCCTCAGGAATGTGCCAGGTCATTTCATACTTCTAAGAGTTTCCATGTGCTATCCTTTTGACCCATCATATTCTCCCATCCCCTTGTGCGTCGGTGAACACCTGCTCATCCCATAAGATCCAGTTTTTATGCCTCCTTTGTGAAACCATCACTGACCCAGCCAAGCAGGGCAGACAGATATGGGTCATGCCCTCCAACAGCGTAATCTAGAGCAGTGGTACTCAACCATATGGTTTTTCCCCCAGGGGACATTCTGCAGTATCTAGAGACATTTTTGGTTGTCACAACTAGGGGTGGGGGAAGGGATGGGTTGCTACCGGGATCTGGTGAGTCGTAGCCAGGGATGCTGCCAAACACCCTACAACATGCAGGACAGCCCCATAAGCAAGGGGACCCAGCTCAAAATGTCAACAGTAATGGGACAGGTAACAGTGGCCCAGGAAGGGACAATTTGGTTGAAGAAGGTGGACAGATTCTGAAGATGTTTAGGAGGTCCTGGTGGTTACCTAGATGTGGGGGATGAAGGAGACCAAGGAATCAACTCCCAGGTTTCTGGGAGTTATTCAGTCAGGCAACTGGATGGGAGGTACCATTCACTGCAAGTAAACTTAAGGGACAGGCTGCACGAGGGCAGGGATCTTTGCTTTCTCCACTGGTGTCCCTCCCATGTCTAGAACAGTGCCTGGGACACAGGATGCACCCAATAAGCATTTGTAGAATGAGCTACTCCGCCCTACTGTGTACCTCATACACGCCAGGCATTGTCCTAAGCACTGGGGATACTCCAGTGACAAAAGAAATTTTAAAAATAAGTTCTTCCATTTGTAGACCTTACAATCTGTTGGAGGAGGGACCTTCAGTCTGACCCATCCATGGATACAGAGGGGAAAAAGCAATCCACGTGTAGAGATCCTCCTTTCCCACCTAAGTTCCCTAAGTCTCTCTACCTGGAGAGAACTGCGATACAGTCAGGACCAGAAAACGATTCCTATTCACTAAAAGAGAAAACAATATCCCAGTTTTATTGGCTGAAATACAGTGATCCCCCCTTACTTGTGGGGTATGCATTCTTTTTTTTTTTTTAATTTATTCTACAGAGATAGAGACAGCCAGCAAGAGAGGGAACACAAGCAGGGGGAGTGGGAGAGGAAGAAGCAGGCTCATAGCGGAAGAGCCTGACGTGGGGCTCGATTCGGTAATGCTGGGATCACGCCCTGAGCCGAAGGCAGACGCTTAACCGCTGTGCCACCCAGGCGCCCCGGGGTATGCATTCTAAGACCCCCAGGAGACACCTGAAACCGCAGACAGTACCGAAACCGAATATATGTTTTTTCCTACACCTATGATAAAGTTAATTTATAAATTAGGCACAGTAAAGATTAACAACAACAATAATAAAATAGAACAATTATAACAATATACTGTAATAAAAGTTACGCGAATGTGGTTTCTCTCTCAAAATCTCCGTACTCACCCTTCTCGCCATGCGGCGAGATGATAAATGCCTAGACGGTGAGGTGAAGTGAGGTGGGTGATGTAGGCATTTCTGACATAGCCTTAGGCTACCATTACCTCCGACAAGTCAGAGGGGAATCACCTACTGCCAGACCGAACTGACCACGGGTGACAGAAACCGTAGAAAGCGAAACTGGGGATAAAGGGGGAACTACTGTATATGTAATCATACACAATACATTTTAAAGTTTTGCTATGAAATATTAGGGAGAAACTTGACAAAGTCATTCTGAAGTTCCCTTGAAATAATTTTTGGTGATACTGTAAAGTACAACAATCCAAAAGTATAAAAAAGTAAGTGTTCGAAAGTCTTCCTCCCTTGCCTCTCCACTCTCTGCAGTTTCCACCCTTTCCTATGGGTAACCATGCTTGGTAGTTTCTTCACCTTTTCTTAAATAAGGAAAACATACACACACATTTCTACACGATGCTATTGTGCTACCCTGTTAACAGACTTGCTTTTGTCCCCCATTAAATGCATTTGGAAAACCTTTTCTTTTCAATACCTGAGAGTGTCCTTATTATTTTTTGACATTTGAGTAGTATTCCATTAAGGATATAATATAATTTATGTAATGGGTTCTGTAGAGACGAAAATCAGGTTATTTAAAAATGCTTGCTGTCACAGAGCGGTAATGTTTCACACGCATGTTTTTGTACATATTTCACTTACAAAAGTGCAAGGAAACCTCTCAAATGAATTCCTGGAAGTGGAACTGCAGAACTGAAGGACTCAAACTGTTGCAATAGTGTTACATATTGCCAAAGTGTCACTCACAGATACTGTACCAATTTGCCACCCCAGACCCATGTATGAGAGCACCTGTTTTCTACATTTTCACCAAAACTGTGTTATCAAATTTTGAAATTTTATTTTACAAATCCTATAGGCAAAATATGATTTTTCAATATCGTTTTTAATTATATTTTTCTTATGAGCGAAGAATCATTTGTAAATAGAGATTTTTGGTTTTGATATTAAATTCTAGCTTTAGGGGCGCCCGGGTGGCTCAGTCAGTAAAGCATCTGCCTTCGGCTCGGGTCATCATCTCAGGGTCCTGGGCTTGAGCTCTGCATTGGGTTCCCCGCTCAGTGGGGAGTCTGCTTCCCCCTCTCCCTCTGCCTCTCTGCATCGCTCCTGCTCTCTCTCTCTTGCTCACTCTCTCTCAAATGAATAAATAAAATCTTTAAAAAAATAAAATAAAATAAAACCTAGCTTTAGGGCACTAAGATTGTATAATTGTTACTTTGGGCAAATTATTGCTTGTTTTATTCATAGAGAATATTCCCTGGGCATTTGAGGAGAGGGTATAGTCTCTATTTTAAAGATGCAGCGTTTGATATTTACCTATTAATTGTATTATTTAGCTTATATATATACATAAACACATACACACACGGACACTAGTTTTTTTGGTTGTCCAATTGAACTGTCACGGAAAAATAGTGGCAAATTTATTTCCTATCACTTGTATGTTTCTATGTATTCCTGATACTCCTGCCCCATTGCTTGGCTGGTAGATATTCATCACTATTTTATTTTTGTTTTGAACGGCACACTCCAACATGTCTTTTCATGACATTTATAACTTGTCTTTTCATTTTGAACTGCATGCTTTCGCATCATAACACACCCTTCTTCACATGTTTAGTGCTTTTTGTCCTGAACCTTGTCTGGCAAAGATCATGACCCCTGCTTTTTGTTTGCATTTGTATATATATATTTTTTTTAAAAGAATGAGGGATGTCCTGCTCTAGGATATATTTAAATGCTATAATAATTAAAACAATTTAGCACTAGCCCCTTTTCATAAAAATTGACAAATACTAAAAAATAGACTCTAGAAAAATATGATATTTGATATATGATATTAACAACCCAAAGGCAAAAGGAAGAATTATACAATATAATATAAAATATAGGGCTAGTATATGGGGCGCCTGGCTGGCTCACTCAGTGGAGCATGTGACTCCTGATCTTGCAGTTGTGAATTCGAGCCCTGCATCGGGCTGAGATCGAGCCCTGCACAAGTCTGCTTCAGATTCTCTCTCCCTCGCCCTCTGCCCCTCCCACTCATGCTCTTTCTCTCTCTCTCTCAAATAAATAAAGAAATAAACCTTTTTTTAAAAAGATAGGGCTAGTATAAGTGAAACTAGGGGAGAGATAATTTCCTCACATTACACCACACATTTAAATAAATGGACAATGATTAAAAATTTAATAAAGCTTTAATGAAATATAGGTAAATATCTACATGAGCTTGTGATGGAGAAGAACAAACATTAAAGCAATGGCACCAATCGCAATCATCAATATTTGTCCATTATAAAAATAAAACAATTTTTTTTAAGATTTTATTTATTTATATGGGAAAGAAACAGAAAGAGAGAGCAAGCATAAGCAGGGGGAGGGGCAGAGGGAGAGGGAGAAGCAGGCTCCCTACTGAGCAGGGAACCTGATACAGGGCTCAATCCCAGGACCCCGAGATCATGACCTGGGCCGAAGGTAGACACTCAACCGACGGAGCCATCCAGGCACCCTAAAACAATTTTTTTAAAAAAGCGTGAGTGGAGGGGCGCCTAAGTGGCGCAGTCAGTTGAGCATCCAACTCTTGGTTTCAGCTCAGGCGATCCTGGGGTCGTGAGATCGAACCCCACGTCAGGCTATGCCCTCAGCACAGAGTTGGCTTGAGTTTCTCTCTCCTTCTCTCTCTCTTCCTCTCTTCCACGGTCATGCTTTCTCTCACTCTCTCTCAAATGAATACATCTTAATTAATTAATTAATTAAAAAGCTTGAGTGGGGATGAGGTGAGGAAGGGAAGCGTGAGTGCCACACCACTCCATGCTGCTTCTACAATATCTCCACTATTGCCCTAGCTCCGCACCCCTTTTTCCTTCTACCTTTTTTCCAAGAATGGTATTCTTCAATCATAAGACCACATGCTAGATTTACCTGTAGTTCTCTCTTTGCTTCCTTCTTACGTTTTAGCAATAAATTCTCTCTGATGTCACTTAAAAATAGATTTGAATAATCAAAACAAGTATGAACAAAATGAAAACGCAAAGGACAAACTGCCAAAAAAGAACTTTCTAATAAACATTATGGGCAAGTGGTTGGCATTCTTAAAATAAGAAGAAGTCATTAAATTAAG
Organism: Ailuropoda melanoleuca; assembly: GCF_002007445.2. Taxonomy (NCBI): domain Eukaryota; kingdom Metazoa; phylum Chordata; class Mammalia; order Carnivora; family Ursidae; genus Ailuropoda; species Ailuropoda melanoleuca. The sequence goes on from NC_048231.1 coordinate 60,195,451, forward strand.
AAAAACACTAAAACCCCAGTAAAAATAAAAGGGGAAAGGCACAAAGCAATACAAGTGGGTAATACAAATAAGAAAACGGTCCAGCTTCTTGAAAAATGGTAAGACAAAACAATGTGATACCATTTGGGGCTCATGATAGCATCAGAGAGAGGGGAAAAAAACAGTCTTGGTTTGAATACAATATTATAGAAACTTTCACAGACGATGTAAATTGGTAACACATTTCTGGGAAAGAATTTAATATTCAGGAGGAATATTGAAGAAGTTCATATTCTTTAACCCAAATTTCTTATATAGGAATCTATCCCAAAGAAATAGCTAGAAATCTGACAGATTTGAATATAAAAAATGTCTGATAACATTGTTGTTTTTATGCCCCCAAAATGGGACAGTTTAAATGCCCATAATAGAATGGCTAAATAAATTAAAGTATGTCTATTTCATTAAAAAATCTATATAGTCATTAAAAATATTTTATTTTTTTAAAGACATATTTCTTTATTTGAGAGAGAGAGAGCATGAGCAAGCAGGGGGAGGGGGAGAGGGAGAGAAAGAATCTTAAGCAGCTCCCTGTTGAGCGCGGAGCCCCAAGTGGGGCTCGATCTCATGATCCCGAGATCATGATCTGAGCAGAAATCAAGAGTCAGACACTTAACCTACTGAGCCACCCAGGCACCCCTAAAAATATTTTAAAGAACAGCTAATGATGCTGGTTGGACATGTCCCACAAATGTGTATAAAGAACGTAAAAGATACTCACCCTTGGAATAATGTAGGGTAGGTAAATTTCAAGACAGACAGGACATACTGAAAAACAAATACCAGATTAATGGACATTTTCAAATTATCAAGAAAAAACTGATTGTATAATCAAAGAAATCCCTATTGAAGAAACAGAAATACACTCAAGTTTCAAAAAGGTTTTTATCCTTCCCCCAAAATGTCACACATTGGACAAAAATTTAAAAAAAAAAAAAAGACCTTCCAAGTCATACTAAAAAGAGTGGGTCTGTTTTTCCCCAGGATTGTCAGGAGCCTGACCACCTCAGTTGGGGAATGGACCTGGGATCCTCAGCAAATTGGGATGCACAGCAGCTGGGTCTGATGCTGTGGACGCCCAACCACTCAGCCTCCTTCCAGACCCCAGAGGTGCCATGTTGCATCTGCAGCAACTGGAGAATAGAGGACACAGTCTCTTTTCTCAGGGTATCCACATCCAATTTACCTAACAATCCAACCCCCTTCTTTGTTTCTCTTCAAACAAGAACTGCACCTTAGTCTTTATTTCCTTCATTTTTCTTCCTTTTGGGGGAATTTGGCTTTTGCAGTCTAAAGATTTTTTTTTAACTAATTCTGCTTAGGCATCATAATTTTTCCTGTGCTTTACCATTTTAAGGATTTTGTAAAACCAACCCGACTAAGGGCAACCTGTATTTCTAGTATGTCTTTTGCAACACTTCAATGAGGGGACTGTGTTTTGTCTTTCTGGGTGTCTTTTCCTATTTTTCCTACTATTGAACACTGAGAATTTTTGTAAAGTTTAAAAGTCGTTAAAGCCTGTAGGCAAGGACTCTACTTATTCTTCACGTGATCTAGAAAACAGAGTGGACTGGTATTGGGCAAATTTACATACTTATTTGTTCCCATGGATTAACCTACACATAGGCCTCCTCGTATGAGCTCCTAAATGTCACAAATACAACTAACTGCTGTGCTCTGATCTATATTCACTGGAGATGGACCTTCTTCTTCTCTGAAATCGAATTGTTCACATAATTCCATATGCCCTTCCCCACTCTTCCCTGATATTTTCATTCTAAAACAGAGATAGAGAAAGGATAAAGTGACTGTCTGGGCTATGTGCTACATTACCCTTAACAACCTTCAGGAAGATAGTAAATGTTTATTTAGTTTATTGTGTGCCGAGCTTTGTCATAGATACTGGGGGGTAGACAGAAAAATGCTGAAGCTCTTACCTCACCTGGCTAAAGAAGAGGAAGAAAAGAAATCTCTGACAAATGGAATCGAAGTCCTAATATTTATTCTTTCAGCAATTCTTCATGTCACTCAAGAGAGTTGCTCAGAGCAAAATGCTATTTGGTGGAACAGCGGTGAGAGCTTCTCTAGGAAAAAGATGGAGCTATGTGGGAGCCTTTGAAAGGAGAAGATACATGGACTTTGTCTCCAGGCTGAAGGCTTAATAGCTGCAAGGGGAAGAAGGACCAGTGGCTGCCTGGGCCTTAAGCCTAGTTACTGCCAGAACCTCCTACAGGCTGGAAAAACATGCCACTCAGACTAGGTCAACACTTGCTGCTCAAGCTAAAATCAACCATTCTTTTAACACCAGAAGTGATAAAGACTAAAATAGACAAGATTTTTTTTAATGGATTTTTTTTTTTACAAACACAAAGGGAAATAGTTTGAGGAGGAAACTACACTGAGAAATAGGAAAATTAAAAAAAACTAGCATAGAGTTTTCTAAAAACTGGAAGAGAAGATCCTGTCCTGTAAACTCAAAACAATCTTCACTAACTGAAAAGCAAATTCATTTGACAGAGGCTATATGCTGGGGGGGGGGGGGGCAGCCTGCCCGGCTTTGCATGGTCCTTTCTCATTTGGCCCTGACTTGGTCCAAGCCAACCTGCTATGGAGGCCAGAAAGAAGCATGACTGTCCTGGTTGAAACAAGGGCATAATCTAAGAGTTACAAAGTCCCAACCAGAGTCCCATTGTGAAGGACTACCTCTCCCACCCCTACCTGGGCCTCACATCTGCTTTCTGCTACTCTTTGACTCTACTTCTTCTTTCCCCTTTATACAACCTCCTCACCCCCCCCCCCAATCTCTCTGCCTTCTGCTGTTATCCCTCTGCTTTCCATCTACTCTGATACTTCCAAGAGCCCTGAACCAAAGCACTACAAACCATCGTGGAAAATGGAAAAGGATTTCTTGTTTAAATTCTGAGGGTCCTCGGGAATCTACGATTCCTATTACTCAGATTAGATATTCCTAGAGACATGACAATTTGTGGTTTCTTTTTATCTAGTACCTTAAGGCATGATGCACATGGAAGGTACTATCTTTATTACATTGATTATAAAATGGTGAGGTACCCCAATAAATACAAAAATAATGACACAGATGCAAATGTGCATCCAGAGGGAGTATAAATTTCTGTGAACTAAATGCTATCTGGCTGCTGGACTATTTTGCTTGGATACTTTGCTTGTTTCTTAACCAATGCCACTGCTCGTGGATTTTCATGAAAGACTTGTCACTCTTCCCCTTCTGATGATTATAGAGAGATAAAAAGAAGGTCATTCTCTTTTTAAGTGAAACATTACCAATATATTCATCAGGGTTAACTAGACAAATTAGAATAGTTAAAGGAAAAGGCCAGGAATTCGCAAAATCACATATTCCGGAAAAGGTGCTAAAATAAATCTTTTAGTTTAGCTACTTGTCCAATGAGGAAGAGACAAGTCTGTTAAAAGCTAATAATTATTGTGTCATACCATAAGCAAAAGATTGCCTTTCCTTCCTTCTGTTTCTTCTAGAGTAATTACCACTTACCTTATTTACCATGATGTTGGGCACTTGTCCAAACACCTAAAAACATTTTGATTAATCCTCAGAACAACTCTTTGAAGAGGACTTGCTAATCCCATCTTAAAGTTAAAAACCTTAGGTTGAGACAAATTAAAGCCCCAAAGACCAAGTTAAGTGGAGACAGGATGCAAACCCATCACTGCCTCCAGGAAGGTACTACTTATGGGTCTTCACCAAGACTACAAATCACCTGGACAGGGGTAAGGAGGGTTCTGGCGCGTCCTCTGAGTATACTGAAGACAGCCACTCACTTTAAGAGAGAAGGTATAAGGAAATGCTATTTGTTAATAGTTTTTTTCCAGAGAGCAAGAGGGGTTTGGGGCCTTTGAGGGGGGGCAGGGGAGACCCCACAGTGGGACAAGATGGTCCTGGGCCTGGTATTACCACTTTGTCTTGGTTTCCAGCCCAATGCCCAGAACAGGAGGGGATGCCCCACTCTAGCTTACAGGGGTCTAACATTTCCCTGCCTGGTACCAAATCCAAGGCCAGCTTCCCCCTCCTAACAAGATAAAAACATGGTATCACTGCTTTTCTGCCTTTTCATTAAAAGGGTTTCACGACATTCCTTTACATAAAATTAACTTTACGTTTTATTTTCAAAAACAATTCCACACAAAACTCTTGAATATACTGGAAGTGTCTGGGATGAAGACATATTTTAAAAAAGGCTTGGGAATCAGTGGTGTGAGGGAAAGATGGAGATGTAAATAGGTTGATCTCTTCTGTTTAAAATTAGCTTCATGAACCTTGTGGTTTTCTGGGGCAGGGGTGTGTCTTAGGAAAGAAGTCAGGATTTGTCAGATTTCTTCTACTCTTCCTTCCCCGAGAGAACAAGAGCCAATTGCTTTCTTTCCCTTAAAAGTAGTACTCAAAACCCAAAATTAAGTTCCTGAGAATTTGCCAATCAAAAAATTCGGTGTCCCAGGAGATGTAAAGGGATGCTTTACAGTGCGGGAAACAGGGCCAGTACAGTCCAACGAATCCTATTTCTAAATAAGGATTCCATACACAGTCCGCTTCCTCTCCACCAGCATCACGAGAAATCAAACAGCTGGAGGCTGCATCTCTTCCACGTACGATTTGGGGACCCAGACCGCCCACGTGCAATCATTGCCACCCCGCGCCCGTCCCCCTCACCTTGTTCGTGAGGTAAGAAGCCAGGTAGCAGGTACAAAAAGTGAGGCCCACCAGGCACCTCCTCACGCACATCGGTCAGCCCGCGCCTCTTCCCGGAGACCCCGGGGGAGTTCCGCAACAGCCTCGGGGAGCCGGACCGCCCCCTCTGCTGCCAGGACAGCCACGTGGCTCCAAGATCCGCCAATCGGCGCGGGGACAGCCCCCCCGGCGCCTGCCTCTTAAAGGGCCGGGGCGCGCGCTCGCCGTGGAGCTGCACTCTGGGTGAGGCGGCCTCTGGTTGCCGGAGGAGGTCCAGGTGGCGGAGGGCGGGGGTAAGTTCGCCCGATAGGGGCTGCGACTGCCTGTGGAGAAAGGACGGACAGTAGTCGTTGTAAAAAAGTCGAAAATGGTAGACGAGGAAAAATTGCAGTTTACAAAACATTTCACAACACCCAATTACCGTTTAAAGAAAAATGTTCATCGCTGTCTCTAAACGATGGGACCAAAATGTTGATGCTTTACTGAATTTTCCCCATATTCTACATTGAGTCTGTATTACTTTTGCAGATGACACCAAAAAGTTAATGAAAACTATTATTTTATCTTTTTTTTTTTTTTTTTTTAAGATTTTTTTTTTTTTTTTTTTTTTTATTGGACAGAGATAGAGACAGCCAGCGAGAGAGGGAACACAAGCAGGGGGAGTGGGAGAGGAAGAAGCAGGCTCATAGCAGAGGAGCCTGATGTGGGGCTCGATCCCGGAACGCCAGGATCACGCCCTGAGCTGAAGGCAGACGCTTAACCGCTGTGCCACCCAGGCGCCCCGAAAACTATTATTTTAAAAGAAGGAACACTGAAGAGCTAGAATGAGTAAAGTTGTTTTCTTTATAAAGAGAAGATATTCCAGTGTGCTGAAATTTACATAAAATAAATCCTCCCCAAAGTAGAGTTTTTAAGCACTGCCCCTATTCCTAGTATATAGGGTGGAAATTTTACCTAGTTAGGCTTCTGGCAAATAGGCGTTAACACACCTGAACACATGCTGATGGACTTTGTCAGGAAGTAGAGGTGCAAGTGTTCCCCACGTGCAGAAACACAGATTTTGGAAACACCCTGCATCCTAGGAAAACTTCACTTTTTAAAATTTGTATTCCCTGTGTAAAATTGTTTATCAAACAATATTGTCCAAGCAAACACTAGATGTATTGTCTCTACATAAAAGATAAATAAACTAAAAAGTAATTTCCCTTGCCATTATTTTAGGAAACCTACTTCAGAGCTAAATAGTCCTTACAAAGAAAAGTTTTGCCTAAAAGAATTTCTTTGAAATCAATAGCTGGTATTTGATATTCTCTGAGCACTTTTAGTACATGAACAGGTTCGGGCTCTGTTATTTCCTAGTTATTACTTAACTTATTTTTTTGACAGAATTGCTTAACAAGCAGGAACAACCAGAACGGGAAAGAACCATGCAAACAGAAGCTGACATTGCAGCGAAAGTGCTGATAGATCGTGCCAAAACCATTGATTTTTCCAGCTGTATTATTCTGTTTCACAAAACAAACTCAGACTGAATGAAAATAAAATTATCAGGTCTTACAGTGTCAAACAATCTGGTGCTTATGAGATTGAGTTAGACTTAAACACACAAAAAGATTTAACTACTTGTATTGTTAATTGAGATCTTTGAGACCCAAGGGTCATAGTTACTGATTTGTTTTTTGATAATGGATCCCTAAGTGCTCAATAAATGTTGAATTAAAAAAAAAGAGGGGAGCACAGATAAAATAATGCCTTTGGGGGTTCCCCCCAACAAATCTTTTTAATAATGAATTTTTTTGATAGCACACATGGAGAATTCTCAAAAGATGGCAGAAGTAGCAGCATACTTTTGGAAACACCCTAAATCCCACTTTAAAAGCAGACAAGCAGGGCACCTGGGTGGCTCAGCTGGTTGAGCGACTGACTCTTGATTTCGAGTCAGGTCATGATCTCAGGATTATGGGGTTGAGCCCTGAGTTAGGCTCAGCGCTGGGCGTGGAGCCTGTTTAGGAGTCTCTCTGCCCTTGCCCCTGACCTCTCTCTCTTTCTCTCTCCCTCTCTAAAAAAAATAACTAAATAAAAACAAAAACAAACATCAATACTTCTTATGAATACAAATGCAAAAATCCTCAACAAAACACTAGGGAAAGGAATTCAGCAACATGTGAAAGGAGTACACACCAAGGCCAAGTACGATTTTTCCCAGGAATGCAAGATTGGTTTAACATGCAAAAATCAATTCATGTAATACACCATATCGATAAAATAAAGAACAGAACCCACATGATCATCTCAATAGAAACAGATAAGCCATTTGACAAAATTCAACACCTCTCCATGATTAAAATCATTTAACAAAACGAGGAATAGAAGGTAATTTTTTCACAGAAAGCATCTGTGAAAACCCCACAGCTAGCATCAATACTTAATGGTGAAAGACGGCCACATAGGAGGGTTCTCCACATCTTCACCAACTCTTGCTATTGAACCAACTACCTCTTCACTCTTCAGTTCCATTAGGGCATTTCTCCCACTGAATTTCTTCACTCAACTTCATCAAAATCTCTTGTCCCCTAACTCCTTACATTCCTCCTAAAAGCTACCCCCTTTTTCGTTCCTTTCCATAGCTAATATAAACTACATAATTCATTATGTGACATTGACTCCACCCAAGTGTCAGTTTTCCTATCTATAAAATGGGGATAACAATATCCCTCAGAATTGTTTTAAGAACAAAATGAGCTATGGGACACCTGGGTGGCTCATGGGTTAAGCGTCTGACTCTTTTTTTTTTTTTTAAAGATTTTTTATTTATTTATTCGACAGAAGATAGAGACAGCCAGCGAGAGAGGGAACAGAAGCAGGGGGAGTGGGAGAGGAAGAAGCAGGCTCACAGTGGAGGAGCCTGATGTGGGGCTCGATCCCATAATGCCGGGATCACGCCCTGAGCCGAAGGCAGACGCTTAACCGCTGTGCCACCCAGGTGCCCCAAGCGTCTGACTCTTGATTTCAGCCAGGTCGTGATCTCAGGATCCTGAGATTGAGCCCTGTGTTGGTCTCCGTGTTCAGTGGGGAGTCTGCAGGAGAGTCTCTCTCTCAGTTTCTCTCTCTCTCTCTCTCTCACACTCCCTCTTCCCCTCCCCCCACTTGTGCACACTCTCTCTCACCCCCCCTCAAATAAGTAAATAAATCTAAAAAAAAAAAAAGAACCAAATGAGCTAATCTGCTTGAAGTGTTTTCAACACATAGTAAGCATTCACTAAATGGTAGCTATGAGAGTGACTCTCAGATTTTTAATTTTGGCCCTTACTTTTTCTCGTAAACTGCAGGCTGCCATTGTTCATTTTCAACTGCATCCTTTCAGTTCATTCATTCACATATTCATGAGGCACCATACTAGGCATTGATTACAACAGTGAACAAAATAAAAATGGTCCCTGCTCTCAGAGAGTAAAAAGAAAATAGGCAAATAAATGCGTATTTGTACATTTTGATAGCTGCTATTTTCATAGGCAACTAAACATTATCCAAAATTAACATTATCTTCCGTCCAAACCAGATCTTCAGACACTACCATCTACCCAATCAACCAGGTGAAAAATCAGAAGTTATTTCAGCTCTTTGAACTTCATTGAGATGCCTTACCTCCCATTCCACCACTACCCCTACTTGGTACTACCAACATCAAGCACAAAAACTCAAAAATAAAATCTTGGAAATAAGAGAAATGAGATAAGAGTTGGAATAGTCAAAGTCACCTTATAGAGATAAAATAAATTTCTGAGACTTGAAATTAGTTTCAAAGTATTTTTTTTTTTAAGATTCTGTTTATTTAGGAGAGAGAAGGAGCACAAGTAGGGGGAGCAGCAGAGGGAGAAGCAGAGTCCCCACTGAGCAGGGAGCCTGATGTGGGACTCAATCCCAGGACCCTGGGATCATGACCCAAGCCAAAGGCAGAGGCTTAACCGGATGAGCCACCCAGGCACCCTCAAAGTATTAACACATTTAAAGAATGTGTCAGTGGAAGTCCAGGTAATCCTCATCATTAATCTTCTGGCAGGTTTCCCAGTCTCCATCCTCACTTCTCCCCAGTCCACCCATCAGACAGCTGTCAGAATCTTCCTAGTAAGCAAATCTAAAAACATTATTCTTCCCATTTAAAATCCTTTAATGACTATTGTCTAAACTCTGAAGTTCTTACCATTAAAATCTCTTAGACCTGGCCCTTCCTTGCATTCTCCAACTCAGTCTTTTACTTTGTGCCTTTTGAACTCTGAGTTCAGGCTATGTCAAACCACTTGCCCTTTTCCAAGCACATTGTATACCGTTCCTCCTTCTATGGAAGCCGTCGCTTGCCCTAAAGGCTATCTTAGTGATGCCTGCTGATCTTGCAAGACTGAGTTCAATGCCATAACTCTTTGGAATCATTCCTGAACGTCCTAGAAGATCTGACCTCTTTCCTGTGTGTTATCCCTGCATATACTTTTATCACAGCGTCTTTAACACTTAATTGTACTGTGTTTATGACTTCAAGGTCCATGAGGATGGGCACCTATTTTTATTCATCTTTGTCACATCAATGTTAGGTACTAAAGAAAGCACTCAATAAAAATGTATTGAATAAAATGATCTAAAACAAATATCCAGATTCTTAGTTCTACTTTGGACTTCCTATCCTTTTCTGATACATCCCCCACAAGTCCCTCGCTGGCACATTTTTGTCATGCACTGCACCTCAGCCTTTCTTTCTGATCTGTTCTTTTCCCTCTCATCTTTTTCTTTAGAAATTCTTGGCTAATCTAATAGGAAACTCCAATAACTTCCCTTGGTTGATTTTCTTTCCTGCTTCTTTCTTATCCAGAATAGAGAGATCCATTTAATTTCTGGTTACATCCATTTTCCCTCAACTATCTATACCCCAATTGTAATCCTTTGAACCTTAAGAGGGAATGTGATTTCCACACACATTCACATATATGGGCAATATTTGCCAAGCATAGGTCTGTATCCTATCATATAGTTTCACCTTATTTTAATTTGGAGTTTTTGGAAGATTCAGAACACGTTCTGACCTGGAATGGCAAAAATTGTGTGCTAAGGGAAACCACCAAGGTGGGTATTCTAGGGAACTCAAGCATAGACAGTCAGGGATCTTGGCTCTGAACTGCAATTTAAGAACATCGTTATTCAGTGTTTATATCTAGAATGTCTGAAAAGTCAACATGTACACATATAGAGCCAGTCCCCTAGCCCAGGATGCCTGGGTTCATCACTCCTTAGCTTTGCCCCTCATTAGCCCTCCGACCTCCAGCAGGTTACTTCAGCTCTGGTCCTATGTTTCATTATCAGTAAAATTGAGATCATGCTAGAAATAGAATGCACCTCTCATGATTATTTTGAGGACTGAGAGTTAATACAGTACTTTGGACAGTGCACGAATAGAGTAAGTGAAATGTAATGCTTAGCTATTTTTATCCGGTCACTTTAGGAGAATCTGCAAAACATCTAATCAAAACCTTTATTACACAGTCCTATTTTTGCTATGTTCTATAACACATTTTACAAATTTTCACTTTTTATGCCCCGCTTCCTAACGACAAATTGCATAACAACAAAATCCGACCTCTCCACACCAGCTATTTTCTGTCCCCCATACCATCCCAGCTCAGAATTCACCCAGAAGATAATGAATGAACAGAAGCTGCCTCGTTTGTTTGTTGTTGTAAACTAAGTAATACGCAGCCTAATTCAGTTTAACTAGATCCAGATGCTGTCTCGGGCAGCCAGGCGGGGAGGGGGAAGGCGGTGCGCCGACAGAGTACAGACTGGCCAGAGGAAGCCACACCCGACGCCTGCTCTGTCCGGCACCCGCGACCGCGACCACAAGTCAGAGGCAGCGGCGGCGGGCAGCTGGGGCTGGGGGCAGCGACCGGAAGTGTGGGCCGCCGGGGGCGGGGAAAGGAGGCGAAACCGGGAGCCCCCGGCGGGCGGCCTATCAGAAGCGACGGTCCCAGCGGAGAGGGCGGAAGAGATGGGATGTAGTTCCGGACGCGGCCGCGCCGCCATCTGTCACCTCAGCTCCGGGAGCAGCAGCCCGTCGCCCCATCCCCGCCGCCTGTCTCCTCGGCGGAGGCTGCTTCCCAGTCCTGCCACCTGTCTGCCCTCTTCTTGTCGCTGGTTTCTGTTCCAACATGGATCTGGTCGGAGTGGCATCGCCTGAGCCCGGGCCCGCAGCGCCCTGGGGACCCAGCAAGGTGAGTGGCGGTCGGAGCTGACGCACCTGCCTTGGTCACCCGGGCTGGTCCTTCCGAAAGGCCCGGAGAAGGTGGCAGGCGACTCGGGAAATTCTGAGCGGGACTCTAGCGACCTCGGAAGGTGGGGACGGGTGGCGGGACTGCAGGGGTGGGATGGGCTAGTGGCCACTGTCGGCGGTTTGGGCTCTCTTTAGTTCTGCGCCTTGATTTCTGAACCTCCGTAGCAGATATTTGGGCAGGGCTGGCTTCGAGACTCTGACGTTTGAGGGAAATCAGCACGATCTTGTTTTTCACGGGCCAAGTGAGTCAGCCGAATAACACACAGAAAGCCCGACGGAGAGGTCATTTTGGCAGCTGTTTCCTTAACTTGACAAATGCGGTTATCCGACTGAGGCAGTTTTCTGTTTTTGAAGGAGTAAAAGGTAAGTCCAGGCGTACCTCCCTCCCCCAGGCTAATATTCGGGTGTACACTACGTACTGTAAAAAAACGGTTATGAGTTCTCATTAACGTTTAAAGCTTTTTCCTCTAATGACCAGCTGTTACGTTTATTTCACATTTGGTTTCTGGTTTTCAGACTGCTCTTTTGCATCATCAGAAGGATGAAAAGACTCTTCTACCGCTGTATTGAGGGTTTGCTTGAAAGCAAGAGAAAGCAACATCAATTAGGATGTTGTGTTTCTCAAATTAAGGTTGGAAAGAATCCAACTTTTATAGCTTCCTAATAGTTTTTCACATGCTGTCACGGAATATTTGTTCCGTTTAAACGGTCCCTCGTTTTATTAAATCTTTAGGCTAGGCCTTAACAGAGAAAAGAGAAATAATTGGCTATTAAAAGGAACTTATGAAAGTTTAATTAAAGTTAATTTTATGAAAGTTCTCATACAACTGTAGGGAGAATTTAAGATAATCCATTGGCAGATGTGGTTATATCTACGTGTTATTTTGTGTTATTTCTTCTATTAAGCCTTGTTTACAAGGCCAAGATGAGTAGACACAAAAAGACAAAATCAGTAGCCAGATACTAACAAATGTATGCTTTACATGTTAAATTCCTCCAGTTAAGTGCCCAAAGGCCAATAAAAATGTCTAATGAGACAAACATTGGTCAGGATACCTAATGTCAGAACAAATTTCACTTACAAAGCTAATTCAGTAATAAAATATTTGTTATCAGTTGTATTTTCATTTAAGTATGCATCATCAGAAATGTAAAATTTCATTTTCATCATTCAAAAAAAAAATAGTACTGGAGTTTATTGATGTTCTGGGAAGACAGCATTTTCACAGTCCAAGCAATTAGATGCTACAAGTATCTCTTAATCCTTTCCTTCTCTAACCTCTTGGAAGACCTAAGTGATTATCAAAGGCTTCGTGGAGGAGATGGAGATTTGAGGAAGGTCTTGAAAAATGGGAAGAATGTCAAAGACCAGCAGTTCTGAAACTTTTTTGGTCAGGACTAATTTATACTCAAAAAATCTTTGAGGATATCTATTGATATTTGTCATATCGGAAATTAAAACTGAGATATTGAAAAAAATTTTATTAAATGATTTAAAAACCATTATATGTTAATATAAATAACATTTTATACATAACCCCCCATTTTCCAAAACAACAACAAAAAAATAGTGGTGTAGTATTGTTTTGCATTTTTGCAAATCTCTTTAATGTCTGATTTTTTTTTTAAGAGTTTATTTATTTTTTTGAGAGAGATATGAGAGAGAAAATGAGCTGGGGGAGGGACAGAGAGGGAGGAAGAAGCAGGCTCGGGTCTCCATCCCAGGACCCCAGGATCATGACCTGAGCCAAAGGCAAATGCTTAACCAACTGAGACACCCAGGTGCCCCTAATGTCTGATTTAATAGCAGACCTTTTTTGTCTGTTGTGTATGTTTTATTTGAAGTATATGAAAAAAATCCATCCTCATAGATGCATAGATTATAGCAGATATAATCAAAGATGGCCAATAAAAGCATAGTAGATGTTCTGAGGACAAACTGAACTAATCTCTAAAAATGCACATTTATATCCTAAACCTACTACCTTAGAAAATTTTGGAAAATGCGAGAATATTCAAATACACATTCCACAAGCCATCAGAGTTCTGTTATCAGATCTGTTGTAGACTGGAAAACTCCACTCTACGCTCTTGAGAGAATAAGACTGGAAAAGACAGAGAATGTCTTAGTACAAAATAATTTTTGATCTCACCGACACCCTGAAAGGGTTTTGGGGACCCCTCCCCCAGGGTCATGGGGTAGCTAGTTATAAAATGCCAAACTGCTATTATGGATAAAGAATTTTAGTGGATATTCCAAGAATGGAGGATTGCCAAACTGTAGGCAGAAGTGAGGAAATGTATAGCTCTGTTGGAAAGAGAACTGTAAAAAATGAATTCATGGTACTCCTCAAAACTGTCAAGGTCATCAAAAACAAAGTCTGAGAAACTCAGCCAAAAGGGGCCTAAAGAGGCATGATGACTGGATGTTATATGGTATGCTGGATAGATAGGATCCAGAAGTGGGAAAGGACGTTACAGAAAAACTAAGGAAATATGAATAAAGTGTGGACTTTAGTTAATATATAAATATGAGTTCATTAATTATGGAAAATATACAATACCAACACAGGGGAAACTGGGTATGCGATATTTGGGAACTCTGCTATCTTTGCTGTTTTTCTATAATTCTAAAACTAACATTAAAAGTTTAAAAAAAATTGGTGTTGTATAGACCCAGATGATGTTTTCCAGAGGCCCTTGTCTTGAGAGGTAAAATTGCCCGCTTAAATATTCTACCCGAATTGTATCTTTTAGTTGCATTGGCAGAAAAGAGACCTTCCTGTGGGTTATGATTCTCTTAACTTGCTTTAAGATGAAGAGTGAATTTTTGTTATTATGTGCCTCCTTCATATTAACTGTTTTTTATTTACTTGATTCTTCCCCACAGTTGTCTGCAGGACGAGCAGCTAGGGGTGCATCTTTAGGAGATGTAAGGAGAGGGAGATAAGTTCCCTCTAATCTGCAGCCAGCCTGGTATTGAAGAAAGTGGTAGTAGTAAAGAACTCCAAGGAGCAGAGTTCAGTGTTGGGTTTTCCAGAGGAGAGGAAAACAGGTCAGGTCTCAGAGGTCTTCAGCAAACAGGAAAGAAACAATCAAGGAGCTGGTTATGGGCTTGATAGATGTCATTTCAAGCAGAATAACTAAGTGGGAAGGATTGTGTGGGGTTTCCCATCAGATCTTTATGCTGTGGGGAGATTATGCTGATGAAGGGAATAGTGGGAAATGACATTGGATGGTGAAGGTGGAGCCAGATTATGGAGGGCTTTTTTCCTACTTATCTCCTTAAATTTATTATCATTATTTTTAACATTTAACAAAGTTTCTCTCTTCACAAAGAGTGTTTTTGATTTATTGAGGAGTTACAAGGTGATAACAGAGGATTCCTCTATATACATCCTGTGGTGCCCATTCATAGGAGGGGCTCCTCGTAAATTTTCTGAGGCCCCTGAGATGGTGAACCTCATGGAGGATTGCCCCCTGTCTGGCAGCTGTCTCTCACACAGCCCAAAAATTTTTATGGAGGGCTTTTGACTGCTGGTTTGAGGAATTTGTATTTGACTTAAAAGTGTGGAAGTTGGCAGCCTTTGTTACTTTATTTACTTTTACCAGTGCAAGTTGCTCCGGTGTGAGTCGGCCCAGCTGAGCTGGTCAGCAAAGGTACAAGGAAGGGGAAGTACAGCTCCAGAGCCCAAGGCTCCAAAGAAGCAAGATCAGTAGGACTGGGTGATAAGGATATCTTGGTGCTCTCAGGGGTCTCTATGTGTTTCCCTTTCTGGTTCCATCTGTCTTGGATGTAGGTCAGTCTCTGACTGAAAATAACAGTCACTGCCTGTCAATTTTGCCTCTTCTGAGAAATTGTCAGCTAATACTTCATTTAACATCTTAGTAAAATTAAGTGACTGCTGGCAAACAACTGGAAGCACCAGAAGTGGCTGGCCAAAGGGGCCAACATCAAGATGGAGAAAGGGATGTTAGAATAGTAGGGGTGTAGAAAGGCATCAGACCTCTGCAGCCTGGGGACAGCCTGGCAGTTCGTGAAATATTTCCAGTGTTTCTTTTCAGCACATGTTATTCAGTGAATACGTGAGTGCCTCTTTATATCTGAAGCTCTGTGCTGGGCTCTGAGAATGAAAAGGCCCTGTCCTTCAAGGGGCTCATGTTGTATTGTGGTTGATACATTAACTAATACAGTCACTGGTCCTGCACTTAATAGTATTTGCACAGTGGTATGGGAGCACAAAGGCAAGGCTTTCATTTCGTCTGATGAAATTGAGAGAGCCTTAGGGAGTTGGTGATGCTTAATTTGGGAAAATAGAGGAGGAAGAAAATCCGCTGAGAGAAGAACATGTGTGAAGGCATGAAGGGATAAAAGTATGCCACAATTAACGTATAGTTTTTGTTATTAGAGCATAAGGTACGTAAGGGCTGAGATTGGAAAGATAAAGTAGGTCAAATTGTGAAAGGCATTCGTTGTTGAGGAATTTGGATTTCATAGTATAGGCAGGATTGAGGTTTGCTTCTCATATTTCCAGAACAAGGTGATTAGGGAAGCAGTATAGCAAAATGCTGAGGGCAGCCCCTTAAGTTCTGCTGCCTTGGTTCAAATCTCAGCACTTCCATTTACAGTGTTATCTTGAGTTAAAAACCTTTCTGTGTCTGTTTCTAAGTCTATAAAATGGGGATGATATTATAACTATGCAGTAGTTGTGGGTCTCAGATAATCTATGCAAATTTATGTATATTAGGCAAGTGATTCAAATATAGTGAATATTCCAGTGTTGTCTGTTATTCTATTGTCATTGCAAACTGTGGTTGACAGATCTGATTTAGAGAATATAGCCATTTGCCTTTTGGAACCTGGACTTTGAAACTGATCAGACCAGACATTTCTGGGCTAGGGGGCAGCATTATGTATTCTACCTAGAGGATTCAGAAAGAAGTCAGCTGGAGTCATTAGCCAAAAGGTAGCTATATTCTCCAGATTAGAGAGAACTTCAAGATTCTAGACCTCAAAATCCTCACCAGGAGAGTACTCCAATGCACTTGAAGATCTGAGTGGATGAAAATCACACCAGACCTTGAGAAAGCCTTTCTTGTTTTTTCCACATCTGGCTTTATGTGAGGCTGGAATAATTGTGCAGTAGGCTAGTACAGGTATGTGCTGGGGGCTGGGGGCTGGGTGCATCTCATTAATCTCAGGATGAGACTAGATAAAACTTGATTCTGACTCACTTAGGCATAAATATAGTTATCATTTATCACCCTTAAGAGCTTCATCCTAACAACCTGAACCAAGTAAATTCCTGAGCCTCAATGCTATGGAACCTGAGCAAGGATGGTAGGCCAGCTAGAGGACCTGAACTTGACCTAAAAGTTTTGTGGCTAAAACAGTTATCATCATATGCTATATTCTAAATTCTAAATTAGACACTCAGCAGTAGTTAAGGAATGAGTTTGGACTTTATCCTAAAGGCAGTGGGAAACATTAAAACAATCAAGAGCTGTAAGTAAGGAAGCCGAACTAATCAAATCTTCATTTTAGAAAAGCTGTTGTGCTATGGTGTGGAAAATGGAAACAAGCAGGACTGGAAACAGAAAGATTAATTGGGACTCTCTGAGTAGAGTAACCCAGTGATGGGAGGGTGATACCTTGGAGTATAATCTCAGAAGGGAGATAGAGAAAGCTGGGAGAGAGATTGAAGAGAGATTTAGATGTATTATTCAATATTAGTGGTCTTAATCACTAGGCTATCAAATGTAATCATTTGCTGCTGCTAAGTGAAGCTTGCCCCCTCAAAAATTAGGAGTTGTGAAATAAACTTATGGTTTATATTTCAAGAGGGCTGAGGTAGTGATGTCATTGAAGAGGGCCAACTGGCTGATTGTCCAAGAAGAGTCTCACAGAATATTGCTTTGTCGTAGTGGTATTGTTTAAAGGCTGTGTCTCAGCTTCTAAAGTTCAGAAATGTAGTTTCTATTGTTTGTCATTGTTATTTTTGTTTTAACATATTCCCAGATGTCTTGAGAGGGGCTGACATACACTTACACATGTAGAAGACTTACTCCTTAAATTAGAAGGAGGTGTACCTTCTAAGTGGGTTTCGAATTGTGCCAGTTGGTGTAATCTGTTCCTAAAAGAGAACCTACAGGGGCATCTGGCTGGCTCAGTTGGTAGAGCATGCAACTCTTGGTCTCGGGGTTGTGAGTTCCAGCCCTACTTTGGGTGTAGAGATTACTTAAAAATAAAATCTTTGGGGGAAAAAAAAAGAGAGAATCTACACGGTAAACCAGATTAAAAGCAGATTATTTTGTGAGCGTGGAATCAGAACAAGAGTGGTTGCGTGAACTCATCAGGTAGTGGGGTGGTGCTGTATGTGGGGTGATGCTGTATATACAGGAGCCTAATGTTCCTCCTCAGCTAAAAAGAAACAGGTTGGAAAGTGCTTTTGACAGATTTAGTTTACATTTATCCTTGATTAGATTTGAGCTGGGAGATATTTTTACCTTTTTTTTTCTTAGAGATTTATTTTATTTATTTGAGAGAGAGAGAGAGAGATCACAGGAGCACCCGTGTAAGCCATGGTAGAGGGGTGGGGCAGCAGGAGAGGGAGAGCAATCTGAGGCAGCCTCCCACGCTGAGCATGGAGCCTGATGCGCTCAGTCCCATAATCCCAAGATCACTGCTCGAGGCGAAATCAAGAGTCAGATGCTTAACTGACTGAGCTACCAAGGCACCCCGAAATTTTTACTTTTAAGATGATTTCTCTAAGTAGGTAATTATTTATTTTGGGTTAATTTTTTAATTCTCAAAAGATAACCGTATTTTCAAGTTTGGAAGTTACTTTAATTTCACAATTATGAATTAACCCTTCCCTTTTCTTTAAATAGTGTCCGTGGGCTACCCCTCAAAACACAATATCTTGTTCCTTGGCTGACGTAATGAGTGAACAGCTAGCTAAAGAATTGCAGTTAGAAGAAGAAGCTGCCACTTTCCCTGAAGTTGCGTAAGTAAAATTAATAAAAAATCTATTTTTGTCTAGCAGCTTATTATAAAAGTTTTAGGATTTGATTAGTGATTGTCCTGGCCAGTGATTAAGAAACACATTTTGAAAAGCAGTGTGGTAGGAAGAGCACCGTACCGTTTTGGTCCTGATTCTCTGATTAGTTGTCAATACTATCTTGGGCAAACCACTCTGTTCCTCTGGGTTTTAGTTACTACAACTGTTGAACCACATGATCTCCAAATTAGCAAATAGTGAAGTAGGATACAGTTTGGATCATATGTTTATATTTTATTTTTTCATCCATGTTATCTCTCCAGAACACAGAACAAATGAGGTTTGAATCTCAGTTTAGATTTTATTATAGCCCCTTTAGCTTTTCTCTTGCAGCTTTCTTAATCCTAGTTGGTGCTCTCCCAAGTGCCTGACATTGGTCAGAGGGCCGCTGGATGGAAAATGATTGATGCTATCAAGTTTTTCCCATTGCTTCTTCAGTACAATTTGTAACAGTAAAAAGGACACTCTCTTCTCTTATAATTGGTAGCATCTGTTTACGCAAGCACGTTATTTTAGTTTATGTTGCCTTATTTTGAATAGTGTCGCTGAAGGACCATTTATTACTGGAGAAAATAGTGATACTTCCAGCGACCTAATGCTGGCTCAGATGCTGCAGATGGAATTTGACAGAGAATATGACGCACAGCTTAGGCGTGAAGAAAAAAAATTCAATGGAGATAGCAAAGGTACTGTGACCTTATGATGACACCTCCATTGGGTGGCAGGAAATGCTTGAAGCATGCTCCTAAATAAATCTTCACCTATTTTTGCCTTTTTAAGTTTCCATTTCCTTTGAAAATTATCGAAAAGTGCATCCTTACGAAGACAGTGATAGCTCTGAGGATGAGGTTGACTGGCAAGACACCTGTGATGATCCCTACATACCAGGTATCAGTGCTTTTATTTTCTGGGGATGGGGGTAGGGCAGGGACAGAGGAAGACTAAGTTTTCCAATGGATCTTTGTATTTTATATTTATCTTTGAATCTCTTTTGGTAATTTACTGTTAGATTCAAATCTCTTTTCAGACAGTATTGAATGCAGCAATTTAGTCTTTGCTACTTTTACATAAACTTGGCTTGTCTTAATCGCCTTTAGCAAAACCAGTTCCTACTCCCAAAAAGGGTTTTATTGGAAAAGGAAAAGACATCACCACCAAACATGATGAAGTAGTATGTGGGAGAAAGAATACAGCCAGAATGGAAAATGTAAGTTACAGGAAGTATTATCTCTGAATCAAGAGTTTTATTGGTATAAGTTAAAAACATGGGATTCTAAATACAATATCTTATCAAGTCTACTTCCTTAAAATTTTTTTAATTAATTAACGAATAAAAAAATAAATACAATATCTTAAATTTCTAAAAATACCGTTCATAAAGGTATTGTAGATGATATTATAGCAGTACCATGAAAACTCAGCCACTAATGAGAATGTACCTCAGAATAAAATTCTACAATATTAAGAAAATTGGTTTGATTTGCATGGATTCTAAAATTAAGAAATAGTTCTTATGAAAGTAGCATATTTATTTTTCAGCATATTACTTTCCAGTAGCACCCCCTACCCAAGAAACAGAGACCAGTGGTGATTGGGGGATAGAAATGGGAGAGAGAAATACTTTCTACTATATACCCTTTTCTGTTTGTTGAATTTTTTAATCTTGTGACCCAACTACCCCTGCAAAATCAGAAATAAAATGTAATTTTAAAAAAATCAAAAAAGAAAAATTAGCACTCTTCCTCCTTTATAAGTCTTGTGGTTAATAGAAAATGTTTAGACTTTAGAACACAAATACTTGTTAAGTAAACTTATTTATTTACAATTTTTTAAATGCTTTATTTTTTGAAGTAATCTCTACACCCAGTGCGGGGCTCGAACTCTTGACCCCGAGATCAGGAGTCACGTGCTCCACTGACTGAGCCAGCCAGGCACCCCTATACTTATTATTAAATTCTAGAAATAGTCCAGATCTGACTCGAACAACCCTCTCCAGCAGAACTTTATGTGATAATAGAGATGTTCTATATCCATGTTAACAAATAGTAACTGTATTTGGCAATTGAGCACTTGAAATTTGGATGATGCAACCAAGGAGCTGAATTTTCAATTTAATTTTAATTGATTTAACTTTAAATACCTACATGTGGCTAGTGGCCACCATATTGGACAGTCAGTTCTAGAACATAATTGTCATGGTGTGGGCATAGCTTGCTATATTAACCCACTCCTCAAAAATAATTAATTATAAGATTGTATTTCTTTGGTAAGATTTGGGGTAGCCTTCAAAATACAATGTGTTCTTTGTCTAATGTAAAAGCCAGGTGCAGAGCATATGCTGAAATACCTTAGTTTTTAGATGTGATTCGGTATTTACTGTGCTTTTCTTAAATAGCCTTGCTCTCCTTTCTGTTGGGTTTTTTAGTGTGTTATTTTATTTTTTTCTCTGTAATACTTAAGCGTTCTGCTTTTTTAGCCTAATCATCAGCTGAGTAAGAAACCTGTTCCAAGTAAAGACTGACCTTGCTTTTTTGTTATTACCATCTTTAAAATTACCATTTTAAAGTATTCAGATGCTAATTTTTTTCTTCTTTTTGGCAGTTTGCACCTGAGTTTCAGGTAGGAGATGGAATTGGAATGGATTTAAAACTATCAAACCATGTTTTCAATGCTTTAAAACAACATGCCTACTCAGAAGAACGTCGAAGTGCCCGCCTCCATGAGAAAAAGGAGCATTCTACTGCAGTAAGTATTCTTACATTTTTTTCTTTGATGCAAAGTTCATATTAGAAAACTTCATATTAGTGGAAGAACAAAACAAAACTTCATGTCAGAACTGACATTTAGTGGTCATAACTCATTTGAATATGAATGTTTTAAGACTTTAAAAAATAATTTCTTGTTCTGACATAATAACTTAATTTCTGATGTTTTACATTAGCGAAGATGGTATCTGATATCTTGAGAATAAAATAATTTTAAAACTTTAGGAAGAAGAACTAGTAGTAACTGCACTAGCAGAGCTATTTAAACTTTGAAGATAAAGTAAGGTTTTGACTGAGTGTCTGGTTTTTAATAGTTCTTTTAGATACTCACTTTCAAAGCCATTGGAGTTAGAGTTATGGAAGTGAATTGTATTTTGACAACACTCTTTTAAGAGCCTGTTATATATACATCTAGGTAAATTAAATCATAAAGGTAAAATGAAGTATATATTTTGAATATATTAGATACTAGAAATGTCTCAGAAAATGTTTTGTTATTACCATTTTCATTTATAGCGCTTTATCTTTTGCAGGAAAAAGCAGTTGATCCTAAGACACGTTTACTTATGTATAAAATGGTCAACTCTGGAATGTTGGAGACAATCACTGGCTGTATTAGTACAGGAAAGGAATCTGTTGTCTTTCATGCATATGGCGGGAGGTAAATGAGCAAAATGTAGTACCGTTGTGTCAAAATCTTAACCCCTTCTCCCCGTATAAATGGATTTACACAAAATCAGTGCCACCTGGCAAGCAGAATAATGTAAAAAGTGTTGTAGAAAGTCTAGATAATGTAAGGATGTACAAAGAAAAACAATCATCCTAATCTCACCATCCGGAGATAACCATTAATCAATTTGTGTAGACTCCTTCAGTCTTTTTTCTATGCATATATTATTTTCTACATTATTAGAATACTATATTGTATCATACAGGCTGCTGTATGTGACAGAGCAAAATTTGCAGCTGGGTTTGTCTCAGAACCCATGGTCTTTACACTGTGAAGTCCTTTAGCACCAGGTTGAGATGGATATGCTTAGATCAGTTACTGATTTTTGCTCTTGTAACTCTGATCCTTTAAGAAATATCGGCTAAATAATGTGCATCATTTAAGGAAATATCTTCTAAAGATCTTATGCTATTTAGATCTTACCCACTTCACTTTTGTTACAAGGGCTTAGGTGAGTAAAAAGTGGCATGAGTAAAGGAGATATTTTTTAAAGTGGAGCCTGTTTAGAGAACATGTTTAAGCCAGGAATGTGAAATCATCTGGTCACTTACCATTGAAGTCAACCAGCAAGGCTTACTACCTTAGCGATTCCTTTACCTCAATAATGCTTACAGACAAAAATGTTAAAATAGATTCCAGAATTATTCTAGCTCTTTTAAGGTCGAAGGTATTTACTGTGTACTTAAGGGGATTCAGACAACTACTGGTTAAGTCCTTGCCTTTGGTTTTCTTAATTAGTCTCCCTTTCTAGATGAGACATACATGTGTAATCGTATAGCAAATTGTACTGTTAAGTTTTAAAAAGAGAAGGATAAAAATGAATGTTAGGATAAAATAGCTCAACATTTTTCAAGCTATGTGATCTGGAGCAATTTACTAAACTTTTTTAAAACAGTGACCCTTTTTACCTCATAGGATTTTGTGGTGATAAATGAGATCATATTTGATAATGACTGGTATATAGTAATCTTAATAAATATTTATTTTTTCCTTACTTTAAGCTTTGTCACCCTCTTCCCAAATTTCCTTTAAGGGTTCCCTAAGACCAGGCAAATATAACTTAATGGCAGAAATTAAAATGAGAAATTACTCATGGTAGAAATGAAAACTCTACAGAAAGGATTAAAATGGAAAGTAGCCTTTATCTTATCAACTCTCATCTCACAGATCTTTTCTTCAACTGTTAACAGTTTTTAATTTAGTCTCCCAGGAATTTTTTTGCACATATCCCTTAATTTGTTTATACAAAAGAGATTATATTCTCTGTTCAGATCTTAGTTTTTCTTTCTTTTTTTTTTTTTTTTAAAGATTTTATTTATTTATTTGACAGAGACAGACAGCCAGCGAGAGAGAACACAAGCAGGGGGAGTGGGAGAGGAAGAAGCAGGCTCCCAGTGGAGAAGCCTGATGTGGGACTCGATTCCGCAACGCCGGGATCACGCCCTGAGCAGAAGGCAGACGCTTAACGACTGCGCCACCCAGGCGCCCCAGATCTTAGTTTTTCAGTTAATAGGTCTTTCCAAGTGTATAGCACCCCATTTTTATAGTAGCACATTCCATTATGTTAATGAGCTTATGGCATCGCCAAGAGGAGAACATTATAGCAGTAACTGTTACGGTTGATAAAAGATAATTACATAATAGAGTACACAGATAGGAATACCTTGTACATCTGCTTTGGTGTCTTTTTGCAAATATACGCTTAAGCTAAATTCTAGCTTTGAAATTACTGGGACAAAGACTGTAAGCACTCTTTTTCCTTTTTGTTAAATAGTGGAAGACCTCAATGAATGGAGAGTACCAGCTGGCTGTTGTAGCAAGCAGAATGTCTTGCTTTCTTTTATTTATTAAAAATCTAAAAAAATTTCTTATATGTCACACCAAAGGTCAGAAATCTTTAATTTGTGTTTATCTTTTAATTTTAATGATAGGGCAAATGTAGTTTTCCCTAGGAGCTAGTCTGATCTACACGTTGTTGTACATTCTATAAATGTCAGTAGATACTGACAGATTGCCCTCTGAGAAGGTTAACTAACTTATGCAGCTGTATGAACCTGTTTCCCTCATTCTCATTAATGTTTATTAGCATTATCCAACTTAATTTTTTTTGTCATTGTAAAAGATGAAAAGTACCATTTCGATATTTTGGTGTGCATTTATTTGTGATTAAGGTTGTACATTTTTTCCAAGGGCTTTATTGGCCATTTGTATTCGTTTGTCTTGTCAACTGCCTTGTTTATCCTTTATCCATTTTCCGTTATGCTTAATGATACTTTGATATAATGAATGATCTCTCTTTCTTTCTGGTGGAATTGGTATTGTAATCTGTACTTGGACATTTGTAATTTAGCAAGACTAGAGAGCATTTGGTTTTCTACAAGTTTTCTAAAAGTAAATGCTTTTAAAAGTTTGCTAGTTTTCTATGCTATGTAACAAATTACCACAGATTTAGCATCTTTTTTTTTTTTTTTTTTAAAGATTTTTATTTATTTATTTGACAGAGATAGAGACAGCCAGCGAGAGAGGGAACACAAGCAGGGGGAGTGGGAGAGGAAGAAGCAGGCTCATAGAGGAAGAGCCTGATGTGGGGCTTGATCCCATAATGCCGGGATCACGCCCTGAGCCGAAGGCAGACGCTTAACCGCTGTGCCACCCAGGCGCCCCCAGATTTAGCATCTTAAACAACACTCATTTATTATCTCATAGTTTCTGTTGATCGGAAGTTTGAGTGGGCGTGGCTGAGCTGCTCAGGGTCTCACAGGGCTGTAGTCTGGGTGTTGGCTGGGTTGCATTCCTTTATGAAGCTTGGGGTCCTCTTCTCGGTGGTTCAGTTCACTGCCACCCTAGGACTGCGGTCTCTGCTTTCTTGTTGACTGTCAGGTGGGGGCCACGCTCAACTTCTAGAGGTCCCTGCAGGTCCTGGTCATGGTCCCCTTTCATGCATCAGGTCACTTCTTCAAACCTGGCAGGAGAATCTCTCCCTCCAGTCTGCTAAGACT
Source organism: Ailuropoda melanoleuca (assembly GCF_002007445.2). NCBI lineage: Eukaryota > Metazoa > Chordata > Mammalia > Carnivora > Ursidae > Ailuropoda > Ailuropoda melanoleuca. The sequence continues at coordinate 60,220,081 of NC_048231.1, forward strand.
GAGTCTTAGACATTGGAATGTAATCCTGGGAATGACTATACCATCACCTTTGCCATACCATGTAAGCTAATCAAAGGAGTGTCTGTTCCACCCACACTCGAGGTGAAGGAACTGGAAAGAGTGTGTACTCCAGAGACTGGGATCTTGGGGGCCATCTTGGGACTCTACCTACCATAAAGCTGTCTGGTTTCTATCACTTTCAGGTTGGCCAAGTAATCAACAGTTATCGGAATAGTAACTTGTGCTTTATCCCTGAGTTAATAGAATGTACTTCCTTCCCACCCCAACCCCCTTCCAAAACAGTAATAAATAAGCAAAAAACATCAGATACGTGTTATAGTAGTTAAAATATGGTGATTAAAGTAGTTAAAATATGGTCATAGCAACTGGTTGACTACTTTCTATTAGTAGGACAGGAAAACATTTCTGAGAAAATGACATTTAAGCTAAGATTTGAATGATACATCTAGGGTACAGTGTAAAGATCAGGTGGAAAAACATTCTAGACTAGAGAACAGCTAGTGCTTATGCCTTAAGACAGGCACAAACTTGGTGTTTCTGAGAGCCTCTGAGAAAGCCAGTACACTGGGAGCACAGTTGTGACGGGGAGAGAGGAGGCCGGAGAAGTAAGCAGAGCTTAGATTAGGTAGGACTCTGTAAGCCAGGGGAAGGAGCCTGCTCTTTAACTGTAGTGGGAGCCAAAGCTGTGATTTGGTTTTTGTTTTGAGAGATTACTCAGACTGCTGTATGAAAAATGAATTACAGGAGAGGTAAGAGAAGAAGCAGTAAGGTCAGGTAAAAAGTTATTGTACTAGTTTAAATAAGAAAGAACAGTGGCTTGGACTGAGGAGGTGCAGTGAAAATAAAGACTAGGAGAGACCATAGGGATGCGCTTTGCAGGGAAGAGTCAACAGTGTGTGCTGTTGGATTGGGTGGGTGTGAGAGGGTACGTTCTTGGCTAGAGCAGCTGGATGGTGCCATTTACTGAGATGAGAGTGTGAAGAAAGGCAGGTTTAAGGTGCAATTAATAAGAATTTTGTTTAGGACATGTTAAGTTTGAGATGCCTGCTAGATACCCAAGGCATGTCAAGTAGGGATCAGGTAAATGAGCCTTAAGTTCTGGAGAGTTGGGACTGAGGGTAGAAATGTGGGAGTTATCTCTATATAGATGATATTTTTTTAAAAGATTTTATTCATTTATTTATTTATTTATTTGAGAGAGAGAGCACAAGTAGGAGGGAGGTCAGAGAGAGAGAGGAAGAGTGGGGAGCCTGACGTAGGGCTCAATCCCAGGACCCTGGGATCATGATCTGAGCTGAAGGCAGATGCTTAACCGACTGAGCCACCCAGGCACCCCTGTATAAGATGATATTTAAAGCCATGGGACTATGGGGCACCTGAATGGCGCGGTTGGTTGAATGTCTGCCTTCAGCTTAGGTCATGATCCCCGAATCCTGCGATCAAGCCCCGCTTTGGGCTCCTTGCTCAGGAGGGAGCCTCCTTCTCCCCCTCCCCACCTCCTCGTGCTCTTTCTCACTAACTCTCGGTTAGCCATTGTTCTGGTTCTGTTTTAGTTGCCACCTGTATCATGAAGCCTTGTCTGGCCTCCCCAATCCAAAGGGACCTGTCCTATTCATGGACTTGTTTTATGCTCTCCTGCCCCTCCTTGCATATTCACAGGGCATGGACCCGTTTACTCACCTTTTTATGTGTTAGAAGTGAAAGAGACATTTTAAAAAGCTGTTCTGTTTTGTTGCTTATTGAATTTTGCCAGTAAACCATCCCAGGTGGACTGTAGCCTATTTTTAAGTATGTATGTCTTCATTGTTCCTCAAGTTTGATTTGATAGTCATTAAGTGAAGATTATATTATGGTTTGTTGAAAACTGGTCGACAATTTATTTGAAAGTGTTTTATTTAAAAAACCAAATCCTAAGGTTTTATTAAGACCCAAAACCTAAAAGCTTAAAAAACCACCAAAGCTTGACATTCTGAGAGAAGATAGATGTACTTTGTATCATAGAATTTTTATTTTGAAATTGTTTTACTTGGGAGCTGGCAACTTACACTCGCTTAATTTTTTTTCTTCCACTTAGCATGGAGGATGAAAAGGAAGATAGTAAAGTTATACCTACAGAATGTGCCATCAAGGTATTTAAAACAACCCTTAATGAGTTTAAGAATCGTGACAAATATATTAAAGATGATTTCAGGTTTAAAGATCGCTTCAGTAAACTAAATCCACGTAAGATCATCCGCATGTGGGCAGAAAAAGAAATGCACAATCTCACAAGGTAAAGAAAATCATTGTGCTAGAAGTTATCTAGGGTTATTACCTTTTTGTATTAGGCGTACTAGCCAGGCAAAAAAATCCATCCTTTCTTTTAAACTGATTTGTGGAAATTATGGAAGGCCTCGAAATTCTAGAGTTCAGTGAGGCTTTCTATAAGAAAATATTTCCTGGGTATAACCTGAATTCATACTTTTAGGATGAATAAGTCATTTTCTTTTTTCTTTCCTCAGTAAAGTTTGAGGGAAAAAAAGTCATTTTCTGCCTAAGACATTTTCTCATATGTCTACATGCTGCCATTGCTCAGCTGCCAGTTAGGCTTATCATAAGTAATGATTTGTTTTTTTGTTTCAGAAAATGTTTATTATATCTAATGTTGTTAATTTGGTGGGGGCAGTCTGACCAAATTGCATTTTGCTTTAATTTATTAGACTTGGTTCTTAATTCTCTTAAGCAGAATTTATCAAGGAATTTATCAACCAAGTAGTATAGTAATAATCTTTGTCAATAAACCTTCCATATCTTTATTAAATGCTTAATTTTTGTTCTAAAGATATTTGCGTTTAAATGTAATTATATCCATATTTATTAGTTGCAAAATTCTAATTAGTAGGATTTGTAAATAGAATAACTTTCTAAGAGGTCTTGCTGCCCTTCCATCTCTTTTCCATACTTTTGAGATCTCATCCTTGCCTTTCTTAAAATTCTTCAACAGCTTCCATAGTCTTTAGTGTAAAGTTCAGAGGCCTTCTCTGATGTGGAGGCCACCTGTCTCTGTAACCTCAACCCACATTGCCCCTTCCTCCAACTCAAGATCCAGCTATGTTGATTGACATACATTCCCCAAATGGACACTCTTGAATGCTTCTGTGCATTTCCACAATCTGCTTCCAGCCCTATACCAGCATTTCCCCCACACTGTCTTCATTTGGCTAATTCCTGTTCACCCACTTCTTATACTAAGCCTTCCTTGATGCTGCGTGCTCCGTAGCTCCTACCCACACCCCTTCCAGTGCATGTGCCACATGACACTGTGATTGTCTCCTCACCTATCCGTGCCTGCCGGAAGTCCATGGCTCTGTAAGGGTAGAGACTGGGTTTTACTATCTCTTGTTAGGTAGTTGTTGAATAGGTAAAATATTCTCTCCTTCTGATTTTTACATTCTTAATTATTTCTTTCTGTGTAGAATGCAGAGAGCTGGAATTCCTTGTCCAACAGTTGTACTACTCAAGAAACACATTCTGGTTATGTCTTTTATTGGCCATGATCAAGTTCCAGCCCCTAAATTAAAAGAAGTAAAGCTCAGTAGTGAAGAAATGAAAGAAGCCTACTACCAAACTCTTCATGTGAGTTGTGCTTTTTAAAGCGTTCATATACCAACTTTTAAAAATATTTTGCCTAAACATTAAAAAATCTCCTAAAATAGTACTATTTTAAGTTCATGTAACAAGGACAAACTGAAGTTTGTGATGAATATTAACATTGAAGAGTTGTCTTTACATCAGTATGCTATTGTCTTGAGTCACTTAAGAAAAATCATAGAGCTAAGGAACTCGTGAAGCCTCATTGGTTAGCTTTAGTGACATGGAAGCGTGAAGCTCTTATTCACAAAACCATCTATTAAATAAGAGTGGACATTTCCGTATTTGGCAGATGTCATGCCTCATTAGTTTGTATGCCTTCATAAATGTCCTAGCTCTTAACAGCTAAGAAAATGCCTGTCGTTGGGAAGTTGGCAGGGAGCAGATTTAGTTTCATTATAAGAGTGATGGTAAAAACTGAAGATGGGAGGAAGTGGTCTCTCGTATGTGCACAGGTCTTAGAGTTGGGAGGCACACGTCAGGCATCTTGAAGTCATTTATGCTTCAGGGCAGGAACTGAATTCCGTCAGGTCCTTCCAGCTTAAGAAAATGTTACTAAAACTGTTATTCCTCTGTAGTTTTGTTTGTTTAAGTAGACTGTACCCCCGACTTGGGGCTTGAACTCATGAGCCCAAGATCCAGGGTCACATGTTCTACCAAGCAGGCCAGCAAGGCGCCCTGCCTCTGTAGTTGTTTTGATTGAATAGCAGAGAAGCCTCTATGCTTTTTATGTAGTCTATACATAAAGCGCTCACATCCTGCAGTAGCTGATGTGAATATGAAAGTGTTATCCAAATAATTTTTTAAGATAGGGGTAGGGAGATAATTCAACTTTCTCTGCTTCCAATAGGAAAACCTGAAAAGGAAAGTCAAGTTCATTTTTCTGGCTTCGTTGGGCAGTGGGGTGACTGGGGAAGAGATGAAGTAGTGATACACTCTTTCTATTTGATTCTATGAAGCCTGAAAAATAAAACATTAATACTGATACCTGCCATAAGAAATCAATAATGAATATATAATGCCACTTAATTTGTAAGACTATCTCTTCCATACTATGTCTGGCAGGAAGTACTTTTTACCTTGTATAAAAAGGTGAAAAATTTTTTTCACCCACTTTATAAAGGGAAGTGGCTTTTAGATCCTTTGGTTAGTGACCATAACATGGCTGCTTTCATACCCTTTGGGGAACCAGGTCTGCCCTTTGGTCTCCTGATCTCATTGCTGTCACATAGACAGGGAAATAGAGTGTCATACTCATCCCCTTCCATTGTCTCAGTGTTTCCCCCTAAAAACAAAAAGAGCTCAGTTTTAGACCGTACATTGCTTTTTCTGGAAAGTATTGGTTGGCATAGACATTTTAGTGCATAGGTAAATTAGAATTGTTGCTCACGTCCTAAGTGTCTGCCTTGCCTCCTCACAGTTGATGCAGCAGTTATACAATGAATGTACGCTTGTCCATGCCGACCTCAGTGAGTATAACATGCTGTGGCATGCCGGGAAGGTGAGAGCACATTTTGTTAATGTTCACACAAAATGACTTGATGTAAATTACTGAATGTATACTGAACATATGCTCTACATTTAAATAGGTCTGGTTGATTGACGTCAGTCAGTCTGTAGAACCAACCCATCCTCATGGCCTGGAGTTCTTGTTCCGTGACTGTAGGAATGTCTCACAGGTGGGCATGTAAACTAATATGTATTTTTATAGGCTATAACAGATTCAGATATTTTCCTCATTCCTAAGAAAAGTAAGATGATCATATTCTTAGAAATTGAAGGAAGGGTTTGGTTACTGACGGCTTTTGAGATAAAGATACAAAGATCAGTTTGTCAGTTTTCATTTTCAACAATAAGCTGATTGTATGCCTCGCATTTGAGCTATTAAATTTAATTTGCAAGGGAGTGAGTTTTTATTTTGACTGCAGATATTTAAGCAGTCAAGTAGACATTTAATACGTGCATAATGCTTTGAGTGAAGCTGGTATTAGCAAGCCTGTATGCTTACTGCCATTGTTATTACCATTAAAAGGAGAATAGTCTTAGTGGTACTGTGTCTGATCGCTGATTTTTATTAGGTAAACAATTTTAGGGAAGGTAAAACTCCATAATCACAGAGTTGGGTCACATTTGTTTGCTATTTCTAAAGGAAATTAATTGTTAGCAGTAGATTCAGGTAAGGATGGTCTTTCTAAATGATAGAATAACTTCATATTGGAAATAATTTCTGAACCTACTTGAAGATTTTAATTCATGGGATTTAGTGAATATTTTGAGTCTACACATTTAAAGCATTGCCACCCAGTTTTATACATGTACCGCTCATTTATAGCTGTAGAAGGTGCCTTGTGACAAATCCAGAAGGCAGCACGGATGTGTTCAAGAGGACAAATAGCAAGTAGAACCTGAGCAGCGTAGTTAAACTTGAAATGAGAAAAATCTTTGGTTTAAAAATGACAGAAGGAATTCACTGGTATCTTGTTTACAAGTATACTATTCTCTTGTTTTTTGTTTTCAAGAGAATTGTGCTATAATATCTCCTACTGACTTATATTTCTTTTCTAGTTTTTCCAGAAAGGAGGAGTAAAGGAAGCCCTTGGTGAACGAGAACTCTTTAATGCTGTTTCAGGCTTAAACATTTCAGCAGATAATGAGGCTGATTTCTTAGCTGAGGTAAATGTTGTGTGCCTGTTATTCACCATGCTAATGGAAAGCTGGATGGAGTAGATAGTAGAAACCCAAAGCTCATTTTAGTCTTTTTTTTTTTTTTTAAGATTTTATTTATTTATTTTAGAGAGAGAGCGATTGGGGGGTGGGGCAGAGGGAGAGGCAGAAAGAGAGACTCTCTAGCAGACTCCACACCCAGTGCGGAATGTAATGGGGGGCTGGATCCCATGACCCTGAGATCATGACCTGAGCCAAAACCAAGAGTTGGATGCTTAACCAATTGAGCCACCTAGGCACCCCTCATTTTATTCCTTTATCCCCTCAAAAGCAAAATTAGAGATTTTTCTTTCCTTGAGATGTTTTCGGTCCTTTCCAGACTTAAAACCTAGGATAGACATGAAGCAAAACACTTCTTCAAGGAGTTCACAGTTCAGTTAAGATGGACAAATAACACCACTTCCAGTGTACTCCTGTTGCCTCTGCATATGAATGAGGAAGTGGGCTCGTGAATACTGTGGGTGATACAGAAAGGAGTAACACACAGTCCCTGCCTTTAACTGAATATAGAAAGTTAGCCATGGTCATCCTCAGAAATACCCAGTCATTACAATGTGGATCTACAGAACTATTAAAAACAAACAAACAAAGCCTTCCAACAGAAAAGTTCTCTTAAAATTGAACAAAAACCAAAAAGTGAAATAGCAGCTAATTATTCCCAACAGTATACCAAAGCAGAGAATGATTATAGAGTCTGTTCCAGAACTCCTCAGTATGATTTGATTTGGCCAAGCTGTGGTGGAACCTAAGGGCAGAGGAGAAGTCACTAGCACAGTACAGTTTCCCAGTGAGTAGGTGTTACTACTGTTGTGGAACCAACATTGGAATCTCCTTTTTCTTGTTCCCTGAAAGCTTTATAGGGCACACAGTAAGTAAAATATGCAATCCTAGTTGCTAGATTGATGAAGACACTAAATATTGACTTTGATAATACAATCGAGTAAAAAACATACACGTATGCATCACCCTGCAGTGCATGTCTGTGAGACACTATAATGTGTGTCACATGTTGTAATTCTTTTTTTTTTTTAAGATTTTATTTATTTATTTGATGGACAGCGAGAGAGGGAACACAAGCAGGGGGAGTGGGAGAGGGAGAAGCAGACTCCCCGCTGAGCAGCGAGCCTGATGCGGGGCTCGATCCCAGGACCCTGGGATCATGACCTGAGCCGGAGGCAGACGCTTAATGACTGAGCCACGCAGGCGCCCCCACATGTTGTAATTCTAATTCAAGGCCAGTGTCCTTGGGAATCACCTAGTTTTAAGAGAGTGAAAATGCTGGTTCAGTCTGAAGTATAGATTCTGTGAAGTAAGATTTTGACAAATGGATTCAATGTATTAATTTTGTAGATAGAAGCTTTGGAGAAAATGAATGAAGATCATGTTCAGAAGAATGGAAGGAAAGCTGCTTCATTTTTGAAAGATGATGGAGGTCCGCAAGTCCTATATGATGAATAGCACGAACACCCACTGCTTTCATTGTTAACACAGTGGTGATTGTCAGCTGCCAATGGCAAATGAAGTTATGGGTGACTTGAAATACCAAAACCTAGGGAGTGTACAATGGTGCTTCTGTGCTTTTTTCCCCCCTTGTAACCCATATGCCAGATGTGTGGAATTTGTAGCTCAGCGTTGGGAGAATAAAATGTCACTACCTCTCATCTTATGAACAGGATAAAACAATTCTTTAACAGGTATAGGTTATCTAGCTGAAATCAACCTGATTTTACAGGATTTGTGTTATAAAATGTTTTGATGAGAATTTTTGAAACTTAAAAAGGTAACATTTCCAAACATGGGAGGAAAGGACAGGTGTGTTTACAAGGGAGGTTTTTATTAAAACATACTTGCCCTTTTCACCTCCCTGTTTTGTGTTACATCTTTCCTCAAATATATTATTGGCCTAAAATTAGCCCTTCTTAGTTTTTTTTTTCAGATTGTGACCATGATTCTAAAGGAAAATTTCTTCTCTTTAGTAGGTGACATAAGTGGAAATTTGGTTTTAAAATGACTGACAGAAATAGAAATTTATTGGTACATCATGAATATGAACTGATTTTTTCTTTTCCATACTCATATCCAAGACAGGGCATCACAGATCTCTGAAAGAGAAAAATATATAAGAACTTCTTAACTATTCAAAGTTTTTAAATTTAACTTTCAGTTTTTCTACATTTAGGTGAAGTGGTTAGGATAGAATCATGGTGCAGCTGCTTTGCATTTATAGTGAAAATGTAAATTGTCTGGAAGGATGCAATATAATAACCATGTTTGACATATTTTAATGAAGTCAGTTAAACAAAATTCAGTACATTTCATTCAAACTATATACTTAATTGATTTTGAGAGAAATAGAGCAATCTAATTAGAAATATTAAATAATCACATGATGAAAAGTATGTATAAAACAACTTGGGTACCAAATTAACCCAAGTAATTTGAACTACTGGCCTCTCTTCATAATTTTTAGTATTGGCCGGATGTCACTTCTTAAATAAAGCAAGCACTGTAGTGGAAAAGTACATTGGCTTTGTTAGGGTTGAAGTTCATTAACTAATGTAATCATTCCTCCTATTACTGAAGTCAGATTGACTTTAGAGACCTAGACTTTCTGCTACTAATAACCCAAACTTCCTGTCTGGTACTGGAAAGTAACAATTTGAAACATCATTTACACTTGAAAGCTTCTTTAACATTATCTTAAAATGCCAAATATGTTCTTTCTAGAAAAATATTTATTTTTGTTTCTGTTATATAGTTTTTAACCACATTTCAGAGAAGTATGATTTTGGATAGATACTCATTACATTTCTGAAATGTTCACTATGAAACAAGGATTTAGATGACTGGTGATTATTGGCTTTACAGAAATTTCAGAGAACTGATTTTAAAAACCATGAACCATTTAAAAAAAATTTTTGTTTTGTTTTCTGACATACTCTTTTGGCAAAGAGCAGCAAACCATTGCTGTGTGGCATTCTTGGAGTGTGCTGTGAACATGCTTTTTAAGATATTAAATACCAAGAAAGCATTTTAGAATTGGTTCTTTGTGTGGTTTCTTACTGTTCTTTATGTTAACTTATGTCGTGGCACCAAGTTACCCCTTCTGTATAAAATTAAGTAGTGCCATCTTAAGTAGCTTTTTCCCATTCAACTTCTCATATTTAGATTTAAATAAATGACCTACTTCACATTACAATAAGTTTTTCTCTTGTGCATCAGAGAGTAAATATTTCACTTAAGGGAAGAAGAAAGTGGGAAGTGTTGGTTTGCTAAGTAAAGACTCAAAATAGGAATGGGACAGAACCACAATTTGGAAATAAGGATATTTTGCTTCACTTTATTGGAAGTAGATACATGAATATCTCTAAATTACAGAAATAATGTAGAGGATTTTTATATCAACAAAATAAGTCTTTGCATTTCCTTTTTATAAAAAGTCAACTTTTCTGCTTAAGAAAGTAAGACATGCATGCTCATTGGAATTGAAATATTACAGGAATTCAGAAATGCTAAAGTTCCTTATATTCCAGAAACCATTGTTCATAGTGTGGCATGCATCCCTGCCAATTTTTTTCTCCTTCAGCATATGTTATTATTTTAAAATACCTGAACAGAAAGCAGGATGCAGTGAGGCAGCAGCTGATGGTGAAATGTTGGTTATGGTAGACCCCTAAGGAAGATGAAGGACATGTAGTCCCTAAGATATGTTAGAGGCAGGACATTTTTTGCTGCTCATTTAGGCTACCAGCATCAGAAGAGACTGGTATCTGTACCTTCCGAGATTCTGAGCCGTTTCCCAGTACTTTAGAAATTGGGGGTGAAGGGCACCTGGCTGGCTCGGTAGAGCATGCGGCCCTTGATCTCGGGGTTGTGAGTTCTTAAAAAGATTGCTTAAATAAACTTTAAAAAAAAAAAAAGAAAAATTGGGGTGTGAAAGCTCGTCTGCTTTTATTTTCAAACCTCAATACTTAGTATTTTGAGGATAGGTATTTTCTGTGGGAGTTTTGTATGGGTTACATGCAAAATTAAAGAATGGTTAAGTTTTCAAAGTTCATGTTTGGAAACCTCAGTTTACTCATTTGAAAGCCTCTTGTTTTTATTTTTTTATTTCCTATTTGTTTCTCAATTCAGAAATATTAAAAGGGTATATTTGGGAACAGCATTACTTTTGCTATCCTGGTCTATCCAGCTTTTCCCCAAACATAGCTTTTTAGGAGTTAAGATCAAATATAAGGTAGAAAGGTAAGAAAGTAGCATATGAAGGGGGATGGTGGGGTATTCGACACAGAATAAATGAATGAGCTACTACTTACAGCTCTGAACTTTATCTTTCTAATGCCTTTTGGGGCAGAAAGAACACATAATCAAATAGAAGACAGAAAATCATAAGAACAGTATCTGGGTAAAGCATCAAATGAGTCAAAATTTTTGAAAAATCTGGAAAACATCGAAAAGGTTTGAAAGTTGAATTTGAAGAAGAAACAAGTCCATTGCTCATAGTATTAGTATATTGCTAGTAAGTAATAAAAACTCATGAATTTCATTTTTTTGAATTGTATCATATTTGGAAAATGGTAAAACATTGGACAGAGGAATTGAAGCCTCCCCCCCACCCCTCAGTTCATATGTTGCCTCCTTAACCCCTAATGTACAACTGTATTCAGAAATAGGGCTTTTCAGGAGGTTAAGTGAGGAGGTTTAAGGAGGCTTTTCGTAACAGTTCAGTGAAGTCATCAGGGCTTTAATCCAATAGGACTGGTCTCCTTAGAAGAAGAGGGAGAGACACCAGTTTGCTCCCTACACAAGAACAGAGGAAAAGCCACATGAGGACACTGAGAAGGCAGCTGTCTCTACCCCAAGGAGAGAGGCCTCATCAGACACCCAGCTGTGCTGGCACTTTGATCTTGGACTTCCAGCCTCCAGAACTGTGAGAAAATACATTTGTTTTTGAAATCATCCAGTCTGTAGTATTTTGTAAGAATAGTGCAAGTAGGCTGATACAAACCTAAGGTAGATATTAAGATTTTTTTGGTGGGCATCCTACTTCAACTGATTTAAGAATTTTGCTTGGACAACATATATCCAACAAATATTCCCAATTTGGGAAAATTGCAGGTGAGATGGTGGGAACATTGCCCATGATCGAGGAGGAATGATGGAGAATGGGAAGCTATCTGCAGGGGCCACTCCAGGACCACTTTTAAAAAGAAGAAGCTATATAAAAGTGAGTTGCACATACAGAATTAATCATTAAAATGTTACTATCACTTGAGCATGCATGAATTTCTAAAAACCCGTTAAGCAGGCTTATTAAGAATGGGGAAATACAAGAGGTAGGATTTTGGACTCCTGCTGTTCTCTCCCACCCTCATCCAATAAACTAGAAGAATGCAGACGACATGGTGTGGTAACTTTCGTTAAGATTAGCTGTTGAGCAACCTAGTAGCCAATCATTGTCAAATCAGGTTCAGGAGACTCAAGACTCTCCTGTCACCCCTAGTTTTTTCAATGTTTCTGACAATGACTTGGTTGATGATATAAAGGATCCAGCTCTCAGATTTATGAAATGACAGGAATCTGCGAGTGAACTACACCAGAGTTTGTTCAACCATTCACCCATTGGAAGACATTTGGGTGGTTGTTTCTAGTATCAGGTTGTTATGAATAAAGCTGCCAATAATCTGTATCCACGATTTTGCAAGAAGAAAATAGTAAATTGCTGCGTTGTATGCTAAATGCATGTTTCGTTTTATAAGAAACTCAAACTGTTTTCTAGAGTGGTCATATCATTTTACACTCCCACCTTCAATGTATGAGTTTCTCTCCACGTTCTCTCCAGCATTTTGTATAATCACTGTTTTTCTTTTAATGTTAGTCATTCTAATAGGTGTGTAGTGATATCTAGTGAGATCAGTAGTAATACTGACATGGGATTTTTTTTTTAAAAACGTAATGAAATTATTAACATTTAAAAGATCCTTATACCTCAGTGAACACGTATTTTCCCAATGACCAATGCATGATGTTACAAAATCACGGGTATTCTGATTTTAAAATACCTCTACAAATTCTTTGATACTTCTCCTTTCAAAAGATGGAAGCTAATTCCCTTCCCGTTGAATGTGGACTCCAGTCAGTGAATCTAATGAATAGAACATAGCAGAAGTGGTGGTGTGTGACTTCTTTTTAGTTCATAAAAGACATTGTGGCTCTGCCTTGTTTTCTCTGGGATCCCTGGCTCTGGAGAAGCCAGCTGCCCTGTCTTGAGGACACTAAAGAAGCCTATGGAGAGACTTATTCATATGGAACGAAGGCCTGACAACAGCCACATGAATGAGGTTAGAAGCAGATCTTCTGTCTTCAAACCTTCAGAGGATAGCAGCCCTGGCCAACATCGTAACTGCAACTCACGAGAGACCCTGAATCAAAACCACCCAGGGGGGGCGCCTGGGTGGCACAGCGGTTAAGCATCTGCCTTCGGCTCGTGATCCCGGGGTTATGGGATCGAGCCCCACATCAGGCTCCTCCGCTATGAGCCTTCTTCTTCCTCTCCCACTCCCCCTGCTTGTGTTCCCTCTCTCGCTGGCTGTCTCTCTCTCTCTATCAAATAAATAAATAAAATCTTTAAAAAAAAAAACAAACACCCAGGGAAGTTGTGTTCACATTCTGATGCACAGAAACTGTTAAAAAAAGAAATGTTTGTGATTTTAAAGCCATTAAGCTGGGGGGGGGGGAGTAATTTGTATTAGAGCAATAGATGACAAGAGATCCATTCAAAGCTCGGGAAAGACTAATGGATTTTAATGTAACAGAGTACAAAAAACATTGATAGTTTCAGAGGCCACGGGGCAACTAACCTTTAAGAAACTACCACTTGGGGGCGCCTGGGTGGCTAAGGTCCTGCTGGGAGGGAGCCTGCTTCTCCCTCACCCTCTGCCTGCCGCTCCCCCTGCTTGTGCTCGCTCACGCTCTCTCCTCTCTTTCTCTGGCAAACAAATAAATACAATCTTTAAAAAAAAAAAAAAAGAAACTACCACTTGTTGAGTACTAGTGTACTATTAATATCTAATCTACAATTATCTGAAAAGACGATTCATATCTTCCCTTCTCCAACTACCTACCTGAGGCCAGTCTCCCCCTATACTTCAACTAAAACAAGATATCCCAACACAGAGAATACAGAAGCATATATTAGAATTCAGCTGTTGTAAGTCAAACATTAAGGAGATTTGCAAAAGTATAAAAATGCCATTTTTTCAGACTGAAGTTTTGGAAAATATTTTTCACTTACAAATGTTCTTTATATTAATTTGTAATGGGTTTTGTTATTTGTAAGTGACCAAAATTTTTCCTTAGTTTTAGTTTTTAATATGGTAAATATCGATAAAACCCATAAACAGAAGCTCATTGAGGTGAAACAGTGTCCTGAGGCCCAAAACTTAGAGAACTACTGCTCTACCACATGTAGGCACGAGAATGTATTTAAAGGAAAGCAATTAGAATTGGGCTGGAAATCATGTTGTATGTGGATTAGCCAAAGAATTTGAAGGTGCTTGCTTGACCTAGAAAAGATTTAGGACCAAATGACTATTTTCTAAAAGGAGAGGAGTATTGATCCATTTTAAAAACCAAATTTTAAAGGTTCAAAGAAGAAAGTGAAACTCACATGAAAACCTGCCAACCAGTGAGAGCCACTATAAAAATGTTGGTACCTGTCCTTCCAGACATCTATTCTTAAGTCTGAAAAAGAATTTAAAAAAAAGAAAGAAGCAGAAAACCAGAAAAGCCTGTGTGTTTTGCTTAGGTTTTAGAAACTGCTGAAGCACTTTTCCAGCCGCTGTAGGAGACACACAAACGCGTCAAGTTGCTCATCTACAACACCAAGAGTTACCTTGAGCTTAGGTGGCTCTGGGAAACACAGGTCCATAGTCAAACCACAAAGAAGAAAACAAACCAACTAATGAACTCACTGCTGACTCACAAACAGCCTGGGGCAGTGAGGGCGGGGCAGTTGACCCGCATCTCATCAGTTTCAGTGGCTGGAGGCTGCCCTTCCTTATTTCCTCAGCTGGTTTTTAGTTTACCTATTCCTGGTAGGGGTGTCCGTAAGGAACCCCTGATGACCTGGTGGTTACCAGGACTGCATGCCCACAGCAGCCCTGAGTGTATCTAAACATATATTTTGCTCAGCTTTTCAGCATCTCTGATCTTTCCCTTTCTGCTCAGTGCCTCATCCCCGTGACCATGGCTTTCAAAGCAGCAAGTTCACTGTGGAACAAAGTGACAGCAAATTGTCAGGCTTTGACTTGGGGCCCAATCCCACGACCCTGAGATCACCACCCTAGCCGAAATCAAGAGTTGGCTGGATGCCCAACTGACTGAGCCACCCAGGCGCCCCATGTCTGGGGAACTCTTAAAAGATGATTAACTCAGCCAGCACCAGCTCTTTGCCCTCTGCCTTTCCCCTTCTTCCTGCCTGGGGACTGTAGACCCGTGTTAGAAGTAAGCATCCATCCTGCAGCTATCAGGTGACGAGCATGAAGATGAAAGCCACACACTGAGAATGAATGGCTACGTGGAGAAAAAGAAGGAATGCGGATTTCTGAAGCATCATGGAACCTTAGTACCAGGCCTGAATGGCTTACTTCCAGATTTCTTACTCCTTAAGAAAAATTAAAGTCATATTTGGGTAAGCTACTATAAGTTGGGTTTTCTGTTACTTGGGCAAATGCAATTCCAACTGATACAATAGCTCTACAGTCAAAACAGAATAAGAACCAAGAGGGCCCCATGTAGGACCTGTGCAAGAACAACGTGGAGTCAATCACACAAACTGTATAATGAACAAAAGCCGGGGAGAGCTGAAAGTTACGATGAACACACACTCTTCTCTGTCAACAACAACAAAAAGAAAAGCAAGTAAAAGCTCCAGAAAAAACATATAACTATGTAACAAAGTTAAATTTTGTTGAAGTAAACAAAAACATGCCATGATTTTTTGAGCAAATGGTAGAGAATTTTGACCTTGATATTTGGGTCATTTTTTTTTAAGATTTTTTTATTTATTCATTTGGGAGAGAGAGTGAGAGCATGAGAAGCGGGGAGGTCAGAGGGAGAGGGAGAAGCAGACTCCCAACTGAACAGGGAGCCTGTCTCGGGGCTCAAAACCAGGACCCTGGGATTATGACCTGAGCCAAAGGCACATGCTTAACCGACTGAGCCACCCAGCTGCCCTTGGGACATTCTTTTTAAGTGGTCAAGTGTAGGGACCAAAAATTACATTTGCTTTTCTATAGACTCAATAATTCCACATGGTTCTATGGTGAATATCATAGTATTTTTTAAAATAATGGTAGTACTTTATTACTTTTCAACATTTAGATATAATCCATAGGCATAAATATAAATATCTATAGAATTTAAATGTCCCAAACCTTGACGATATAAGTTTGGACTAGAGAGGGGCAGACGGAGGAGAGGGGTTGGTATAAACATCCTCATCTCCCCATCTTATATAATGCAGAGTCACTGGAAACTTCCTAATACTGATGGATCGAAAATGAAGGTCTGGGTATATCATATGAGGTTACGTGAGTGAATACTAGAAGAACTAAAAATAATATAAACAACAAAAATTTTGTACTATTGAAATTATATTGATTTCCATGTGTGCATTCTTTTCATAATTACAACATAGCATGTTTTTATTTTTAAAACTTTTTGATTCTGACAACCAACTGGTTTGTGGAGCCATTGAATCTTGGGAAATGTCTGAGTTCAAACACCCCTGTGAACTTTTACTCCAATATAGTCATGGGAAGGGATGGGCAAGGTGCCTACTGGTCTTTCCACGGGTTTCAATGTAAAAGCAGGCTTTTAGAAAGATTTTGCTCATATTGTCTTTCAAAACGATGAAATGCAGTTAAAAGAATAGTGTTTTGAGGTTGTTTAATAATTTAAAAAATGAAACTTTTTGTTCCCAATAAAAGTGAATTTTAAATATAAAACATTTGCATTACTCTGATTTGTATATAAACTTTTGTCTCTGAAAATCAAATCTAGAGCTGATAAAAAGTGTGGCAGCAATAAAAAGACACTAAAACAGAGGTATAGCTTTGCAGCCTTTTGTCAACTTAATGTTTAAAGGAGAAGAAATAGGAACTATGAACAGAAATAACAGAAATGAGGAAGGAAACATCTGCCTAAGTAACAAAGGAAACCCACAGAAAGAACCTTCTGATAAATGAAGGAATTAACAGACTGGATGGAAAGAAAATGGAAAGAAAATTCTCACCTAATTCTAATTCTGGTCGTCATTTATGGTGATTCCCAAGCTGTTATCACCCACTTACGAATTTGAGTCCCGGTAATATTTGCAAACTCAAAACTCCAGAAATGACTGTTGACCCATTTTTATGGACTACTTTCAGAATCTTGATGTTTACCAAGGAAAAGAAAAATTTTTAAATCTGGGAAGAATAGGGAATTCCATATAGGCATGGAACAATCAATGTCTTTAATTAGCTGGGCAACTATATAGAAACAAATAGGTTTGTGACTGAAAGAAATGGACCATGGAAAGGCAAAGATTTGGTTTGCCCAAGGTAGTTCCAGATCTTTGGACCCTCCGTGACCTGCAGTGGCTTCCCAGATGCTCTGCATTTCCTGGGCCACAGCCACTGCCAAGGCCACTGTGTTTGGGGACCTCTCACCCATCACCAGGCAGATCTCAATGCTGCTTGCAGACCCAAGGCAAGATGCACAAAAATTAAACCTGGCTCTGTCAGGAGCAAAACTCTGCCATAGTCAACTGAATCTAACTCTCTGGGAAGAGGGATAGGATGCCCAGTGTCGACAGAAGGTAAGTCTTTTCTGAACACCACCTCCCCCCACCAACTTCCTTCCTGCTCTTGGCCAACATTCTTGTGGGGCTTTTGTTCCAAATATGCTCTTTTGTGAGGAAGGTTGGAGTAGTGAACCTGGGGGGCTTCTCAATCTCCAGATTTTCCTTATTGATGGTCTCTTGGCCGTTGGACGTGGGGGATGGTAAGAGGGTGAGACATGTCCAGGATGACTTCAACTTCTTGATTTGTGCATTTGGGTGGGTGGAGGGATATAGGATGCTGAGAGAGGACCCTGGTGGTGAAGATCCTGAGGGTTGTTTTAGAGATGCTGCTTTCTAGGTGCTCTGAGGCACCCTAGTGGAGACGTGAAGTAGGCAACTGGATGTAAGGGCCGAGGGACAGACAACAGTACAAAGACACAGCCCTCCCCTCATGGATCTCATGTACAACAGGAACAGATTGAGCCAAGTAATTACCAACATAAATATCAACGAAGTTTCATGAGAATGAAGGTACTGAGTAGTTCTGGAAAATCCATAAAATGACTAAGAAATTTTCATGAACATAGTGACATGGAGCTCCCTAGGGACCTTCATGAGAGCTCTTTTGTTTCCAGGGATGGGGCCGAAGCCAGACTGAAGTGGGGTAAGGTTGGGGAAGTGGAGGCAAAGCATCACAACTCTTTGGAGAAGTGTGCTGTGAAGGAGAGGAAGGGGTCATAGCTGGAGATACATACGGGTCTCAGCAGTTTTTTGTGTTTGTTTTCAGCTCAGTTGTTTTGTTTTTAAGAAGAAAGAGAGCAGCAAAGTGAAAGACCATTTCTAGGAGCCAGGATGTGAGAAGAAGTGTGAAAATCAACACCTTAAGTTTTCTGAGAAAGTGAGAAATGGGATCCAAAGAATTTCTTGGGCAGGACAGGCATTTTTCCAACTCCAGGGAGGCTGGGAGGGGCGTAGGGGGCAGCCGTCTTGGTTGGGACCATGCGTTCCCATTTGGTGGCTTCACTTTTCTCTATCAACAGAGGCCAGGTGTCTGCAAAGGGCTGCAGGCAGGCTGAGGGGAGTGGACAAGGCTTGGCAGTGTCTTTGCAGGGAACGGGAGGAGAGAGCCAGGCAGGACAGAGGGCCATTGGCGTTCCTCCTGGTGACTGCTGCGCAGCTGTGTGGCTCCTCCCATGGTGGCAGGGGCAGGGAGCGCAGGTGGAGTGCATCTGGGCTGAGGCTGTCAGACGAGTGTGACAAGGACAGAGGAGTAAGGATGTTGAGGGTAATGGCAACTGGAATGGAAGAAAACAGAATTGCAGCTGGATGAGGAGGGAAGGGAAGGAGAGGGCAATAGACTGAGCAGAAAAAGCAGGACAAGGGAGGGTCCTGGAGGTGGTGAAGAATGGTCGCAGGGGAGCAGCTGGAGGGATGGCATGGAGTGTCACGGGTTGTCCACAGGTATGCTGACAGGTGATGGCAGGATGTGGGTGGAAGGATTCTGTGATCCTGGCTAGTAGATGACAGAGATCAGGACAGGTATGGCCAATGGTAGGAGGTTTTTTCTTTTTTCAATTTCCTTCCTTCCTCCCTCCCTCCCTTCCCATTCTTTCTTTCTTTTTACTAGAGAAAGGAGAGGAAGGCCCTCATTCTCCTACCCATAAATCTCCCAGTCTCCTTCTATCCTGTGGTTACAGAAAAGACCAACCCCTCCACGGGTACTCTGGCTCTTGCCCCATCTTGCCTCACTTGGATATCTCGTCTCCTCGGTATATTCCATCCTTACCTCTCTGCTGAACCATTCTCACTCACACAAAGATGCCCCAGTCTGCTGTTCTTTCTAAATATGGTCCTCTGACTCTGTCGCAGAGGTACCTGGCCTCCGCAGATTCCTGGGCTCCACGAGACTTGCAACGTTCTTATGCTCCGTAAAGTATGCACAGCCTTAATGCTGCTTTCATTGGAAAACCCAAAAGAATCCACTCCCAAACTATTAGAAGTTATAGAGCAATTCAGTAATGTGGCGGGATACAAAATCAATGCTCAGAAATCAGTTGCATTTCTATACACGAATAATGAGACTGAAGAAAGAGAAATTACAGAATCCATCCCATTTACAATAGCACCAAAAATCATACATTACCTTGGAATTAACTTAACCAGAGATGTAAAGGATCTATATTCTAGAAACTATAAATCACTCCTGAAAGACATTGAGGAAGACACAAAAAGATGGAAAAATATTCCATGCTCATGGATCGGAAGAATTAACATAGTTAAAATGTCCATGCTACCCAGAGCAATCTACACTTTCAATGCTATCCCGATCAAAATACCGAGGACATTTTTCAAAGAACTGGAACAAATAGTCCTTAAATTTGTATGGAACCAGAAAAGGCCCCGAATCTCCAAGGAACTGTTGAAAAGGAAAAACAAAGCTGGGGGCATCACAATGCCGGATTTCGAGCTGTACTACAAAACTGTGATCACAAAGACAGCATGGTACTGGCACAAAAACAGACACATCGACCAATGGAACAGAATAGAGAACCCAGAAATGGACCCTCGGCTCTTTGGGCAACTAATCTTTGATAAAGCAGGAAAAAACATCCGGTGGAAAAAAGACAGTCTCTTCAATAAATGGTGCTGGGAAAATTGGACAGCTACATGCAAAAGAATGAAACTTGACCACTCTCTCACACCATACACAAAAATAAACTCCAAATGGATGAAAGACCTCAATGTGAGACAGGAATCCATCAAAATTCTAGAGGAGAACATAGGCAACAACTTCTATGACATCGGCCAGAGCAACCTTTTTCACGACACATCTCCAAAGGCAAGAGAAATAAAAGATAAAATGAACTTATGGGACTTTATCAGGATAAAGAGCTTCTGCACAGCCAAGGAAACAGTCAAAAAAACTAAGAGACAGCCCACGGAATGGGAGAATATATTTGCAAAGGACACCACAGATAAAGGACTGGTATCCAAGATCTACAAAGAACTTCTCAAACTCAATACACGAGAAACAAATAAACAAATCATAAAATGGGCAGAAGATATGAACAGACACTTTTCCAATGAAGACATACAAATGGCTAACAGACACATGAAAAAATGTTCAAAATCATTAGCCATCAGGGAAATTCAAATCAAAACCACACTGAGATACCACCTTACGCCAGTTAAAATGGCAAAAATAGACAAGGCAAGAAACAACAATTGTTGTAGAGGATGTGGAGAAAGGGGATCCCTTCTACATTGTTGGTGGGAATGCAAGTTGGTACAGCCACTCTGGAAAACAGTGTGGAGGTCCCTTAAAAAGTTAAAAATTGAACTACCCTATGACCCAGCCATTGCACTACTGGGTGTTTACCCCAAAGATACAGACGTAGTAAAGAGAAGGGCCATATGCACCCCAATGTTCATAGCTGCATTGTCCACAATAGCCAAATCATGGAAGGAGCCGAGATGCCCTTCAACAGATGACTGGATTAAGAAGCTGTGGTCCATATATACAATGGAATATTACTCAGCTATCAGAAAGAACGAATTCTCAACATTTGCTGCAACATGGACGGCACTGGAGGAGATAATGCTAAGTGAAATAAGTCAAGCAGAGAAAGACAANAAAAGACAATTATCATACGATTTCACTCATCTATGGAACATAAGAACTAGGAAGATCGGTAGGGGAAGAAGGGGATAAAGAAAGGGGGGGTTATCAGAAGGGAGAATGAAGCATGAGAGACTATGGACTATGAGAAACAAAGTGAGGGCCTCAGAGGGGAGGGGGGTGGGGGAATGGGATAGCTGGTGATGGGTAGTAAGGAGGGCACGTATTGCATGGTGCACTGGGTGTTATACGCAACTAATGAAGCATCAAACTTTACATNTGCAACTAATGAGTCATTGAACTTTACATTGGAAACCGGGGATGTACTGTATGGTGACTAACATAATATAATAAAAAAATATTAAAAAAAAAAAAAAACCTAACTCATTCCTACTTCCTCCCAGCCCAGGCCACCTCTGCTCCTCTTATGACCAAGCTTCTCCAGATCAGTTACTACGGATTTGCTGTCTATCACCTCTTTCTCACTTCCCGTGCTCACTTCCAACAGGCTGCCTGCCATGTGGCTCTGCCTCCCAGTCCCCCACTTCCTGTGGAAGTATAGTGTCTTCCCAGCGGAAAAGTGGGGGACACTTTTCGGTGCTCTCTCTGACTTCTCAGCAGCCTTTGTCAAAGTAGACGGTGCCCCACCTCCCAAAACAGTTCTTCACTCAGCCCCAGAGGCAGCCCCCACCCCTAGTTTGTGTACTTCTCAGGTAGGCTCTGCTTGTTGGCCTTTACTGATTCCTCTAACTCGCCTCTAGAGGTTGGTTTTTTCACTTCAGGGCTCTATGTGAGGCAATCCCATCCAATTCCGGGGCTTCAAACACCATCAGTATTCCAGTAACTCCCAATGGCTATCTCCAGCCTTGTCACTTAGTGAGCTTCAGCCCCACATATCCACCTATGTAGATGTCATTTCTCCTCTGATTCACATGTCCAAAACGCAAATCTTGGTCTTCACCACTTCCCCGCCAAACTTCTCAAGCCTCTTTATATTAGAGAATGGCTCTCAAATCCGTCAGGTTGTTGAGAATGGCCACCTCAGGGTCATCCGTGATGCCTTCCTACCTCCCTCCCATCTCTCTTGAATGAAGAGTCTCCCCCCCCCCCCCAAAGNGAGTCTCCCCCCCCCCCGAAATGTCAAAGCCATTCAAAACAGACTTTCTGACTGCTATCTAAACTGATTTCCCAGTTACAAGCTCACAGCATCCAAGCGGTGGCCACAGCACTCCCCTCCCTTACTAAGTTCCCAGAGGCAGGCTCAATAAACCCGTCGGAGAGACAGGGTAAACCTTCCCTAGACCAGGGGCCGCCTTGCTCCAGGCAGGCGCCGGGCCGGGCGTAAACCTCCGGGGATGGACGGGGACCCAGGAGCGGCACTCGCCCGGGAAGGCGCAGGCGGGAGTGGCGGTGCCAACACCCGCCCCCGGCTCCGCGCGGCTTCCGGGTCACGCCCCCGCCCCGCGAGCCGCGCTGGGACTCCGCCCTCCAAGAAAGGGGAGGAGCCTCTCGCTCGGAGCAGGGCGCGGTCGCGGTCGCTAGGCCCCACCGCGGCGGGTCGGCAGTCGCCCGTTTAAGCGCGGAGGCCGGCCGGTCACGTGCCGGACGGGGTGGGGGCGTGGCACCAGGAAGCGGCCTCCGCGCCCGCTCGGATCGCCGTCGCCACCGCCCGGCTCGACTCGCTGCGTCCCTGTGCCGGTCGCCGCTCGCCCCGCTCCACGCTGGCGGCCGCCCCCGGACTCCCCGCCGCAGCGGCGGCGCCCGCTATGGGTGAGGAGGACTACTACCTGGAGCTGTGCGACCGGCCGGTGCACTTCGAGAAGGCGAACCCGGTCAACTGCGTCTTCTTCGATGAGGCCAACAAGCAGGTCCGGGCTGGCCCGCGCCCTCCTCCCCCGCGCGGCCGGACGCCCCGCCCGCCGTCCCCGGTGCCCCAGGGGCGTCCCGCGCGCACCCAGGCCGGGTGCCGGCTGGGGGGCCAGGCCTGGGGCCTCCCCTCCGGTCCCGGCGCCGCACTGGCGCCAGCTTCGTGCTCTTGGGTGGGCCGAGGGACCGGGAGCCACCTCGGCGGGTGCTTTCTTCTCCAAAGTGACAGCTAGGTGGACCCCGAACCTGCGCTGCCCACCCAACAGCGCCCTTTGGCCGGTGTGGTCAGCTGTTAGCTCGCCAGCCCTTTCCCGGCGCCTTTGTTGTCTCTGTCATTAGGTACCCTTGCAGTCGAGGATTTAGACGTTGGGATTGTCCTTATTGTCGGGATTTTGGAAAGGGGGGAAAAGCAGCGTGAGTAGTAGCAGGGTGTGCTCAAATGCATCAGTGGCGCTTTTGCCGTACCCGATTAAAATGTGTAGCCGCGGGGCCCCCCGCCCGGTCTCGCACAGTGGGTTGCACTCGGAATGGTACAACCTTTTTGGTCTCGATGCTCTTGTCCCTTAAAATTGATGGGAACACCAAGCATCTGCAGATTGATATATGCCACGTTAGTTCGACTGGACCAGGAGTGGGGTGTAGTAGAAGTAATCACTTGCAGGCTGGTGTATGTGGCTAAAGTCTTTCAAAGTTCGGACCATTAACGTTGCTTCTTTTCCCTCCCAGGTTTTTGCAGTTCGATCAGGTGGAGCTACCGGGGTGGTAGTTAAAGGCCCAGATGACAGGAATCCCATCTCGTTTCGGTAACTTTGACATTCACAGAATAATTATCACATGTAAACAAAATGATGTGTTTCTGTTTCTCGTTCAGAAGTTGGTTTTAAAAATTTGTCCTTTGGCTGTAAGAGGTCTGAAGTGCACACACACTTGGCAGTCCCTGTGCTTAGGGAGAGGGAAGCAGACACCTGCTGTGCCGTGTTGGTGGCACGTATTAGTATTTCGCATCAGAGTGACATGTGTAGAGTAGTTCTCTCTTGATTGGGGAATCAAATCTCCAACATAGGGAACCTACTTCCTGGCACTTGAAATTAGCAAGTGAGTTTACTGATGTGCCTATTTCTGGCGTCTTGAAGGGGGAGGGCCTTCATTTCCTCATCTGGCCTGGGTCTTTTCAGGCTGTGTGGTAGGTGGAGGAGATTCCTGATTAGTGTTTCCTATATAATAATGTATATTAAAATCCCAGCTTCTGGGGCACCTGGGTGGCACAGCGGTTAAGCGTCTGCCTTCGGCTCAGGGCGGGATCCCGGCGTTATGGGATCGAGCCCCACATCAGGCTCCTCTGCTATGAGCCTGCTTCTTCCTCTCCCACTCCCTCTGCTTGTGTTCCCTCTCTCGCTGGCTGTCTCTATCTCTGTCAAATAAATAAATAAATAAAATCTTTAAAAAAAAATAAAATCCCAGCTTCTACTAAAGATGACTGGATGTCCCAGTTTATACAAGTTGAATCAGTGTAATTATGAATAGCACTTCCTTTCACTTTCAGAAGTATATCGCTTTGGTTGATACATTATCTGGTTTTTAACTCCCGTCATTACAGAAGGGGAAAGTACAATGTGGGCCCTCAGTTCAGTGGTGACTTAAATTTTTTTGCAGGTTGTCTGTGCTAATAGGAAACAGTTTTTGAAGTAGAAAACAAATCACTCATTTGTTGGGCAAACACTGTTTGTAGCCCCTGTGCTAGGTACCAGGCATGTGTAGCCTGGTGCCTGTTTGCAGAACTCATAAATTCAGTGTGCGAGACAAGTGTGTGGACACATTCTGTTGATTGTGAAAAGTACTATAATAGCACTTTCTACAGAATTTGGGCACACAAAAGAGAGGAGACCGTTATCTTGGGGTAGGCCAGGAAACACCACTGCGCAGGATGGGGAAGGCTTCAGAGAGGAGGGAGCCTTTGAGCAAAACTTGAAAGCTTGAATGGAATGATTCTACAGGGGAAGAGAGCAGGCTTTTCAGGTGGGGGAGATAACCGAGTTTATGTAAAGGTGAGTGAGCGAGTTTATGTAAAGGTGAGTGAGCGTGGTGTTTGGGGGAATTCCAGGTTTGCGTAATGGCGTTCAGGTGTCCCTGCAGGGAAGGGGAGGTGCTCGTGGTTTGGTCACTGGCAGGAGCCAGCTTGAACCTTATGTATTCTGCTATGGAGTTAGGGCTTTATCTTCTTATTGAAAATTGGTAAGATGGGGCATGACATGATCTCATCAGTGCTTGGAAGGATCATGCTGTTTACAGCATTGAAGCTTCCTTAGTTGGGAGCATGTCAAAGTCAGGGATATCACTGAGCGATGATACAATAGTCTGAGCTAGGCATACTAACGACCAGACTGAAGGCAGCGTGGACTGGTATCCCATAGGCACTCCAGAGGTGCCTAGGAAAGTCTTGGGTAAGTTTTGGTGGTCATTTGGGGGTGGAAAATGAAAGTGAGCCCATGATGATCCAGATTTGGGGGCTTAGTAGGGTTTGAGGAGGAAGATACTGAATTAACCCTCTTTTAAATTTTAATTTTATTGGCAGAAATTGTAGTTCTGTGTATTTTTAACAGTTTTATTGTGGTAGAATTAACAGTGTGTATTTAACGTATACAGTCGATGAGTTTTGACATGTGTTAACTGTCACCACAATCAAAAGTTTGCTCGTGCTGCTCTGTAATCCATCCCTTGACTTCCCTTTGTAACATCTGTTTGAGGTCATGTAGGTCCAGGAAAGCTTACACTCTTCCACGCACTCTGCTGTGAGAGCGATGGGGAGGAAAGGCGGTAGTTTTTGGAGAAGGTGGCTGTGAGGGTATTACTTACTTACGTCGCAGATGATTCTCAGGGGAAAACACCTGTTCTTAATTCCTCAGTCACTTGTTGACCACAAACTGTAAATTTCATCAGCAACATGTTGCCAGTTGTATTTTGTTGTTTGAAAAGAAGTCCTGATAGTTTCAGAAACATAATTTTCAACTAAGATTTGCTGCTTCCTGAGTATATAACTTTTCTCACAAAATGCTAGATGCTAGATTTCGGTTATTAACTTTAACTCATAACATACTTTTTTCTTTTTTTCCCTTAAAGAATGGAAGACAAAGGAGAAGTGAAGTGCATCAAGTTTTCCTTAGAAAATAAGATATTAGCTGTTCAGAGGACCTCAAAGACTGTGGTAAGACATATTTTTATTTATTTCAAGCTTTATTTATTTAAGCAATCTCTACACCCAACATGGGGCTCAAACCGCGACCTTGATATCAAGAGTCACATGCTCTTCCCGCTGAGCCAGCCAGGCGCCCCAGGACATATCCTCAAAGATAGCATAAAGAAAAGGACATTAGAAGTACATTTAGAAGAGAATGAATTGCAAAAAACAGCGTTAAAGGAAGCCTTTGTTATTTCAGTGCCATGAAGGTTATAGTTCTGTTCTGTTGTATGTGAGCCTTTGGAATTCTTGGAGAAAGACATATAAGGGGATAAATACATATGATCTTAGTTTGTCATTTTTGACTTAAAATTTTTTTTTAAAGTAATTTGGAGCCTCGTGCGTCTTCTGTATTGATCGCTAGCTAGCAGCATAGATTATATGAGGTGTATTTTTGACAGCTTCGTGAATTAGCTTTACCAGAATAGCTCCATTTACTCACTTCTTGCATCTTTGAGTGCTTGACCCACTGCACGTTGGAGCACCGTTTTGCATTTTTGCCTTTGTAAGTATTCACCGTTGTCATTTGTAAAGTAGAGTGAAAGCTGTTGGGAGGAGGCAGAATCTGATTTTCTTCTGCCAGGATTCATTGCTAAAAGTTTTGGAAAGCTTCTTGTAAGACGCAGCAACACATTTCTGTAACATCAATTGATTTTCAGTATGAGTTTCTAAACTCTGAATATTTGGATTAACTTTTTTTAATTGAGTTGTAAGGAGATGGATTATCCACATTGGTCCTTTTAGTTTTCTTGTTTTTTATCAGTTTTTTTTCTCATCACTTTTTAAATTTGTCGTTCGTACAAATTTTTGTTGTATCAGTGTAGGTTGGCAGTATGCTCTTTCTTTCTTTCTTTCTTTTTCTTTCTTTCTTTCTTTCTTTCTTTTTTTCTTTTCTTTTCTTTTCTTTTCTTTTCTTTTCTTTTTTCTTTCTTTCTTTCTTTCTTTCTTTTCTTTTTTCTTTCTTTCTTTCTTTCTTTCTTTCTTTCTTTCTTTCTTTCTTTCTTTCCTTCTTTCTTTCTTTCTTTCTTTCTTTCTCTTTATTAATTTATTTTTTACTTTTCAGGATTTTTCTAATTTTATCCCGGATAGTTCTCAGCTGGAATACACTCAAGAGTGCAAGGTATGGGCCTGGACCCTTTCCCAGCTGCTGGCCGTTTCCCTGTGTGGGTCCCATGGTGAAGACGCATTGTGGCGGGGGAACTGCCTTGGAGGCAGGCCGTGCTTTCTGCTGAGACCTGCTGCGTGTGGGCTCTGGGACTCTGGACAGTTTTGAAACGGTTGAGAGCCTGTTTCTTCTAACAAGATGGAATCGAGAGGTTTCAGTGGGTGACAGGGTGTTAAGCACTGGGCAGTGTCAGCACTTCGTGTGCCCCCCTGCCCCCCCTCTCCCTGTGCTGGCTGTGCATCTGGCTTTTGGGAAAAGGAGTTTCTTCCCCTCTCCTGATGAAGTTTCCTTTCCTTGATTTGTTGTCCTTCCACTTTCGTCCCGGAGTGTAGCTTCTTTTTTTTTTTTTTTTTTTAAAGGATTTTATTTATTTATTTGACAGAGAGAGAGACAGCCAGCGAGAGAGGGAACACAAGCAGGGGGAGTGGGAGAGGAAGAAGCAGGCTCCCAGTGGAGAAGCCTGATGTGGGACTCGATCCCAGAATGCTGGGATCACGCCCTGAGCCGAAGGCAGACGCTCAACGACTGAGCCACCCAGGTGCCCCCGGAGTGTAGCTTCTAATCTGTTTTAATTAGATTTACTGGGTCTAATGAACGAGGCTAGAGGGGGCTCAGTGTAAAGCCGCAGGATGGCACCGTAGAAACTGGCAGAAGGTGCTGGGTGTGGCTTTTAGCAGCTTTGCCATCATTTTGCTAAATGGAGTTCAGGGTGGCTCTGTGACAAGGAAAGGCCCGTGGGCCCAGTAACTGAGCCCCTCGCAGACCTGATCCAGTGTGCATCGCAGAGCCCCTGTCCTAGCGCTGTCTGCCCTCGGGCTTGGGGCACTGCTGGGCACCGGGCGAGGCTGAGGTGTGCACTCACGGCCCTAACCTCAGGTTGCTCAGCACTCACTGGGAACCTTTAGGCCTTTATACATTCATAATGCCTGTTGGTATGCTACGGCTGACTAAGAGAAGGCCGCCTGTCCTTTGATTCCTTAAGGTAGAAGTTGGCAT
Organism: Ailuropoda melanoleuca; assembly: GCF_002007445.2. Lineage (NCBI taxonomy): Eukaryota > Metazoa > Chordata > Mammalia > Carnivora > Ursidae > Ailuropoda > Ailuropoda melanoleuca. Next base: position 60,248,165 of record NC_048231.1, read on the forward strand.
CTGCGAGTGCCGCTCAGTTACCATTCTTCCAAATTTAGGCTTTTCCCTCTGTTCTTAACCAGAAGGAATCAAGAGTCTGGGGCTTCAGTGAGGTGTGCCAGGTGGAAATCTGGGAACATTGTATTTCAAAGAAAGTTTGATTTGTTAATAAGTAATTAAATCCAGGTAACTTTTAGTAAAGAATGATAGAAATAGAGTATTTTAAGCTTTTGAAGAGAATTGTACAAACATTTTTTTAAAGAAAATTTTTTGTAATTCTTTTCAGACCAAGAATGCCAACATACTAGGATTCTGTTGGACCAGTTCTACTGAAATTGTCTTCATAACAGATCAAGGCATTGAATTTTACCAGGTATCCTGTTCATCACTTATGTTTGCGGGAGAAAGGTTTGATGGCAGTGTGGCAGCCTTCTGAATTCAGTTCTAAATAGATTTTGAGATTGTAGAGTTTTAGTCTCTGCTTAGGTTTTTATTCTTTTTTTCTAATTACAAGAAATACATGTTTTTTTTTAATAAAACAATTAAACATTACCAGGATATATGGAAGGTAAAAGTCCCTTCCTCATAATCCCTAGAAATAACCAGTATGAAAAGTTTAGTACATAATTATTTTCATACATATGTACCGCCATTTTTTTTTTTAAACTAAAACAGGAATGTTGTATAATAAACTTTTGTGGCTGGCTTTTTTTGCATAGCAGTATATCTTGGACATGTGTCCATATTTTATTCTTTTTTTTTAATTTTTAAGGTCTTATTTAAGTAATCTTTACACCCAACATGGGGCTTGAACTCACAACCTTGAGATCAAGAGTCACACGCTCCCCCTCACTGAGCCAGCCAGGCACCCCTGTCCACATTTTATTCTGACTAAATAGCATTCTATTGTGTGGGTGTCCTACAGTTTAACTTCTTCCCTGTTGATGAACCTCTGGCTTCTTTCATGTTTTTGTGATTCTAAACAGTTCTGCAGTGAACAGGCTTGCAAACATTTCTTTATGTTCTTGGGTGAGGCAGTTCTTGGAATTACAGCATAGGCATGAACGTCAAAAAGCTGAACAGACATCGCTAATTTTTTTTTTTAATTAAAAAAAATTTTAGTCTTTAAGCCCCACACCCACCATGGGGCTTGAACTCACGACCCTGAGATCAAGAGTCGCTCGCTCCTCTGAGCCAGCCAGGTACCCTCCACATTTGTTTTCAATGTAGGAATCTCCATATTCCACATTTTTGCCAGAACTGCATGTTATCAGTCCATAGACATATTTTCTGGGTATTAACCCTTGATCAGATAGATGGTTTACAAATATTTCCCATTCCTTTTCACTCTGTTGACTTGACTTTGCACCTGCCTCATCATTTTATAATATGTTCCAACTGCCTGACCTTGAGAAATGTGTCTGAGAGCTTTCAGTGGAGCTAATCTGGAGGCTGTTAGGATTCTCTCAGGGTGTAATTTTGTTGACCTAATGAAGGCAGTATAATTTAGAATGTAGGGATGGAGAAAATGCACCCATGTAAGCAGAATGTGAGAGGTTAATGCCACGGTGCTTTGCTGTGGGGCTGTCATCAAAACCTTTGTCATGACCGCCAGAAAGAAACTGCCCAGACCTCCTACACAGGGAATTTGTTTATATGGTAGCGTGGAGGGGATCACTTGCTTTACTGAAGGTTCTTTCAGTGGCAGTCGTATAGATTTCTATTCTCTGTAGTGGAAAAGTGTACATTCATGTCATCAAGATGGTCTTCAGCTCTTCAAGAAATATAAAGAGGACTCTAGCAGATCCTTATTTTATTTATGTCAAGATACCCAGGCCTCCTGACCCTGACTTCCATGTCCGTTCTTAAGCACAGTGTTCTGTGAGCATTAATGTCTTGGGGCTCTACGCCGTGTTCCTTAACGTCTCAGAATATTTACAGTATATTTAAAACATGTCTTGACTATAAAATACTGGGTTTGCATGCAGCGTCTCACGAGCACGCTTGTTAGCAAAAGGGAGCTGCTCCCGGCTCCGTGCTCACTGGAGTCCGGATGGAGGGTGGGCGGAAGGCAGGTGCTGCCGGCTGGGCGGTGGCTGGTGCCGCGTGTGGGACTCGGGGGCAAGGCTGCTCCCTGCCCTGTGGCAGACGGTGCCCGAGAGTGGGGAGGTTCGGACCCGGCCTTGCGGGGACCTGGCCTGCCTGGGCTCTAACTGCATTAACCAGTGTCTGAGCCTTGTTTTCTCCTCGGTCAGGTGTCCGTGGTGCCTACGTCTCAGGTCTCAGGGTCGTGGTGTGAGTAGATGAGCCAAGAGTTGTAAAGCACTGAGCATCGCCGTCAGTAGCTATTTCGTGGTTTTTCCCCCTGCTTTTTATTGTTTTCTTTTCTTCTTCTTCTTCTTTTTTTTTTTTAAGATTTATGTATTTATTAGAGAGAGAGAGAGAGAGTGTGTGTGTGTGTGTGTGTGTGTGTGTGTGTGTGTGTGTGTGTCGAGTGGGGGGAGGGGCAGAGGGAGGAGAAGCTGGCTCCCCACCCAGCAGCGAGCTCTAAGGCTTGCTGCTGGATCTCAAGGCCCTGAGATCACGACCTGAGCAGAAGCTAGGAGTTGGACAGTTAGCTGCCTGAGCCTCACGAGGGCCCCTGCTGTTTATTGTTTTCTTAATTTCCTGTCAGTCGTCTTCCATTTTACTGCAACATTCTGTTTCTTAAACTTGGCTTCAGGTGTTACCAGAGAAACGCAGTCTGAAACTCCTGAAGAGCCAGAATATCAACGTGAATTGGTACATGTACTGCCCCGAGGGCGCTGTGATTCTCCTGTCTACCACAGTCCTGGGGAACGTGCTGCAGCCCTTTTATTTTCGGGTAAGAGCGAGCCTCTCTTTAGGAAAACTTCCTCCCCCCACCCCTTCCAACATCCTAAAGTGTCGAGTACTTCAAAGGGGCAAGTTCCTCCAGCGTGTGAGCTCACCACTTCTGGCCGCTAGAGGGCACACTCTACTCTCCTGTCACCTCCAAGAATGACTCTTTGTGTGGGGACAGACCCCAGGGAGTAAAGAACATAGTGGGACTTTGGAAAGGATCGAAAGACATAGTGTGTGCATATCCTCGGTGGTTTTATGTAGGGAATGCTAAAGCATTAGAGGGGTTTAATCGGCTTTTTTTTTAGATTTTATTTATTTATTAGAGAGAGAGCACAAGCAGGCAGAACAGCAGAGGGAGAGGGAGAAGCAGGCTCCCCGCCGAGCAGGGAGCCCGATGCTGGGCTCGATCCCAGGGACCCGGGGATCATGACCTGAGCCGAGGGCAGATGCTTAGCTATCTGAGCCACCCAGGCGCCCCTGATCGGCTTTTCCTAATACTTGTATCACCCAAACAGGCTGGCACTATGTCGAAGCTGCCCAAGTTTGAGATTGAATTACCAGCTGTGCCCAAGTCAGTGAAGCTGAACCTTTCCGAGAGAGACATCGCGATGGCCACCATGTATGTCTGTCTTTTGAGAGAATTCCTTCTTGAAGTTGTTTTTGGCGATGCAAGTAGTAGAAGTGCATCGTAGGCACCGCAGGGCTGCCTCTGGGTAGGTGTCTGCCTACCGTGAGCACGGAATCGAGATGCGCCCTTTCCCTTTCAGTGCCTAGATTTTATGAACGTAGGAAACCTGCCATCGGCCTGGCATTCTTTGCTGATTTTACTAGATTTGTGACCTTAGGGAAGTTTTTTCCACCATTCTAGCCTGATAAAATGAAAACATGGACCTGTTTATTTTTTAGGTGTCTTAGTTCTAGAATTTTTTTTTTTATTCTCTGAGTAGTTGAAGCTTATCAAGGACTTCTTTTAGCCAAAGTGTATCCTGCTTGCTCTAAAGAAGAACATAGTTTTTTTTTTGTTTTTTTTTTAAGATTTTATTTATTTATTTGACAGAGATAGAGACAGACAACGAGAGAGGGAACACAAGCAGGGGGAGTGGGAGAGGAAGAAGCAGGCTCATAGCGGAGGAGCCTGATGTGGGGCTCGATCCCATAACACCGGGATCACGCCCTACGCCCTGAGCCGAAGGCAGACGCTTAACCGCTGTGCCACCCAGGTGCCCCAGAAGAACATAGTTTTTTAACTAACATGGAACTGAATTATTTATGTAGGAAGGTATATCTTCATTTGGAAATGCAGATTATCTCAATTTTATGTTATGGAAGTTTTAGACACAATAATAGAAACCGATACAAAGAATATCCAGTGTACCCCTAATCCTATTCAAAACTGTCAATTTTGTTCCTAAATTACTTCTGATTCTTCTTCTTTGGCCTAAAACAGTGGTTTTGAAATTTAACATTTTTTAGCAGTTATAATTTTTTTTTTTAAGACGATCTTCTGTGGCATCCTTGTTTAGAGAATAGGTACCATGAGAACAGTCCTTGCCCACTGGCAGCAGGGACTCACTCCCTTCCCTTTGGTCCCATCCTGGTGGCAGACCGAGCATAGTGCCAGCCACTGGAAGAGCAGTGTGCACGTAGGAACTGCTCGCAGCAGCGTTTGTGCCACGAGGCTTCCAAATGAAGAGTGATTATGTTTCCCTAGTATCAAGGAATATACTTAACTACATAAAACTTAGAAGATACAGAAGGTTAGAGAAAACGAAAAGGGACTTAGTTTGTTCTCAAGAATAGCTATTAACATGTATTTCTAGTAGTTTAGGGTATTGTGTTTGTGTTCTCCTTTTCAAGTGTTGTGATTGAACTATATTTAGTTTTGCATCCTCCTTTTCACTTTATAATCAGTTTTTTTTTAACTGCAATTTGTAAATATTTTTGTTGGCTGTGAAATATTGTTAGTGAATATGTCATAATTAACTATGATGGCCTCATATTTCAGCATTTAGAATGGAGGGGGTTCGAGTGGCCCGATGTGACGTCTGTCTCTTTGTTCTGTAGATACGGACAGCTTTACGTTCTCTTCTTGAGGCATCATTCTCGGACCTCCAATAGTACAGGAGCGGAGGTAGTCCTATATCATCTACCACGGTATATTTAATGTTGTCCTCTTTCTCCAATTTTAAAATATGAACTAAAGCTTGTCGATCTGTTTTTTGACCTTTGTGTTATCCTACAGAGAAGGTGCCTGTAAAAAGATGCACATATTAAAGTTAAACCGGACGGGGAAGTTTGCCCTCAACGTGGTGGATAACCTGGTGGTCGTTCATCATCAGGATACAGAGGTAAGAGTTGTGTGGGGGTGTCTTGTCTGTCAGGGTTCCTGAAAAGAGTTGTGAAAATGGACAAAATGTTCAGAACAAAGACTAGAAAGTGCTTTTCGTGCTAAAGCTTTGGTCTTTTGGATGCACATGGGTTTGGTATTCTAGATGGTTTAGGAAAAAAACAGTGGTTCCCTCTCTACTGATTACAGTGAATTAAAAACTATTCCAGAAAGTGGCACATGAGGATATTTGAGTCTGGCCCAATTTTTTGGTTGAATCATCTAAGCTGGGAATTTACTGCAGAATCCGTCTTCCATGAGCACCTGAGCTTGGTGCTTCCCTTGTGAGGATAGATGATAATGCTGAGTGATAACGGTTTTGAGGCTCCGTGGCCCAAGAGAAAGACTGGAATGGGTCCTGCTGTTTTCTACGTGGGTAGCTGGGTATCTGGTCATAGACAAGCTACTTCTGTCCCACATCTCCTGCAGGGTGGTGACACCCTTATTTTGACTAGTAAATGTGTTGTGAGTTGAAGTGAAAAAGATCTGCTGGAATCACTTTGAGCTCTTCAGGGTCTGCCCGTCATCAGCACCAGGAGTGTGCGTATCTGCGTGAGCATGGGAACAGTGTCACAGAGTTGTGATACCCCAGCACACGCCTCCTCACTTCGAACCAGCCTGCAGGGGTGCGGTGCACGCAGACTCTGGAAGCTGCTGGGAATGGCAGGATCCAAGAGAATGGAAGGGGTGGGCTGAGTCCATCGTGGCCTGTTTTCAGCATCCGAGTTTTACTTTTCTCCACTTTAGACATCGGTGATATTTGACATCAAGTTAAGGGGAGAGTTCGATGGCACTGTCACCTTCCATCACCCAGTGCTCCCAGCGCGCTCGATTCAACCCTACCAGATCCCCATGGCAGGTAAGGGGACCCCTGCCTGGCGGTTGGAATGAAGAGGGCACACAGGGGTTCCCAGGTCCACGTGCTCTGGGGAGGGATGATTTTGTTATTTTTTTTTTTTAACGAAAATCCTACTGATCATGTTAGTAAAATTATGCTGTTGTGAAAAGCATTTTATAAGATACATGAATCTTTTTTTTGAAGCAAATGGAATGATTTCTCTGAGCTTTAAAATGGAAAGTTGGGAGGGGCACCTGGCTGGATCAGTGGGTAGAGCATGAGACTCTTGGGGGTTGTGTTTGAGCCCCACGTTGGGTATAGAGCCTACCTAAAAAATAATAAAAATAAATAAAACAGAGAGTCGGGATTACCCACTGAAGCAGAGAGATTTTTTAGTTGTTTAATTATTGACTACGGCCTTCCTTTTCTGTTTGCCTGTGCTCTAGAACCCTGAGATTGAATGTGGCTGCTTCTGGCTGTCACTTGAACCTGGGATCGCTTTTCCTTGCCTTTCTCGCACATTCGGTGCCATAGCTAGTTAGTAAATACCGCATTTTCTTCTCACCAGTGGGCATCATGAGAGCTTAAGGCTGTGCTGCTTTGGTTATTCGAAATCTCTACACGAGATGGGAGCAGGAAGTCAGAGAGGAGGTCAGGATTTCAGGGAAGGAGAGACAAACTGTTGGGCTTTTATTTCTGCCTTTTCCCAGTGTAACTGATTTCCAGCTAGGGCTCACGGGAATAACGTTCAGCGGTCTTTTAAAGGATATCGGAGTGTAGAGTAAGCTAGTTGAAATTTCAGTGCGTATGGCTAGTCCGAAGGGCACACGTTTGGAGCTTCGGTCATAATGTTTTTTTCTTAAAAGGGATCCCTGTCAGATAGTGTTGCTGCTTGGGCCCTGCCTGCAGTCAGGGTGTTCTTGCACCTGTCGGAGAAGATTCCAGTCAGGCTGCGGCTGAGTTTAGCAAGAGCACCGCCTCCAGTCTGCCTGCCTCGACGTGTGGGATTGCCCAGAAGCTTGACTGGCAGCACTGCGGGAGGAAGGAGCTAGTTCTTATGTTTGATTAAGTCTTTTGGCTTTCTGTGTTCCTTCCAGCAGCTTCCTTTTCTTGAGTTAATAGTGTTAGCATTAAAAGAATAGGTTGTGTCCGGGCACTTGGGTGGCTCAGTTGGTTGTGTCCCACTCTTGATATTTTATTAGGTCATGATCTCAGGGTCATGAGATCCAGTCCTGCCTCAGGCTCTGCGCTGGGCATAAAGCCTGCTTAAGACCACCCCCTATCCCCATCCCCACATGTGCACTCTCTCTCTTTAAAAAAAAATGGGTTGTGTCAAGTGTTTATCTTCTATCTGCTGCTTACTTGGCATGAAGGTAACTGCAGGTGAATTGGAGGGAAAACCCACTCTAGACATTAAAAACCTGTCTTTTCCGGTGGTTTGGGACCAGTCAGAGGCTGTCAGGTTCTAATTGGCTAGTTACAATAAATGCCAGGTGTGATCAAAATGATAGTCTAGACAAAGGTTAATAATTCGAAGGTCCGTTGAATCTCTGGCTTCCGGAGTGTGGGCGGGTAGAGCATTTTTTTACAGTTAATGACCGTCTTGTTGTTCCTGCTAAATTGTAAGCCCCTCACGGGCTTGTAGCATCTTGGCATCTCACCCGTCCTGTGCGGTTCCAGGCCGTGCCGCCAGGAAGGGCTGGTTAGGCTGTTTTGAATGATGACGCCAGCAAGTTCGGCATGAGGCAGCTGCTCTCATTTCCCCTTCTGTTTGTGGTCTGCGCAGGCGGTTCTGGAGCCGACTGCACGTTAGCATCACCTGGGGTGCTTTAACCACCAAGGGCATCTGGCTCTCCCCCGAGAGCAGTTAAGTCAACGTGATGGGCAGCCAGAGTTGAGGCCCACGGGCGAGACTTTCACCCGCTAAATGCAGGTGTTCTTTGCCTTAGCTTGTCTGAACTATGGGCGCTTTCCTCTTTTGGGTGGTCTTTTCCAACCCGCTGATTAAAGCCTATCTTCTGATCATGCCTGGGTAGTGGGAACAGAACTGGGAATATTTAGTTGGCAGGGCCGTGTGTCTCAAGTTCACCGAGAGCTGCCCGCCTGACGCACGGCCGGTGCAACTGGTCATTATGAGTCCTTGTCATGGGAGGTTTTTTGGTTTCTGTTTCTAGATGAGGTCTCTGTGCCTGGACCTACTCTGTGCAGTAGAGAATTGAGCTAATTATTTAGATAATATTTCAAATAAATGTATTCTGTGGTTTAATTATCAGTGACTTACCTGGGGATTTGATTTTGAATCATCCGGGGATGTTTCTCAGGTCGTTGTGTGCCTAAATGATGACGAGTCATCTTTGGTTATCTCAGAATTGACAACTCTGAATGAATTCTTGATACTTTTCCCCTTCTTGGGAGGATGTTTTCATGGATTGTTCTTGACTTCCCCCTTCCTCCTTATATGTGTTATATCAGTGGGACCAGCCCGTTCACTCCTTCCTCGTGTAGCTGCAGTTGAATGAACATTTACTGAAGGCTTTAAGAAGTACTGCAGCTCACATCCTCAGCACTGGTATCGGCAGGGTTTTCCGACGGCATTGTCCTTGCACATTTGTGTTTTCTCCATTTGTAGGTCCTGCTCCTGTGACCAGCCAGTCTCCTGTCCCGTGCAAACTCTGTATCCTTTACAAAGGCCTTGCGCTGTGCACTGAAGGGAAGCTGTTACCCCCTTTATACGGGTGTCTGAGAGTGGTCCTGTGGCCTTGGCCTTGGCAGCTGTGAACGATCTGAAGAAGGTCTTGGGAGTCCCCAGGGGAACTTTCCTCACCACCCAGAGCCGAGTGGCCTCTGCAAGTAGGGGGCAGGGCGGGCAGTGCCAGTCAGAGCTGGGTTTGTCTTTTGTTTTCATCTCTTCCTGGTTTACCACTTCCTATAACACGCGGATTCTTCATCTTGGATTGTCTTTCAACCTGACATCATCATCAGTGCAAGCCAAGGTGGGTCAGAGGGGACGATTGTCAAGTTAGACAATAGTACTTGTTGGCTTGGGTTGACAGGAGTAGCCAGTGACGTTTTCGAGGTGAATCTGAGAGATGACCACTCCCTTCAACCCTGAAATGGGAGAATTTCCACTTTATACTCCGTTGTCTATTATTCTGTGTTTTATACTGAACATACGTTATTTTTAAAATTAGCAACTAAGAATGGCCATTCCCCTGCTTTGGCCCATTCAACTCTATTCGGAAAACCCAGACCCCGTGGCACGGTGTGCAAGGCCCTCCCTGCCCTGTCGCTACCCCCCACTGTCACACCCACGTGTGCCCGAGGCCTTTTCTGTTCCGGTTGTGCATCGAGTGTGCTTGTGCTTCCCACAGTGCTGGGAAGCTCCCTCGGGATGCCGGTTGTCTTCCCGGTAACTGGACTTCCCACATCCATCTTCAGTCATCCGTGTGTTCTCCTGTCTCGGCCCCTGGGATTCTCAAGGAGAATTCTCGGGGGGAGAATCAGCCCTGGTGCCCGTGGGATCCGCTGCACGTGGCATTCCCGTCTCTTGTCTCCGTCTAGAATGGTACTAGCTCTGGACCAGCTGTGGGAGAAACGAGAACAGAATCACTCAGGTCGTGTTTATTGCAGCGTTGAGTCCTGTTGTGGAACCCCAGTTGAGAGAGGCACTCCCTGGCAGTGTGCGTGCTCGGGAAAGTCGCAGATGGATGAATGGATGTATTATGAAGCTCCCTTGGGAGCCTCTAGGTTACTTTGGACTGAAGAGCCATTGCGGGAGAAGCCAGAGTGTAGGACCCAAGTTCATAGCACACGTTAACATCTTTTTCAACCTTCAAGGCTTAAAAGGGGGCTAGGTGTAGGGACGAAACTGCCCTGAGTCACAGCCCCCCCCCCCCCCCCCCCCNCCCCCCCCCCCCAGTTTCGGGAGCTACACCATTGATCCCCCTGTGATCGGATAGGGTCACCTTGTTGTAAGGAGCCATTGAGCACACAATTGTAGTGTGACTGTCAGTCCTTCTGTTGTCAGGCACAGTTTTTGTGTCCTAGGCCGTGCTTGGGTTGGTAAGATCAGGATCGTATCCGTGCTTTGCAGGATTGCCCCGTGGACCCCCATGGGAACCACCTTTTGGGCTTTTGTTCCGATTTGCATCCTGTGTGAAATTTGCCATCTCCTCCATCCAGGCTACCTCTGGAACCTCCAAGTGAAGCTTCAGCCCATCGTCAACCTCTTGCCAGATAAAGGAAGACTGATGGACTTTCTCCTCCAGAGGAAGGAGTGCAAGATGGTCATCCTGTCTGTCTGTTCGCAGAGTAAGTGGACCAGTCCTCCCCCACTCAGTCTGATTCCGGGGTTGGGCCTGTGCTGCCCACACCCTTTCTTGGGAGCTGGGCCACATTTTTCCGCCTTGTGCACAGCCTGTAGCCTTATCCTTCACTTGAAGGGTGGATTATTTAACCCCCTGGAAGGGTGATGAAATATCATCACGACTTGTAGTGACTTGGGGAGAAAAGCTAAACAGACGGTTCCAGGCGAGAGCAGCGTAGACACAGCTGGTGCATCTGAGGGAAGCGCTGCCTCCCCAGCCTGAAAACAGGCATTTTCCAGAATCCAAGTCACTTACTACAGAGATCTCTCCTTTGAGCACTTTCTGCTGAAACCCTCTGTAGCTACTTTTTCTAGTGCCCAGGAAGGGCCGGTGAGTGAATTCTAGGTTCCAGGTCTCCAAACGATTCCATTTCTCTGAAAGCCCATTGGAGGTAGGTTTGCCCTGGGAGCCTGTGAGGTTAGGTTTTTCTATCCTAGCAGCGTGTTTGAGTTCTGACACGGACATCAGCGGCTGACCTGCGTGAATGTTCTTTCCAGTGTTGAGTGAGTCAGACAGAGCAACGTTACCTGTGATCGCCACGGTTTTTGACAAACTCAATCACGAGTATAAGAAGTACCTGGACGCGGAGCAGAGCTACACAACGGTAAGCTGCGTGGGCGCCTCTCCACCCCTCCCCCACCCCTGGGTTTCCTAATAAGGGTGCACGGTTCTGGAGGCGGGAGGCCACTGAGGCTGGCGTGCTGGGGGCCGCAGTGGGGGAGCAGCAGCTGAGCGTCACTCAGTGCCTTCACCTTCCGTTGTTTCCGATCTGTGTCAGATCTCACACGTAGATAGATCCTTGGTCTTACCTGTTTTATGGCTAAGAAAATTGGTTTTAGCTTTGCGTTACTTTCTACATCCTTCCGCCAAGTCAGAACCTAGACTTAATAACTTAGAAGTATCATCATTTTGCCACATTTCCTACTTTTAGGGCTCTTACAGCCTACAAGGAAAGACAGACTCATGCTGGCATTCGGTCAGCGTCCTGTCAGGGTAGCGATTAAGTAGCAGCACTGTGCTTTCCCACGGCAGGCTCGAGTGTCTGTCGAGAAGGGCTAGAAACATTACCGGGGCTTAGAACCAGCTTCTGCTATGCCGTTAGGATGAGTGGAACCAAATATTTCACTTCAGGATCTGATGAGTCCTCAGGCTTAGAGCCGAAGTGGTTTTAAGCAGTGAGAAACCCAGAACCGCACTTCCTGTCAGCTCCTCAGGGTAACAGCACTGACGCAGGCTGCCGAAGGCCGAGGGACCTTGGAGCGCGCCTGGCCCTGTGCTTTTAGACACGAAGGGGCGTAGGAGGGCCGAGCTCTTCCAGAGCCTTCCCGGCCTTGCTGCTGGTGTACGAGGCTGGGGGAAGCAGGAGGGCTCAGTCCCGTGGGTTCCTGTGCATCCCTGTTCTGGCTCGAGGCGTCCTCGGCCCTTGCCCTTGCTAGTCAGGGCCTCTCCGGCCCCCGCCACGGCTCCTGCACGCTGTGCGCCGGGGCAGACTGCTTCACAGAGTCAGGTAAAGTAGTCCCCGTCTCACGAAGCTTTCCCAGTGTGTCGTATTTGGGGAGATGTACTTACCACTCGAACATCCAGGCATAGTCTTAGAAGTGGTGTTCACTTACTTAAGATCAGGGCTTCCTAGAACAAAGATGCAGGACACCGTTCGGTTTTTATTAGGTAACACACACCAGAAAGTCTGTGATTAAGTAAATTGGGGATTTTAAGGTTAAGAAAATGTGTCAAGAGGAAGCAGACTTATGCCTTTGAGTTCCATTCATGAACGTCAGCCTCTTTTCAAGACGACCAACTCTGGCTTCCTAAACCCTGCCCCAGCCCGCACGGGGAAGGATAGCCTGCTCATATCTGAGGCGCACAGGGTCCGGGAATTCTGGGATTACCGAGAAGCTGGTTAAGGTCACATGTGCCATGTGTTGTTTAGGCGCTGGAAGCCGGGCAGAGCCGGAGCAGCCCGCTTCTCAAGAGGCCGGCACGGACCCAGGCTGTGATTGATCAGTCTGACATGTACACCCACGTCCTGTCGGTGTTCACGGAGAAGAAGGTGGGTCACGCATGCTCCACACACAGGTCTTGTCTGCGGGGAGCTGAGGGAAGTCGTAGAACTCAGAATGCGACGAGACGAACTGGAGGTGTCTTGGGTGAAGACTTAGAGCTAACGGTTTGGCTGCTAATACTCAGTCCAGAACGTGGCCGTGGTGGACGGGGGAGGTTCTGGAGGGGTCTGTGCAAAACCAGTGAAATGGAACACGGGGCCAGACTCGTGTGGAAACAAGAGGTGGAGAAACGAGCTGCAGGCGACCTCTTTGCGAGTCTTCGATGTGTTTAAGACTGTTTTCTTTCCCTCCATAGGACATGTCTCATAAATTTGTGATCGCCGTGCTGATGGAATACATTCGCTCTCTCAACCAGTTTCAGATCACAGTACAGGTACCTTCCGGCCGGCATGTGTTGTCCCACGTTAGAGGAGCCGGGGCCACACACCGGACTCAGAATTCCAAGTGACTTTCCCGACACTACCATGGTGTTGCTCGGTGGGATGAGGGGTGTTCCGTCAGGTGTCCTGTCGATGCGCAGGTGACAGAAACCTCTCCCCTCAATCGTGGAAACACGTACCCGTGCGTTAGAACAGCTCCGCGTGGCCTCTCTGGTGTAGGTGGGTGACTGGGAAACGGGCTGTCCCCCGTCTCTGTCCCCAGCACTACTTACACGAGCTCGTCATCAAGACGCTGGTCCAGCACAACCTTTTCTACATGCTGCACCAGTTCCTGCAGTACCACGTCCTCAGCGACTCCAAGCCTTTGGTACGTGGCCCCGGGTTTCTCCTTGTGGGAGTCAAGACTTCACGTTGAACCTTCTAACACCTTATGCTGAAGTCCGTTTGAAAATGTGTCTTTCAGGCTTGTTTGCTCTTATCCCTAGAAAGTTTTTACCCTCCTGCCCACCAGCTGTCTCTGGATATGCTGAAGGTAACTCTTGCTGCAGCCACATTCTCAACTGCATTCCAGTCCGTTCCTGCCGCTGGCACTTACCGGACTCTTCTCTCTCCCTTCCTCCCTCCCAGCGACTCTCGACTGCGAATGATGAAATCGTAGAAGTGCTTCTTTCCAAACACCAAGTGTTAGCCGCCTTACGGTTCATCCGGGGCATTGGCGGCCACGACAACATTTCTGCACGGAAATTCTTAGATGCCGCGAAGCAGACTGAAGACAACATGCTTTTCTATACTATATTTCGGTTTTTTGAACAGCGAAACCAGCGTTTGCGAGGGAACCCTAACTTCACTCCAGGTGAGGATGTGGCGGGAGTGAAGAGAGCAGGGTGAACAGACCCGCGGCAGCAAGAGAACGCTGGCAGGCAGGCTGGGGGGCGAGAAGCTTTTGTGGGGAGCTCTCCTGTGAACTCCTGGGTTAGGTTTTTTAGAAACAAAATTTTGTGATGGTGCTTGGGGGGGCATCCCATGCCCCGTGGAATCGGGAGTCCCGCTCTGGAACTTGCAGTGAGCGCACAGCTCCGGCCTGCCGCTGATGTGGGAACATTCTGAGGAATCAGGGACAGGGCAGGAACTGGGGACAGGAAACGGTGACGAAGGCGTGTCACATGGCCTGGGGCTTACCACTGTTTGTTTGTCTTAGGACACCTGGGCTACTGGCTCTTGCCTCCCAAGTGATGAACCCTAAGGCCTTCAGCTCCTTGAGGGTGGGGAAGGCGCACGTGACGCTCTGCTTGGGCCCACCGACCTTCTGTAGCTTAGTAACCCGTGCGGGGTGGCATTGCCAGGACAGGCGAGCTGCTCTGCTCCTGTCTCAACGCAGAGGGCAGTTTGCTGGGGTTGTGAGGGGGCCCAGCAGCCCTGGCAGAAGCTGTATAAATAAAAAGGACAACTGAAAAGCTTAGGAAAACAGAGTATTTTATGAAAGAAAATAAGTTAAAACCCCGCCGTACATATCTATGAGCCGTGAGGTGTTCGTTCTCGTCCTCTCCGGTGCCGCATCTGACAGAGTGTCTTTCCTTTACAGGAGAACACTGTGAAGAACACGTTGCTTTTTTCAAACAGGTTTTTGGAGACCAAGCTCTAATGAGGCCTACGACATTCTGAAATCACTTGCTAGTTTTTTTATATATATATATATATATATAAAAATGTGTACAAAGTTAATTTATTGCATTAATAAAGCTCTTTAAACTACAAAATGTTATAGTAAAGTGTATCTACAACACCCTCGAATGTTACTAAAAATATGGTATAGAACTTGTGTGATGGCTTAACTCCAAAAACAAAGGAAAAACATTGCATTGATTGGCCTTTAAAAAGTGTCAGGGAGCAGATCCCACTCAGCCTCGCTACTGTCCCCCTCCGCCTGCCCGAGTTAGGTCTTGTTCCCGGAGAACCTGCTTCGGCGTAGGTGACACTGCTTCACACGTCGGCCGTGCGGTCCTGAGTCTGCAAGCACTAGGGCCCAAGCTGCTGCTCTTGCAGCCTCACGTCGGCTGCCGTCCAGCTCTGCTCTGACGACGCGGCCGCTGCCCAGCGGTAAACCGGCCGACCCGCAGACACAGTTCAAAGTCCCCAAAGCTCACGAGAGGCTAGAAATTTAGGAGCTGTTCTCGCTCTGTACCTTTGTACCGCTCTTGGGTGGCCACACTTCTGGCTTTATTTATTGATGGGCCTGTGAGGGATAAAAAAAAAAAAAACTTCTGGATCATTTCTTCAGGAGAAAAGGCGAGAGGTAGTTCTGTTACAGTACAAACTTTTATCCCCCAGAGATTAACAAGCCCCCAATGCCCCCTTTCCCCCTAATTCCAATGCTTCAGCTTCTTACAGAGCTCTAAAACAAGCACACTGGCCTGTCCTCCTTCGAACCACGTTTACGGAAGCCGGAATGGCCACGGAAGTAAAAAGATCTTCAGGGCAGTCTGGAGACCACAGAGGCAGCCCTCCGCGAGGACAGTGAGTCAGGGAATGAAGGCTGCCCTGTGGTGCTGCTGGGCCACACCCGGGGCTGAGTCACTCGGGACACTCCTGTCTGGAGCAGGAAGCAGCCCCCAGGGCCGCCGCCACGCAAGCGCCTTCACCCTGACTTTGGGGCCTTCAGCAGAAAATTGAAGCCTCCAGAAAAAGCATTAGCAATTACTAATGGAGCCATTTGGACCATTGTGAAACCCCTAGATGAGATTTTTTTTCTCTGGCAATTTTTTTTAAAGTACCATTTAAGAATGCTTCCAGATCTCTCTTCCTTCGTAGCGTGCTTTCTCCATCCACTTGTTTAGGAACAAGAATGCTTACCTACGTAGCTGAGTAAGACAGGGAGGAAGATCAAGCCATGGGTGGCTCCCAGTAAGACCATAGCCAGATACATCCTGAAGTAAAATATCTGGAAGATCTGAGACTTGGCAAAGGCCAACACCACGATCCCTCCAAATTTTGTTAGTGTGATTCCGCTGAAGACCTGAAAGAAGAGACAGAGTTGAAAAGCACTTGCCAACCGACTACTTCAACACTCCCTCAAGGCGATTTCCTGATGGGCAAAACCCAAAGCAACGGGGCGAACCCCAGCTTCTGGTTACTGACAAGCAGCCTATATTCTCCCTAAAATTGTTTGATTTGCTGCTTATGGACCTGGGGGAAAAAAGGCATAAGGGTAAAAGGTGTGTATTCTGCATAGACACTGGACTCTGTCTTTAAACAGAGATTTCCTTATACTTTTAGATGAAAACTATTAAGTATTTTCTAGAGTGGCAAAGTAAGTGGCTGAAAGGCTATGGAGCTGAACTACGAAGATTCTCCGGGGTCAGAGGGCCACAGCTCCTTTGCTGTCAACACGTGTGCCCTTATCAAACCTCTCTGTTCTCTTCCTGCTTCACGGTTTATAAAGGATTCACCGAAGGGAATGGTTCTAAAGAATTTCAGGATATAGCTATTTCATGAAATGCCTGAAGATGTGTCATCCTGAGGAGTGGCTAAGTAATTCAAATTCTGTTCTCCCTACTGACTCCGGTTCCCGAGAAGCACTCAGTTGAACAGCGGGGCACACCGTGTGGCGATCGCGGGCCAGGCTACTTACAGAACTGCCCATGTGAGACAGCGCCTCTTCAGCCCGTTGCACGCGGCTGCCCTTCGTGCTCACTGTGAATGCTCTCGTGATGTGGCTGCAGAACTCCACGGAAATGCCACAGCTCTGGAAAAGAGTGCTCCCGTTACGACTGCCCTTTTGTGGCTGAAAATCCTAAGGAGGCAGGCACTCCTCTCCCAGGATCTGGTGTGCAGGGCGCCCCGGAAGCCCTAAGTATGCCCTTACCTCGTGATACCAAGCCCCCACACCACACCGACTGCAGGTGTACCAGCAACTCGTGGGACCCTCGAGGCACAGCACCCAGAGCTCCACTTCTCTACAGCGATCTGCCTGTTTGAGGGGGGCTTGTGGAACCCTCCTAAGGTTCCCCCACCCCATCATGAGCCAGTACGTGGTCATCAGATTTGCTTTAATGGGGTCTCATTGCCACCCCCGAAAACGGTGTTCGTATGGTAAGTACAGACACGCTGCTATTTTAATACTTTCTCAAACGCTCATGTCTTCAAGACTATCAGCACCTGGCAACTGCATGGGAAGCAAAAGGTACTGGTAGAGAATTCCACTGGGAAGGAGCATTTTTTTTTTTTTTTAAATGAACGTCTTGTCATTAGGCTACATGTTTTTGCAAACCCTTCAGGATAGAAGTTCCAGGCAAAATACCCCTGCAACACCACGAAGTCACACTTTTATTGTTCTATGCACCACCCACGTCCCCACTCCGTTAGCACTCATCCCACCTGTCCAAGAGCAAGAGCTGGCCTTAGTCTTCCACCCCAAGAAACAGTTCACGGAAGTGACACAGGAGGTGGGGACAAACTGAGCGGGCCAGGACTCACCATAACCAAGTTGACCAAGGAAACTGCATTCAGACTGATGCCCCATAGCCACATGACGCCAAACATGTTGACCAAGATCATAGCGATGGTGACACACATGATCACTGCAGACCACAGTTCACAGCCCAGGAGAACCAAGGTCACCAAGAAGATGGCTCCCAGGGACACGCCGAGGTTAAAGATCGTGTCATCAATAATGGTCAGGTACTGTTCATAGAAGACATAGAACACACTGGAGAAGAGAGGAAAAGGTTCTGTTACAGCTCATGCTTGCTTCTGGAACCTTTTTTTTTCCTGACACTACTGCAAAACTGAAACTACCCTGGGAGACATCCCTTGCATAAAAACTCCCTGTTTTTGCAAGACTCTACAGTAATTCAGATGAACCTCTGACCACTGACGCCCAAAGAAGGGCCTAACAGTGATCGAGGATGTGTATGTTATATAGTGTCTGTTCATAGGCCCAGCCTCTTCACTTCACAGAGAGTATCTCGTGGTATGCTGAAAATACAAGTCCTGGTCTCTCCTGAGAACCTCAGCCCAAATGGGGTCTGTGCGAGGCCTGAGGAAAAAATGCTTTGTTGGCGAAGTTAGCCAGCTCTTCTCAGGAATTAGGACACCCATTCTGAGAACGTCTTCCAAAAAAAAAAAAACAAAAAACAAAAAAACAAAAAAACAACCCAAAAAACAAAACCAGCCTGTCTTCCTGTCAGGAATAGAACTCCTTTAAGCAAGATCACAGGGGAGGGGGAAAAACCACCTGTTTCTTCTACTTTTCACTATTTTCCAAATACAGTGTCTCCTAAAATACTACATAGGAAAAAACCCCAACAAACAAAAATGAAAAACCTGCATAAAGGCACTGTTCCAGGTAACTGGCAGTCAGGATACCCATGGCTACCAGCCAGGAACATCTGCTCCGCCCTCTCTGTGAGGCCTGGTCCCCCCGTTGTGCGCCCTCCCGCCCGGGTGCGGTTTTGAAGTGTGTTTTTCAGCCCGTGAGCTCTAGCCCAGAGACCGTGCGTCCAGTACTCAGACCTTGGTGGGCGCTCTGGACGCTGGCCTTCCTCACCCAGATGCTACTTCCCTTGATATTCGTTGCTTGTGCTCATGATGGAGAAGGTGTCAGAACGAAAACCAGGATCAGCATCCCACCAAGGGAGCCCCCAGGCTGTGGGCTCTAACCCAGGACACGTCATTTCTCAAATCCACACTACCTGTATGGGAACACACGGTAATCACTTCCTTCGAGGCCCATGGTTTTGGTGATGTTACTGGCGATGACGATGGCTTTTCTCATGGCGTCAGTAAAGTCAGCAGAGGTCTGAAGCACGGTGTGGTAGGTCATGAAGTAAGTGGCTCCGACAGCCGTGTTGTTGCCGAGGATGTTAACGGCTGAACTGTACGCAGCGTGTCCCCTACGGGAAGACTCGGTGGTGTCAGAGGGGCCACAGAAAGCCCCCGCCGAGCCTGAGCATGCAAGGTGAAGTGGAATCACCCGACCCTGAGCTCAGAGGTCAGACCAACTGTAGATTTCAGAGACAGGGAAGGCCCCCCGAAAGGGAATGGTGAATGTTTTAGCTTATTCTTTCTCACACGGGCTTTCTTTCCTGCTTTTGGCTGTTTTGGTACAGAGGTGCTCTTGTTTCTATCTGTGTTTTGCTCTGGCGTTTGCTCAGCAGTGTTGTGTAACAGGCAGGAGGGACAAGGGCCTGGAGTCCATGGCTGGGAGACAGGTCTCGGCCCTGCCACCTACTGGCCACGGAACCCGGGCAAAGGGACTGCAACTGGGCTGCTCTGCCACCTCCTCACAGGCTGTGTGTAAGGGCGATGTCGTGGGCGAGGTGCCTGGCACACGATGGCATGTAGAAGGCTCCCTGTCAGCGGTGGCTGTTGCTTTCCTAAAAGCTGAATGTACTTGGGTTTGGTTTATGTAGGCCAAAGCATTCAGTCTGCAAGCAGACCAAGCTGCAAGATTCGTTTTTATTTTTAGGCGCAGTCTTTCCTCGGTACCAAGCACAGGTCTCCAAGCACAGCCATCGTCTACATGACTATCTGATGGGATTCTGGTCGAATTACATATTCTTAGGAAAAACAAGGGAAGTCCAGGGTTTACCTACCACACGTGTGGACACTCTTCCTCCTAAAAAATGTTCTGAATCATCCCACCCCAGACTTCCAGCCATCCTTCCTATTTCTGGGCCCAGACGTCCTGCTTTCATGGCTAACTGGCTGCCTGGCTAGATGGGGCGTGAGACAGTCCATAACCTCACAGACAGACAGGCTGGCAAGAGGAACGGCAGGGCTGAAGAATCTCGATCTCAATCCAGGATGACATGACCAAGCAGAGAAGCTGTCCCTGACACCGAGACGGACGTGAACGCGTTCTGAAACGCCACGTGTCCCTGCTCCCCTCCTGCCCTGCTAGACGCCGGCACGGCGCTCCGCAGCTATTCATGCAGCCAGGGGGCCAGGACACAGAGCCAAGAGGGAGAGACAAATGCTCGGGCCAGGGCGAAATCAGCCGAAGATGATGAGAAGCTCTCCTTATGAGTGTCTGAGGTTTTTCTGCTCTCACAGAAGGATCGGGATAGGGCGGGGAGGGGAAGAAAGGGACCTTTCCCATACAGCGGCCTCCACCCCAGCCCTCCGCTGGCCGTTCCGGGCAACATAACCAGAAGCAGGCATGTCTCTGAGCGGCTCAGCGGCACTTACCCTTTGCCGCACTTGGGGTTCGGGTTATCAGAAAGGAACATGGGCAGGAATCTCATGAAGTCTCCACCTTGAGGCCTCTGCTTGCCCTCCGGGGTCAGAGGTCGGCAGCGGACGCAGCCAGGGTCAACCACTAGCACAGACACAGAGGAGGGGCCGAGGCAAGAACAGTGAGGCTCTGGATTTTATTTTAAAGCATTTACATAGCTGATAAAGAAACGAGGGGAATTCTTTCCTTGAAATCTTTGTTCCTGACCCCAAAGCTTCCAACACATGTGATTTTCAGTCTAATACAGCTGAGATTCCATCTTCATCTGAGGCAGGCTGTACAAACTTTCTTCCCCGAAGCAGGCTGCCTGCTTGGAGGATGACCTCAGTTGGTATTATCAGAGTCCAAGGCTTCCATGTTTTTATCGAGAAAATTCGAGGACAATCTCAACACTCCTACCAAAACTGCAGGGCAATAGGGATAACAAAGGGAAGCTCCCCCGTGAGACGCTGCAGCCAGGTCCCAACCAAGAGACGCTAGTAGTGGCGTCAGGAGAAGAGAACCCCGAGAACTCTGAAAACCAGAGTCCCTGACTGGGACTGTGTTTGGCCTGCAGCCCTGCGGTGGTGGGCGGAGGGAGACAGAACCACACGACACCCTCCAGAAAGCACGGCTGAGGAGAGCAAAGGGGACCAGGGGAATGGGAGCGGTGCCATAAACTGAGCTGAAATGCAAATGAGTTTTAAATGATACTGTCACAAGTCTCCAGAGAAAAGGGAAAGATCTGGAAAAGGAGAGGACAGTACCTGAGGCGTTGCAGAACGTGTCCGTGCTGTTGTAGACCCTGCAGCAGGAGGACTGAGGCTTGACCCAATCGAAATAGTCATCGAGCCAGGACGAGGGCGCAAAGCCTATTCGGGTACTAGCGAGAAGGAGGGAGAAGTTACTGACTTGCTCCACAGAGGGGGGAAGTCTGCAGATTCAGTCTTTTTTCTCAAAACCTAACTTCTTTTTCTAGAGGTTACAGTGCTGCCCCAAGGACAGACTCCAGCACCACCTAACGGAAAACCCTTCGAGATAGGAGCCGGCCAGTGGGTCCTTTTAAAGCTTTTGCTGAGGTAAAGCTAGAGTTGCCATGATTTTGAGCAACACATTTTCTAAGCAAAGCTATTTTTAGCGCGAACTTTCAGGCCCACGCGGACTGTGGCCGAGGGCCCCCCGCACGGCGGTACTGACTAGTTGTTGAGCTGAGCCGCCGTGAAGATCTGCTGCACCAGGGAGTCGTTGTTGCAGCCCGTGCCCCCGCACACCATGTTCTGCCCTTTCAGAGAGCTGTAGTCGTGCCCCTCCTCCAGGACGAAGTACACGGGTGGGCCTGCGTGCAGGGACTTGAGGGACCTGAAATAGTCCAGCATGTAGGAGTCCTGAAAGAATGACAGAGAACAGGGCAAAGTAGGAG
Source organism: Ailuropoda melanoleuca (assembly GCF_002007445.2). NCBI lineage: Eukaryota > Metazoa > Chordata > Mammalia > Carnivora > Ursidae > Ailuropoda > Ailuropoda melanoleuca. Next base: position 60,269,673 of record NC_048231.1, read on the forward strand.
CGTGCTGACGATGTCAAAGTGTGGTGATGATGGCCAAGGACGAAGACGGCGCTGGAACGCTGCTGGTCGAGATGGCCCCAGCTGGCTCCCTGCTCCTCACCCTCCCTGCACCCAAGGTGCTCCCCTCACTGGCCCGCCATCAGAGGGGCACCTGACGAGGGAAGAGGCTTGCTGTTCTATTTCTCTGGCTCCCCGCCGAGAGTTCCAAATGCTAAGATGGCCCCCGCTGCCGAGCTCTGTGGCAGTTCCTGTAACCCGGGGGGATCCAGCCAGCACGTGCATTGAGAAGCAGGCATTAGCCTGGAATCACTGCATGCAAATTCTGGAAAATTTATTCATACCATTGGCTAAACAAGATAGAAGAGAAAGCAGCTTACATCGGGCATTGAAAGAGACTGATCCAATCCAATTTCCACTTTGTTCAGGACCGCGATACTGAATGACAGGACGCCCACAAATACCGCTACCTGGAAAAGTCAGTTATAAGACAGTGACTGCTTCGTGTATTAGAGCTTACGAACATAAATAAGATCTTCCACACGTAAAAAACAGGACTTTTCTCAACTAAAAAGTTTACATGCCATGTTAGAGTAGAGAGTAGGGGGTAGTGGCTGAAATCAGTGTCTAGAGTCGAACGACCTGGGTTCAAATCCTGGCTCCAGGATCTCATAAGTGACCCTGGGGAAGTCACTTAACCTCTCTCAGCTTCTATTTCCTTATCAGTAACACAGGAAAAATAAAAGATGTATAACATAAGACAGTTTTGTGGATTAAATGAGAAAATCTGGGGATAATGCAGATTTCAGCATTGTACCTAATACTTAGCACAATACCCCACATTAAGTGTTCATTAAATGTTAAGTATTACTATTACTTTACCACTACTGGAGACTAATCCGTGTTATTTTATAGAGAGACAGGTTATTACTGTTGGCTACATCCAGTATATCAAGTACAAAAAGCTCTTGCATGGCTGCTGGGGACTCGGGACGGTGGTGTGGGGAGGGAGGTCTGTGGCACTATAAAGGGCAGCGTTGAGCACGGTGTTGTGACAGGACAGTTCTGCATCGACTGCGATCCGCACATGTGATCAAGGGACTCAGCCCTCGACACACACACTGGGCCCATGTCAAGGTCCTGGTTTTGACGTTGAACTACCATTGTGTAAGACTACAGGAAGAAGCTGGGTGAGGGATACCTGGGTTCTCTCTGTATGATCTTCTCGACTTTCTATGAACCTGTAATTATTTTGAAATAAAAACTCGCTTATACTGACTGCTAAAAGCCAGCTAGAAAAATACTTTCTATACCTGTACATATTTGCTTTGGTGTTTTTGCATATATACTTAACAGTTGTCAGAATCTCCTTCCCACGCTGATTTCTTTCTTTTTTAAAGATTTTATTTCTTTATTTTAGAAAGAAGCATGTGCACGAGATGGGGGGCAGGGGGCAGAGGGAGAGGGACAAGCAGAATCCGCACTGAGCCCGACATGGGGCTCGATCCCATGACCCTGAGATCACGACCTGGGCTGAAATCAAGGGTCCGACGTTTAACCAAGTGAGCCACCCAAGCACTCCACCCAAGCTGATTTCTTAGAAGGCATGTGACAAATCTGTTTTGGGGAGAAAAGTGAGGAAAACCACAGACAAGCTCATACCACAATTGGTCGCATCCATTCCTTAAGCAGAAGTGGAGAATAGGAGTTTTTGAAGAACCGAAACAAGCAGCTTTCTGAGGCCTGGACACTGGTCCCATCTTCAGAGCCTCTGACACAGCAGACGACGTCCAGGCGATTGTTCTGAGAGGACAAAGAGGAGCAAAGGTCACAACCTCCTGCTGTTTTACTTGGATTCGAGACTGTCAACAGACTGTCATCCTGACAACAACGTACCTCTTGACGCTTGATGTCTAGCCCCAAGAGGCTCACGAAGCAGGTAATCTGAAGCAGGAAGTCAATGAGGACGGCCATCCCGGCAAAGAGGGAGAAAGTGTGAACAGCTGGCATCTTTGACAACGCTCCTGCAGGGGACAGAAGCGGCCCGTCACATCCACTTACTTCAGGGCACGCTGTGCCAGTCTCACTCACGTGGACGCAGCAGGAGCGCGAGGAGCCAGAACAGACTGAAGCCACGAGAAGACTCATGCTTCCCACACCCCCCAGAGGAATGCCGCCGAAGTCTGGGGCTGTCACACCAGGTCCGTGAGCCCAGTGTTTTGCAAAACGGTATTTGTCCTGGAACTACTTGGGGAGTTAAAAATGTAGGTTCCTGAGCTCTACCCCAGCCTACTTAATCAGAACAGTGGGAATTCACACCCAATTCAACTGTATGTAACAGGCTCTCCAGACAAATCAATGCACATGAAACTTTCGGAACCATCAGTATCGGTCATTTCTTCTGGTACCTTCTATGCTTTGCACTAGAAAGCAGTATTTTCTAGCTGCTATTAGATCAACCACATTAGTCTCCCACTTCCGTTAGAATCAGATGAGGGCACTCCCAGTCAGAAGTACTGGGTTAACACCCAAACCTGCAAACTGGCAGCCCATGGGCCAGATGTATCCTGTATGGTCCACTTCAGATCACTTCATGTTAGGATGAAAAAACATTTCTTAAAAAAGGTAGCCAGTATTTAACAGTGAGACCTGACACAAAAATCTAGATTCACAGCTTCACTTAAAAAAAAAAAAAAAAAAAAAAAGGACCCAGCAGCACTGGGCCAGCAACATGTAACTGCCTCTTTCAGACCTGTGCCCACCGCTCCTACTGTCCCCCCAGTCACTGCAGTCTTGAGGCACAGGGTCGGCTGCTTGTCTCATCACATTTTCTGATGAGACAACAAGGGAGAAGAACTTGTTTTGCACCTGCGTCCATGAAAAGGAAGCAGAAGGCCCACAGGCGTGAGAACGCACTGCTCGGTGGAAATGACGACCCGAGCTGGCACACGGCTGTTTGTAGACCGCCGCCTTCGATGAGCCGATGACAGCCCCGTGTGAGGGGGCCCACGCATCGCGTTTCCGATCTGGCCTCCTGCTCAGACGCTCGGTTCTCTCGTCCTCCCCTTACCACACAGCAGATGGCCAGACAGCCCTGCTAGTAAGGCTGTTTGGTGATTTCTCCATAGGCAAGAAATACGGAAGGGCTGGTTTTTGTTCCAGCTTATTCTGGCTCCAAGGACCTCTGCTCGTTAACGAGGCTGCTTCCCCGGTGACTTGTGTGGATGGACGAAGAAGACTGTGCCTGTGGATTTTGCTCAGAGTGTGGTGTTGGCAAGGCCCCTGGGGGGACGTGGGAATGTCGTTTTCAAAGATCAACATTTGCCACGGTGCCAAAAAGGGGAAGTGGCAGAGAAGTTCTAGGTTATCTGTCATCCGGGACCCCAACACCAACACTGTCACGAAACCACATGAGAAACAGGAGGGCCGCCTGGGTGGCTCAGCTGGTTAAGCGGCCGACTCTTGATTTCGGCTCAGGTCATGATCTGAGTCGTGAGATCGGGCGGCGCATCAGGCTCTGCACTGGGGGGTGGGGCCTGCTTGAGATGCTCTCTCTCCCTCTGACCCTCCCCCTTCTAAAAAAAAAAAAAAAAAAAAAAAAGAGGACACTTCCAAAATGATACCCAAGATATGCCACTAATTTTTCTTGCGGTCTAGTCTGATACTTTCTGATTACAGAATAAAGTTTAAACAAGGAAGCAACACAAAGGGACACATTCAGATACCCAGATCCTTCTACTCTCAGGCTCAGAAAATGGTGGGATTGAATAGCCAAACTATGGAAGGAGCCGAGATGCCCTTCAACAGACGAATGGATAAAGAAGATGTGGTCCATATACACAATGGAATATTACTCAGCCATCAGAAAGAACGATTACCCAACATTTGCAGCAACATGGACGGGACTGGAGGAGATTATATTAAGTGAAATAAGTCAAGCAGAGAAAGACAATTATCATACGGTTTCATTCATTTATGGAACATAAGGAATAGCAGGGAGATCGGTAGGAGAAAGAAGGGAAGAATGAGGGGGGGTAAACAGAAGGGGGAATGAACCATGAGAGACTATGGACTCTGGGAAACAAACTGAGGGCTTCAGAGGGGAGGGGGGTGGGGGATTGGGATAGGCCGGTGATGGGTAGTAAGGAGGGCACGTATTGCATGGAGCACTGGGTGTTATACGCAAATAATGAATCACAGAACACGACATCAGAAACTAATGATGTACTGTGTGGTGACTAACATAATAAAAAATTAAAAAAAAAAAAAGAATGGGGCATAACCACTTTAAGTAAATTTATAATGATAAACTAAATACATTAACTGTTAATATTTGTAGCTCTATGGAGTAGAAAAGGAGGCACCTTATATTGTTGGGCTTTCTTTAGTTTTTTTTTAAAATAAATTTCTTAAAGGTATCTAAAATAAATATGCAATTTAAAAAAGTTATAAAGTGAACAGTTGTGTAACCTCCAGAACCATTATCACTATAGATACATACATAGATACATAGGTAGATGATAGATAATGATATATGAAAAAAAAAAAAGAAAATGGTGGGATTGGTAGAATTCAAAGACTAATTACCTAAGAAAAACGCTACAGCCTCTGAAAAGGATGACAGGAACATACTAGGAGCCACTTCTCCTAGGACCCTGCCCAGCTGCTGATCCAGAGTTTCTCCTTGAAGACGTTCATCACGCTTAAAAAAACAAAACATGGGCCATTAACATATCTAAATAACAATGCCATCTCTTTGCTTCTTTGTTGCTCTGTGTCAACTCAATGGTAAAGAAAAACGATTAGGAGCTTCTACTTATTGTAGATAAACTTCGAGGGCGGACCCATAACTTGTCATGATTATCCATCCAGGGTTTCACTCAACCCCCGAGCTAGGTAACAGGTGAGAAGCTCAAGGGAAGACTGGATCATCTTATCAGGAAAATACACGGAACGCAGGCTGCAGGTGGCTGGACCACTGACACTCTTATGTGCCCCTGAGTCTCCAAGTAAGGCAACGAGGAGAGAAAAAAATCATGATTGAGACCATTTTCTACATCAACAGGTCCTGTGCTGCCCTATCTTTTTCGTGGCATCTCTGACGAATCTTTGATTCTCCTACACTATTGGAGACTCACTTTAATAACAGTGGTATCCAAAATATTTTTCACAAGCATGCAAGCCCTTCTTGCACACATATTTAAAACTGAACTCTCAGGGCTCCTGGGTGGCTCAGTCGGTTAAGCATCTGACTCCTGGTTTCAGCTCAGGTCATGATCTCAGGGTCCTGGGATTGAGCCCTGAGACGGGCTCCGTGCTCAGCACAGAGCCTGCTGGTCCCTCTCCCTCTGCTCCTCCCTGCTCTCTCTGCAATCTCTCTCTCTCTCTCTCTCTCTCTCTCATTAAAAAAAATCCAAAAAACAAAATTCAATTCTCACTTTATATCTATTCCCCACAACCAAAGAGAAGAATGAACTTCTCGGTCTCAAAATGTCCCGGACAAGTTATGGACACCAATCAGCAATGAAGTTTCCCCACTGTCCACACTCACGAGTACTCTGTGTGGAGCGGAAGAGCCATTACTGGAGCCCCGTACTTGTCAGATGGAAAGTTCTGTGAGACTAGAAAGACACACCTGGTAGGTCTGCACCAAAATGAAGATGTTGTCCACCCCGACAGCCAGCACCAGGAAAGGGATGACTTCGATCACAATGAGGGTGAGGGGGATCCCAATGTAGCTGAAGATGCCCAGGGAGCATGCCACTGAGCTCAACACAATGAGGATCCCAGCGATGCCGAGGGAGATCTTAGAATCCACCTGAGACATGCGACAAAGACGAATTGTCAGACCATCTTGTCCTAGGACTACAAGGTCCTCATTTTACCTCTTTTTGGGTATAGCCGACTTGAAGTGAAAAGTCCTCTCCGAGTTTGAGAAAAGATATGAAAAATGTTCTAGGTCTTCCCTAGCAACAGGTTTTATGGGCTTCAATTCTTAGGTAATGGTGTGGTCAAATTAGGAAGAACTGGATTATGGGAAATAAATTGTAAGTTTAAAATAAACCAAAAATTTGGAACTGAAGAAAACACATGCAGGAAATAGAAAATATTACATACAATGAAAGCAGGGGACTGTAAACCAGTTTTGAAGATAATGAATTAGGATTAACTAAGCAGAGGCAAGGGTGCCTGGATCGCTCAGTTGGGTAAGAGTCCGACTCTCGATTTCGGCTCAGTCATGACCTCAGGGTCATGAAATCCAGGGTCAGGCTCCTGCTGGGCATGGGGCCTGCTTAGGATTTTCTCTCTCTCTCTCTGCCCCTCCTCCCCCTCCCTTTCTTAAAAAAAAAAAGAGGCAGGGGCGCCTGGGTGGCACAGCGGTTAAGCGTCTGCCTTCGGCTCAGGGCGTGATCCCGGCGTTATGGGATCGAGCCCCACATCAGGCTCCTCCGCTATGAGCCTGCTTCTTCCTCTCCCACTCCTCCTGCTTGTGTACCCTCTCTCGCTGGCTGTCTCTGTCAACTAAATAAATAAAATCTTAAAAAAAAAAAAAAAAAAGAGGCAAAAACATGACATCGTGCTGTGCATGGTCATTTTTCTCCAACATACACACACACACACACACACACACACACACACACACACACACACACACCACTTACCAGAAACCTGCTACAGCTTTTGATGTGGCCCAAGGCTATGGAAATGTACAGAAACATGACAGCATAGCTGATGAGAACAGTGAAGACATCACCGTTACTTTCACGATTCAGTTCATCCTCAATACTTCGCTCAGTAGTGAAAGAAATGGTCAGATTGGGATTCTCGTAGTTTTTCACAAAATTAATAAACCTAAAAGAGTGAACAAATTTTATATTTTTAGTTAAAACTTCATGACTGCTAAGTGAGAAACTTCTTCCCAACCTCTAGGACACAAAAGCCACACTTACTTAACCTGTACCCTAATATCAGGATTTTTGACAGGGGAGACCAGAAGGTGAGACACCCCCAGATCAAAGTTCCAGACATGCTGAAGTTCCATCACTTGAAACAAGTTTAGAACAAGTTTAAAAGTTGGTGGTGGCTTTGGCAGCACATATACCCAAACTGGAATGATACAGAGAAGATTAGCATGGCCCCTGTGTAAGGATGACACGCAAATTCATGAAGCGTCCCACTAAAAAAAAAGTTGGCTCATGGTCTCATTTTTTTTTTTTTTTACTAAAAAGGATTTCTAAATGAAGGTATTATAATAAAGATATATGCTCATGAAACAAACTTTTAAAAGTTGATTTACAAATTCGATACAATCCCTATCAGAATCCCAGCTGACTTCTTCATAGAAAGATACGCTGATTCTAAAATTCACATTTGGAATTGAAAGGGGCCCAGAAGAGCCAAACACTTCTTTTTCAAGAACAGAGGAGGAGGACACACACGTCTCGATTTCACACTTTCTACATAATGACAGTGATCAAGACAGTGTGGTACGAGCACAAGGACAGGCAAAAAAAAAGAAACCACATATCTGTGGTCACCTAATTTTCAACAAAGTGACAAGACTATCCAATGAAACAGAGTCATCTTCTCAACAAATGGCCTGGGATCATGTGGATAGCACATTACATAAAAAAATGAACTCAAGTGGATCAAAGACCTACATGTGAGAGCTAAAACTATAAAACCCTCTGAAGAAGATACAGGCATAAATCGCCATGTCCTTGGATAGGGCATAGTTCCTCAGATATGACACCAAAAGTTTGAGCAATAAAAGAAAAAACGTAGAAAACCTGGACTTCAAAACTAAAAAACTTGGCCCTCACCGGACGCCAACAAGAAAACAAAGAAAATGGTAGCAAATACCTGGAAATCATATAGCTGATAGCAGACTTGTAGAATATATAAGAATTCTTATAATTAATAATAAAAATACAAATAATCCAGTTAAAAATGGGCAAAGGATAAGAATAGACATTCCTCCAAAGGAAGTTATACAGATGGCCAGTAAAGCACAAAAAAAGCTTGAAATCAGTAGCCATCAGGGAAATGCAAATCCAAACCACAATGAGATACCACCCCACACCCACTAGGACGGCTAGAACCAAAAGGTCACATAACAAGTGTTCATGGAGCACCTGGGTGGCTCAGTCGTTAAGCATCTGCCTACGGCTCAGGTCATGATCCCAGCGTCCTGGGATCAAGACCCGTATCGGGCTCCCTCCTCGGTGGGAAGCCTCCTTCTCCCTCTCCCACTCCCCCTGCTTGTGTTCCCTCTCTTGCTGTCTCTGTCAAATAAATAAATAAAATCTTAAAAAAGCAAAAAAACAAGTGTTCACAAGATGTAGAGAAACAGGACCCCTCATACAGGCTGGTGGGAATAGAAAATGGTGCAGCCACCATCTAAAACAATCTGGAAGTTCTTCTAAGAGTTACATATGACCCAGTAATTCTACTCCTAGGTATATATCCAAGAGAAATGAAAACATATTAAGTTCACACAAAAACCTGTATATGAATGTCTATGGTGGCATTATTCATAATGGCCAAAAGGTAGGAACCACTCAAATGTGCATCAACTGACAGCTGGATGAAGACGTGGCACATCCACAGGATGAAGCATTATGCAGCCATAAAAAGGAATGAGGTCCCGACACATGCTGTAACTTGGATGGATCTTGGAAACACGCGAGGTGAAGGGAGCCAGACCCAGAAGTCCACGTATGTGCCTCCATTCATGTAAACGTCCAGAGTACAATAATGTATGGAGACAGGAAGCAGACCAATGGTTGCACAGGGCTGGGAGGTGGGAGGATGAAGATGGGGGGGGGTGACAGCTAAAGGAGATGGGGTTTCTTTTTGAGAGCAAAAAAAAAAAAAAGTTCTCAAATTCACTGTGGTGACAGTTGCATATCACAGTTGCATATGTGAATACACTGGATCACACACTTCAATTGGGTGAAATGTATGGTATATGACTTATATTCCAACAAAGCTGTTGGGGGGGGGTAAAAAAAGCACTGAAAGCTATAAAGAGTCAACGATTTCCCAGGTCCCACGCTTGAGATTTTTCCTAGGGATGGGCAGCATGGATAGCATATATTTCCCTAGCCACGCTGATTGCAGCTTTTACATCCTACATCTGGAGCCATCTATTCACCTCTCTTTAGTCCCTCACTAATGTGCATCCAGCTTGCTCCTGGTGGCTTCCTGGGAGAGACGTGTGCGTGGAACATTTCCGCATGGAGACTTCTGCAGTCCTGTGCAGGGATATCTACTCACACAATGTTTACAGATCTTTTTCTTAGCATCATTAGTACCAAGCAGGAAAAAAAAAAATGGCTCAGATCTGCCGTTGGTTAATTTAGCTGAATGAGGTTTCAGTGCGTTCTGTCAGCACCCAGTTTCCCACAGAACAAAGACAGCAAACTCACTCTTTCTCCCAGGCCTGGGCCCTCTGAAGCTTCTCTGTATCATTGTAGTAATTATTGACGGGAAAGGTAATCACAAGGGCTGTGGCATTATTGTAGTTTTGATCTAGAAAGGAAAAAATGTGACATCAAGAAGATGAGAAGCAGGCAGAAAATTAGACGAACACGAGGGAAAATCACGAGACTGTGAGGTGACTGATTTTTCACGGGGGCTGCAGACTGTGCTCTGAGAACAAAAACCAGGAGTTCACTGACTTAGAGTCTCTGCAGCTCAGTTAATGAATAAAAAGGATGCTCTATGTGACGTGGGCAGTTTCATTCAGGATGAGTCACAACTTTTTTTTTTTTTTAAACTACATAGCACGTGTGTGGTAAAAATTTCAAGCAGAAAGGTGAACTGTGCAGTCTCTCCTTCCCCAGTCCTTGTTCTATGCTCTTAGTTCTCCTCCCCACCACCTGAAACATTCCCAGAGACACTCCATGCATGCTCCAGCAAAGATATATGTTGTCCTTTTTTTTTTTTTTGCAAAATACATACATATATATATATATATTTTTTTTTAAAGATTTTATTCATTTATTTGTGAGAGAGAGCGAGTGAGAGCTCACAAGCAGGGGGGAGAGGGAGAGGAAGAAGCAGGCTCTCTGCTGAGCAGGGAGCCCGATGCAGGGCTCGATCCCAGGACCCTGTTCTGCACAATTTTTAATTTGTATCTTGGAGATGGCTCCATTTTAGCACATAAAGAGCTTTTTTATTCTTTTTTTCTGCTATATCATATTTTCCAGTATAATTTCTCCAATCTCCAGTTGATGGACATTTTTGCAATTTTTATAATTATAAACAAAAGTACTACAAAGAATAACCTGATAAATACTTTTCATGTGTAAAGTACATATTTGGAGATTCAATTCTTACAAGAACAAGCACTGAATCAACTGTGCAACTGTAATTTTGATAAATTCCCCCAAACTGCCCTTTAAAGAGGTGATCCTCTTTTTCATTTCTTTATTCAACAAGACACATTACTGAGACCCTGCTTCGTGCCAGGCATTATTTTAGGTACTCTGGATATGTATCAGTGAACAAAAGAGAGGAAAATCCCTGCCTCCTGGAGCTTACATTCTAGGACCCATTTACACTCCCACTAACAATGCGGTCCCCACTACACTCGCCCACAGAGGGTTTATCAAACTCTTAGGTCTTTGCCCCTGTGTTAGGTAGAAAGATTGAAGTGAGGTGCATTTCACTATCTAGGAGTGAGATTGGGCATTTTCCCCATATATTGAACAGCCCTGTGTATTTGTTCTTTTGTTAACTATCACATGGCTTTACCCACTTTTCTTCTGGGTTGCTAACCTTTTCTTTTTTTCACAAGAGCCCTTTATATATTAAGGATACGCTGTCCATTGTGTATACCGTTTTTCTTCCCCCTCTGGTTTAGTTGCCTTTTTTATTTTCTTAACTTCAGGATGCTTGTTTTCCACATAGGAATTTCAAATTTTTATGTAGTCAAATTCATCAATGTTTCCTTTTGTGGCTTCTGGGTTTTGTGCCTTGCTTAGAAACGCCTTCTCCATTTTAAAATTATTTAAAAAAATTCCTCCTGTATTTTCTTCTAAATCTTTAATAGCTTCACTTCTTACATCTGTTTTTGACACATTTGGAGTTTATATGGATGGAAGGAATAAGGCAGAGATCAAATTTAATTTTGATGGCTGTGGCTCGCCAGTTGGTGACACCATATTTTCTCCACCATTTAAGGTGGCATTTTAAGAAGCAGAGTAAAATTTAAATATAGATAGGACTTCTCCCTCCCACTGGGTGAGGAGAACAACATCTAATTTGGCCTCTTCCTGGGGCTGGAGAAAAACCTGTTGAGCTGCTTATAATTAGGCTTCAGATGCCAGAAGTGTCACCTGAATCATGACCCCATCATACCTGGTGCAGTCTATTCCAGGTGCTACAGAACCAACCAGCAAAGGGCAAACCCGCTGCCCCTCCCCCTACAGAAGTGTCTCAATTCTTAACCAACTGGTTTAGGAAGAAAACATAGAACAACTTTGTTTCTTTTTCCCCATATCTCACATATTATCTCTCTCCCATTACAGATACTCTTTTTTTTCTTAAGATTTTATTTATTTGACAGAGAGAGACAGAGTATAAGCAGGGGGAGTAGCAGGCAGAGGGAGAGGGAGAAGTAGGCTCTCCACTGAGCAGAGAGCACGACGTGGGGCTCGATCCCAGGACCCTGGGATCATGACCTGAGCTGAAGGCAGACGCTTAACTGACTGAGCCACCCAGGCGGCCCACAGATGTTCTCAACAGAGGTCCACGGACTCCCTAAGGGTTCCCTGAACTCCTTAAAACTGAACAATGAATTATGTGGAGGTGCACAATTGCAACACTCCGGGGAAAAGCCCTTCGCTTTTGACAGCTTCCCAAAGTGTGAGCTTAAGAAGGCGAACACCACCTACTTCTTTTAAACCCAAAAGAAAACCCAAAGCCAAAGCCCAAAGCAAGCCTACGCTTGGGATTTAAGAGACAGGAAACTAATAAGACTGCTCAATTTATGAAATCTTCATGATTACCACTTGACTCTTAGTGACAGAACCGAGACTACTTTATCTAATGGAAAAGTAGAAGCTTCTCTTACTTACCATCATAGCCTCCTAACACAAGCCACGGGAACACGGGCCCACCAAACGTACCCAGGCAAGGATCATGGAGCAAACTGGTATCATTCAGAGAGGCAGGAGCCCTGCGAAGAAGTTTAGAAACACCTCCCAGTTAGAACAAGCCTCAAGACGTCCCAGAGACCTAAACATTTACACGACAAACAGTTCAAGACGCCGATGATATCCTAGGTACGATGTGGGCCCTGTGGTGCCTTAGGTGAGTAATGCGGTCAGCGCTCGTCTTTGGGAGGCCAGAATGACCGAGCGACAGGCAGCAGACCCAGCACGTGGGTCGGCATCGCACAGCGCATGTCACACGCGGTAATGGAGCCTCCGCAGTGCTTGGAGCAGAGGAGGGAGCAGCCAACACACAGAGAAGACTGCCACCAAAACGAGGAGGCTGTCCAGCAGCAGGTCTCAATGGCTGGGGAGAGTTCACCGAGGAGTGGGGGGGTAGTTGAGGGTGCTCCTACGACCGCAACGTGGGAAGAGAAGAACGAGCGAGAACGGGGACGCGAGAGAAGAGAGCAACAAGATGGCCGCGTGAGGAGCCACACCTGTCTAGAGCCTGGGGCACCCACAGAGGGGAGGACTTCTGAGAGAAGGGCCGGGGCTGGAAAGGGTGAGGGACAGACAATGGAAAAAAGCATTAAGTGCCCTGCTGTGTGGTTGGATTATTACCCTGCAGGCCCTGGGAAACAATGAGAGACCTGGGGAAAAAGGATGTCGTGAGCTGTTTTAGAAAGATAACTCGGGTGGTAAAATGGAAGACGGTCTAGAAGTGGAAAGGAAAGGGGCAGAAAAGCCTGCAGACCTGTCAGGTTCGTGCAAGGGTCCAGGCAACGGTGGTGCCGTGAAGACAGCCAGTGGAGGGACCAGCAATCCGGGACACATCCTAAGCCAGACCTCTGCTGGGCACTCAGGAAGGTTCTCACAGATAACCTGAAGCTTGGCCCATCAGAGCCCGTGGCCTGAAGGGCTCAGGCTGGAGGTCAGGCCACCCGCTTGGGGCAAAAAGGCTGCAGGGACGCAGCCAGAAGCCAAGTCCCATCCACCTATACATGGGACCCTGCTACCACATCATGGACTCGAGAGCTCATCCTGAGGTTAAAATCCACAAGAATTACATGAGGGAGGTAAGGATGAGGAAGGAAGCGGAGATACAGCCTTGAGTTTGAGTAACTGGTAGATGTTGGCACCATCACACGATACAGGGAGTACGGGGGAAGAAGGAGATCTGCGCTCGGTTCTGGGTGCTGCGCCGGGTTTGCCATTCCTGCAGGACCGCCGGGGGAAAAGCCCACGAGAAGTTGGGGAGGGAGGTGAGAGCCGGAGACACAGAAGAGCAAACAAAGATCTGCGGGTGGGAGTGAAGTGGCCCACAGCAGCACTTCTGCACTGACCTGACCCGCACCTCACCTTGGATAAAACACTAGTCGGCATCTCCTGCCAAAATTTTGTTGACTTCCATTTTGTAAGACAGGAAGTAAACAGCTTTCTCCTTTAAATATAAACACTGAAAAATATTAATTTTTTTTTCCATTTTCAAATTGCCCATGGCTGCCCTGTACCATCTATCCTGTGGAGAAGGCTGGTTTAGCATATATGGGCACGCACTTACTGTCTTATGGGGAGAGCTCACATTTTCAGAGGTGACCTCCTCAAAAGAGAGCAAACACAGCCCAACCACCTCAAGATCACATCCCACTAACAAAAACAGAACTGAGCTTAAGGCCTCCAGACCAGATGTCAGGATGGCTGGCTCCAGAGATGCGGTTAGTTGACAGCACACTCAAAATGACAAGGAACAGGGGCACCTGGGTGGCTCAGTCGGTTGGGCATCTGACTCTTGGTTTCAGCTCAGGTCTTGATCTCATGGGTTGTGGGATCGAGCCCCATGTTCAGCTCCGTGCTCAGTGGGGAGTCTGCTTGAAAGAGTCTCTCTCCCTCTGTGCCTCCCCTGACTCGTATATACACTCTGGCCCTCTCTAAAATAAATTTTTAAAAAAAGTGACAAAGAATAGTTCCTCTGTTCCCAAGGTGACACAACAGCCATGGTGGCTGTGTGACTGGCTGAACGACTGTCTTCAGGCCACGTCAGGGCATTCAGGGACAGCAGGCTGCTCTGCCTGCTACAGGCACAGGCCTAAACAGCACCTCACAGGTCAGCAAGCACCGTGACTAATGCCAATGAAAGCTGCAGCCTGCCCAGCTAGACGGGCCTCTGATGGAAGGAGATTCGGTGCCCTCTAGTCAACTGTACAGTAACCTATTACCCTCACTTCTCAAGGGGACACTGCACATTTTGAGAGAGAGAGAGTACACACACACATGCATGAGACAGGCAGAGGGGGAGGCAGAGGGCAAGGAAGAGAATCTCCAGCAGACTCCACACTGAACGTGGAGCCTGACGTGGGGCTCGATCTCACAACCCCGAGATCATGATCTGAGCTGAAACCAAGTCAGACACTTAACTGACTGAGACACCCAGGTGACCCAACGTTGTAAAAACAATCTGATATCATGGTGTAAATTCGTATCGGAAAGACAAGAAAAAGCACTACAGGCTTGTTTCTGTACTATGACATGACTGGTGGTGTGGCAGGTGCAACTATGTGCTATCCTTCCAGGCACGAGTCTATGGCTGAGTAGTACCTGCCCCTCCTTGATTATACACTAGGAACACTCCCACCCCAGGACCTTTGTACCTGCTGCCTGTGTACCTGGAACACTTTTCCCTCCAATATTCACAGGCTCCCTCCTCTCTTCTCCGTGTGAGCAGGTGTCCACGCCACCTAAAGCAGCACACCCCCACTGCACTCATCTCCTTGCCGGGCTTCATTTCTCCAGAGCTCTCATCTCTACCTGGCGACAGAGCACACTTCTACCTATTCAGTGTTGGTCTCCCTCCGTTAGAACGTGCGCTTCGCAGAGCAGGATCGTGCTGTGCGCTCACTGCTAGGTCTCCGGCGCCAACAACAGCGTGTGGTGACAGCAGTGCTCCCAGGTTGGTGGGATGAATGAGGGGCCGTCTCCCGCCACGTACCGTACACAGTATAGCAAGTGTGTGTGGTAATCCGCATACACAAAGAAGTCATCGCCGATTTTGTGGTCCAGCAGGGAATGGCTGTTCTGGAAGTAATTTAACACGCTCAAGATGGTGCAGTTTTTATTATAGGGTGAGAGGGGGGCCACGCAGATGTCTTGAAGTGTCACGGTCTCGTTGTTATAAAATGCAGTGATGTTTTCAATGGCGGTCTGTAAGTCAAGAACCTGAAAGAAGATTTTAAAAATAAATCCAGAAACATCAGATTTCTCTCAGGTTGTGACTAATGCCCTGACAGGTCAGAAGATAAAAAGTATTTGGGAAAAATGCTTCTTCACACAAGGGAGAGGACTAAGACGTGCTGTGGTAACATATCTGATGGCACCAGGGGCCCCCTCTTAGAGACAGCCAGCTGGGAGAGACACCCTGCTGAGAGGCGTCCCGAGAGGTGGGAGGGGACACTGTCACCAGGACAGAACTCCGTGCAGGATACATGAACAGCTCCCCTTCCACCCCCTGAGCGGTGAACCACAGGGTCATAGAGGGAAGAGGGGGGGCAATGTGCCTGGTCCTCCCGACACACCCTCTTATCAACAAAATGCCCCCTCCTGCCTTGCTCTGTGCTACCATTGTTTACGTATATTCCCGTATTTTCTTCCTTTTTTTTTCCTTTAAAGAGATCTCCCTTTGTTTTTGTTTTTTTAAGATTTTATTTATTTATTTGACACAGAGAGAGAGTATAAGCAGAGGGAGCAGCAGGCAGAGGGAGAGGGAGAAGCAGACTCCCCACTGAGCAGGAAGCCTGATGTGGGGCTCGATCCCAGGACCAGGACCCAAGCTGAAGGCAGACACTTAACCGACTGAGCCATCCAGGCGCCCCATATTCCCGTGTTCTCTAATAGAGAATATGTTTCTGGAGGTAAACAAACTACATTGTTCATCTTTTGCAACAAGCTGGAAAAAACCAACAGTCACTGGGTGGAGAAAAGATTCTGTTTAAGTCTTTTTTTTTTTTTTTTTTTTAAAGTTTTTTTTTATTTGACAGAGATAGAGACAGCCAGCGAGAGAGGGAACACAAGCAGCGGGAGTGGGAGAGGAAGAAGCAGGCTCATAGCGGAGAAGCCTGATGTGGGGCTCGATCTCATAACGCCGGGATCACGCACTGAGCCGAAGGCAGACGCCTAACCGGTGTGCCACTCAGGCGCCCCTGTTTAAGTCTTGAGACCATTCTGATGTTTTTCAAGATACTTTCTGTAGGCAAGAGCCATATTTAAAGGAAAAATCACGTGATCGAGCAACTGTTCATTAAAAAATATCGGTGGGGTGCCATTTATTCATAAGTAGAGTTCTCCAGGGCAAGTGTGACAAGGGAAAATGGGAGGGTTTAAAGCCCTCTCTAAGAGAACAGGATGGATCTCGTTCCAAATGCACCTCTTACCAAATGCAGGCTGGGGCCCACATTCAGGCAATGGTAAATTCATTCCTGCAGGGAGGGTCAGCAGTAGCTCCTTCCTTGGCCCCCAATACAGCGTGAGAGGCCTCATTCCTTGGGGTCCTGGCACACTACTTTTCAATTATCAAGGCAAAAATTTATTAAAGTAAATTATAAAATACATTCTGCTTCAATAGAGAAATGCTCATCTCAACGTCAAGAAAGAAGCCAGCCCTGCTATATGAAGTAAATACACAAGCGGTCAATTTTTCATTAAGTTCAACATCCAGCATTCACTTTCTCGAAAAGTAAACAAAAAGCACCTTTCCTTTTTCACTGTTGAGATTTTCGAGCTCTCCCACTACGTTCAGTCCCAACCCCACGTCAGGTAGAACTGGTCCACGTGTAAAAGCCAGTTAACACAACCCCGGGTTCCCGGGACTGATTTCTGCGAAGAGCACGTTACCTGGTGCAAGATCCCTATGTCGAGCGGGGGTCCGAAGGGCACGTCGGATCCTGAGGGGTACGGCTGGTAAGTGTGCGCACTGGTGTTGGGGGCCTGGATGATGAGCTGTTCCGTGCGGAAGAAGGGCCCAAAGTGCGTGTCAAAGTACTCTTTCTCCAGGCGTGCCTGGCTGCCGGGGGCTGACCACAGGTCCACTGGGTTGGTCGTGACCCGAACAAACACAAGGCCCGAAGAACAGGCGGCAATGAAGGCCAGGGAGAAGAAGATGATGCAGCCCGGGTTCCGGACGCAGAAAGAGCCCCACCGGGAGAAGAGCCGCCTCAGATAGCCCTCGAAGGCCGCAGCAAGCGCGTCGCAGCAAGACGCCTCCCCTGGAAGAGTGGGAGAGGAAGAGAGGGTGGAGGTTAAGAGGAAAAGAGGGTGGAGGTTAAGAGCCAAGCCATTCCTGAAAGTCGGAACAGGGCAAGTGTTAGCTGCTGCTACATGGGGCGGGAACTGTGCCCCCACTGGGGGTGGCAGAGATCCTGCGCCGCTCCCCCCACCCCCTCAGCAGCTACTTGCTCAGGACGCCACCGTCCTTGCCTGCCCACCGTGACAGCCATCCCCACCCGACAGGGGAACGATGCTCGCATGGGAGCAGAGCGCTCTGAGCACTCCGTCCAGAGCAGTTCGAGTCCAGCTTTGCGGCTGCACCTGCTCTCCGCCTGCTCCGCCAGCCCCTCCACAGCTCTTACCCTGGTGCCTAACTAGCCTACGATGATCGTCCAGTACCTGGCTCCCGTCTGCCACCCCGACGAGACTGCTCCTGCCACAGAGGCAAGGACCGGTCCGTCTGGATCACAGCCATGTCCCTGACATGAGCAGAGCGCCTGGCCCAGAACCGGCACATGACCACTTGCTGAGGAAACCAACACCCAAGCCCACAAAAGCCTAACCGTGTAAGTACAAAGGTGCCCACCTTTGTCACTGGCATTTACAGAGAAAGCGATGTTGCTATCAATGGGGGTGTACTCGGAGACAAAATAGCGTTTTCTGAAAAACAGAAGCATGTAAGCAGTATTAGCAGACCTTTGACATAATAAAGCTGTTTTTCTGACAGTCCTGTAACCCCATTTAAAGCTCACTTCCTCATTCTGTTTTCTTCCTCCTGAACTGCTGTCCTTTCCCCCCAGGTTCCCTTGATCTAAGTTCTGCTCGCTAGTCTCAGGAGAAAATTCAAAAAGGTATTTTTCTTTAGGATTTATTTGAGAGACAGAGAGTGAGAGAGCGAAAGAGCACAGAGTTGGGCGGGGGGGGGGGGGGCAGNCAGGTTCCCTTGATCTAAGTTCTGCTCGCTAGTCTCAGGAGAAAATTCAAAAAGGTATTTTTCTTTAGGATTTATTTGAGAGACAGAGAGTGAGAGAGCGAAAGAGCACAGAGTTGGGGGGGGGGGGGGAGGCAGAGGGAGAGAGAAGCTTTAGCAGACTCCACACTGAGGGGTAGAGACCGATGCGGGGCTCGATCTCATGACCCTGAGATCACGACCTGAGCTGAAACCAAGAGTCAGATGCTTAACCGGCTGCGCCACCCAGGCGCCCCTAAGAAGGTATTTAAAAAACAGATTAATAAAGGATAGCTTCACCTTGTAGCCTTCATTTAGGTTTAAGACTTTAGGTCCTTTAAAAGCTGCGGACGCTACGCTGTAGCAGCAATGCGCGGACCCAGCGTCTAGAGCGGCGTTCTAAACACCGGTCTCCAACACAAGGAACCAGGGCTCCTTGCAGAAGAGGCGGACTCCAGGGCAGGGGCAGGGAGAATGCGAGATGAGGCTGGAACATCTTGTGATTCCAGAAAATAAGAACAGGCTTGACAAAGGTGGGGGCATGTTAAAAACAAAACACAGGAGTCAACCAGAAGGTGCTCTCGGTGGTCAAGACCGGAAAAATCTGAGCAACAAAACAAATGGCAGTTGGACAGAGCCCATAAAATTAAAAAAAAAAAAAAAGTCCACGATGTCAGTGAATTCAATCAATAATTAAGTAGAGCAGAAAGGATAACTGTCTATGCAGAGTTAAGTACAATTAGTAATGGGAGAAGAAATAAAAAACCACCAAATGACCGTCCAGCAAAGGCCACAGGAGTAACTGTGGCAGACAAGAGCCCCCAGTGGACGTTGATCAGTGGACAGTTTCAGGAGAAACAAGGTATTAGCACAGTTTTGACCTCTCTCCCTTAAGCTACTGATCAACTCCAAAGGGAGAAGCAGCCACTCTACAGGAGAGAAACCCAGCAGACACCCAGTGAAGAGACATATCGAGATCGTGTAGCACCGAAACGAGATGCTGAGAAAGACACATCACTTCTATGATATTCTTGTTGCAAACACGTAAACTCAATCTGATCATGAGAGAAGATTAGAAGTCAGCACTCGCTGACTGAGGGACATTCTGCAACAAAATAACTGCCCAGCACTCATCGAAAATGTCAAGGCCGTAAAAAATTCCAGAAACTGTCAGACTGGGGAAGAGTAGTGAGCAAAAAGTGAATGTGGAGTGGGGTCCTCAACAGAACAGGGGCGGCAGAGGAAAACCCGGATTTGAACAAAGCGTGTGGTTCAGCTAATACTGCTACACCAACACCACTTTTGTGGTTCTGATCATTACATACTGTGGGTGACGCAAGTCATAACACTGGGGACGCTGCATAAAGGACACATAAATACATATATACTCTACTATTTTTGCACCTTCCTGGTAAGTCTAACATTTTTCAAAACAAAAACGTAAAGAAAATGTACTTCCTGATCAAGATGCAAATGTAAAAGGATTGTAGACAATACTGCATTTAATTAGATTTGAATCAGATTCAGCTCCTAACACTTTCTGTTGAAGAATGGGTGGGTAATGCACAGTGCTTTAAAAATCACTCATTGTTTGGAATAAATCAATGAAACCAACTTCAAAGGTTTAAGTGTCTAACCAGGCCTCTGACTATTCACTAATTAACTATAGGACATAGGCAATCATGGAGTGTGTTCACGTGATACTTGTCTCTCTGTTTAATTAATCAAGGACGGCCAGGCAAAAGCTGGAAGTGCCACTTGGATCAGCTTGCTCTCCTCGCCCTGGGGAACACACAAAACTGCTCACCTGTAGCACCACACGGCAAAAAAGGCTCCAAAAAACACCAGCAAGAAGGCCATGTAGGTGGTCCACATGATGACGTACATGGCGTCCAGGCCCAAGATTCTCCAGGGAGCCGGAGGAGGCGGCGGCTGGGGCTTGGGGCCACACACTGCCGAGCAGTCCTGGCAGCTGCACGGCCCCGTGACCTCGTCCACAGACTCGTCACAGCCCTTGGTGGCATTGTTCATGGGCTCCATCGCATGGGCTGGAAGATCTGAAGGGAGGATGGGCTTGAATGAATCTCAGTAAAACAAACGACAAAGTTTGCACTCGCTGACACTGAAACCCAGTGATAAAGCACACCGACGACACACGGACCACCACCGAAAGAGCAAAAAGGACCGGAGGATTCCATCTGATCACATGATGTTCTGCTGCCTCGTCCTGAAAAAGTCTGAGTTCCTTCCAATAACTTCGGGCACAAGGTTTGTCCCTGAGATCAAAGTACCCCACATTACATGGTAAACCTCCATCGAGAAGTACGTCTAACAGGATTGCGGGGCTCTTTAAAAGGTCTTTGTAATAATGCTTTGGTCTTTTTTTTTTTTTTTAAACTACAAAACAAAAACCCAGGCTCATTCTTTCAACTGGGTAGCAACAACTGCAGGCAATTCCTTCCCCTGCATGCTCACTGCCAGCCCCTAAATTAATCACAGTCAGGGAGAGAATGTTCTAGTTACCTCTCTCGCCGGAGGGAAAGTTCAGGAACTAGTTATCTGAATTTGTCTATCTTCCTGTTGCAGATTAAGGTTCCTGGGCTCTAAAGCCACATCATAAATGCGCCCAACTTGACTGTCTACCTGAGAAAATGGGTGTGATGGTGAAAGGCGCCTGGCCGTTGTCCTTGTTGAACATGTACTCGATCCAGTTGGTGGCGTTGCAGGCTTCGGCGTCCTTCCCACACAGGAGCCCCAGGGCTTTGTCATTACTCGAGGGGGCCTCCACGTCCCGGCAGGCGTTGTACATGGCTGGCAGAGGAAGGAGGGAAAAGGGCTGAAACGCCAAGTTGCTTTAGTCACCGGGGGAGAGCTCACAGAAGGCCTCTGCGAGGCGAGCGCAGCCATCTGCACAGCGCCCCGAAGCCACTGGTGGGGGGGCGGGCAGTAAACACTCGGGGCAGGAGTGGAGCTGACCCCCGACACTGACTCATCACCCTGCCACTATTATGCTGGGCTGGAGTCCAAGCAACTCAAACATAAAAACACACAGGAAGGGCTTTACATCATCGCCCGCAGCTCAGAGAAGTCTTATCCCCACTGCAGAGAGCACCACACTAAGGCCGAGGAAGGGGAAGGAAGAACCTCAGTGTCTCTTCAGGCAGTGAAGCTCGTTCCACAAATCTGGGGCAGCGAAGTGTAGGCTGAAGAGTTTGGAACTTACAGGAGGAAACTGGTGGTAGGGCAGAGGTCACGTGTGAAAGAAATTACTACATTTTAGTACACATAAAGACAACACACAAAATAAGGACAATGTCAATGACCTTTGGCACGTGAAAAAGTAGTAGTAATGGGTCCTGGATTAACCTTCACTGCCCGGCCCCTGCTGTAGAGGCCGCCAGTGGCACTGCAGAAAGGGCCCGTCAGGGTCAGGTGACCCACCTCCAAATATCCACAACCCCCAACTGACCGATGGGCTACTTAAAACCAGGCACAGTTACCAAACAAGGGAGAATGCCATACTTGCCATTCCTCCTCACCTTCCGCCCCACCTACTACCTCAGGGCAGGTGCAGGCAGCCTCTCCTCTGCGGGCCAGCCTGGCGCTTCCCCGCTTCCCCGCTCCCCCGCTCCCCGAGAGGTGTAGTCAATAGCTTGCTATCCCCTTCGTTCTACTCAGGTGATTTTTTTTTTATTAATTTTATTTTATTATATTATGTTAATCACCATACAGTACATCCCCTGATTCTGATGTAAAGTTACTCAGGTGATTTTTTTTCACAGCTGGTCCTCATCTACTTGTTAGAAACTTCCCAGGATCTTCTTCCCTAAACTTCAAGGAAATACTTAATAAATCCATTGTGTTTTACCCTCACTCTTGAAAGGCAGTTCAGGGAGAGTGACTGCCTTAGAACTATGATATTCCATGACCTTCTGGCCTCTGTCACTGCTAGTAAGAAAATCTCCAAATGGCATTCTTTTAAAACAATTTCTTTTTTCTACTTCTTTTTAAGATACTCGTCTTTAGCGTTTTGTAGTTTT
Source organism: Ailuropoda melanoleuca (assembly GCF_002007445.2). NCBI lineage: Eukaryota > Metazoa > Chordata > Mammalia > Carnivora > Ursidae > Ailuropoda > Ailuropoda melanoleuca. The sequence continues at coordinate 60,292,079 of NC_048231.1, forward strand.
TCTATGCTATATTTACATATGGATTTTCTTTTTTTTTTTTTTTTTAAAGATTTTATTTATTTATTCGACAGAGATAGAGACAGCCAGCGAGAACGGGAACACAGCAGGGGGAATGGAAGAGGAAGAAGCAGGCTCATAGCGGAGGAGCCTGATGTGGGGCTCGATCCCATAACGCCGGGATCACGCCCTGAGCCGAAGGCAGACGCTTAACCGCTGTGCCACCCAGGTGCCCCTACATATGGATTTTTTAACAGCTTTATCGAAATACAATTCACCTATTTGAAGTCCCCTGAATACCCTTCCCTATGAACACATGCCCTTCCTGAAGGTAAATCACAACGTGAATTTGATGTTTATCTTTCCTGTGCACATTTGTGTACCTTCATGATATGCTGTATCCACAGATATGCAGTATTTTTAATATAAACAACATGCTACATATATCCTGTAGCTTATTTTCAACTTTTTAAGTCATTCGAGTGACATAACTAATTCATACATTTTAGCAGTTTAAGGATCCTATTACAGACCGTGACTATGCTCCACTATATTTATCCGTTCTCCTCTTGGTTAGCATTTAGTACCTCCAATTACTTTTTATTTTTTAAAGATTTTATTTATTTGAAAGCACGTGAACAAGCATGAGTGGGTGGAGGGGCAGAGGGAGAGGAAGAGGCAGAAGGACAAGCAGATTCCCCCCTGAGCAGTGAGCCTGATGTGGGGCCCAATCCCAGAACCCTGAGATCATGACCTGAGCCCAAGCCAGATGCTCAACTGACTCAGCCACCCAGGTGCCCCTATTTATTTTTTAATGCACTTCTTAAAGAGGACTTTTAGATGGGGCACCTGGGTGGCTCAGTCAGTTGGGTGTCTGCCTCTGGCTCAGGTCATGTTCTTCGAGCCCTGGGATCCAGCCCCGAGCAGTCTGCTTCTCTGTCTCCCTTTGCCCCTCCCCCCCCCACTTGTGCTCTCTGCTCTCTCTGCTCTCAAATAATTTTTTTTTTTAAAGAGGAGTTTTAGGTTCACAGTAAAATTGAGAATTCTCATATAAGTCCTGCCTCAACACAAGCACAAACTCACCACTATCAACAGCACCCGAGTCGTGCATATGTTACAACTGGTGAACCTAATATAACACATCACTGTCACCCGAAGTCCACTGTCTATTTTAGGGTTCACTCTAGGTGTAGTACATTCTATGAGTTTTGGCAAATGCGTCATGATTGTACAAATTATTACAGTACAGAACTCTTTCATTTCGATCATTTTCAACAAACGCTAGACGGTCTTTCTCAGACTGTCCTATGATTTCTAGTTGTTATGGATCCCTTTCTCCTGCTGTTGTATCTGCTTACTCTTCCTTATGCAAACGTGTTTCTTCAGCATCAAATCTCCCCTCCTCTGCTTTACCCTTCCACACCCTCTCCTCAAGTTTTGCAGCAATTCATGGAGTTACACAATTCACATCCACTAGAAACAAAGTTCTAATGGCTTCTAAAATGTACAGAAATAAACTCACACGCACTAAAAAATTTCTATGTGGGAACTTACAGTTAGGAAGGAGTTAAGCAAATACTTCAAAGAGATTGTTTTATGGGTTGTAGCCCAAGTCCCCTAGATACACTCAAAGCAACAACTTAGTTTTACGGCCAAAGGAACTAAAAATTATCACTTTCACACAGCTGACAACAGAAAGGAACAACTGACACTGTCCTGATACCAACTACAAAAAAGGGAATAATTAAAAGTGTACTCACCATTGGCAAAACTCTCTCCGACATAGTACTGTAATTCTTTAACGTTTGTTTTCGTCTGGTTTGTGACAGGATCAATATAATCTTCACTTTCTGTAACGTTCAGAAACTGACTTTGCCGGGGGCTACATGTCAGCTCGCAAAACAGGTTCATTAGGTTATAAAAACAGGATGGACATCTAAAGAAAAAGTAAACTATATTTTGTCTGATCTCACAGATAACAGGGGCAGCAAAAAACATGATTTACGACAAACAAAAGGACATTTAAAATTTATTATAAAGTGACAAATAAATTACCTACGAACATCTTAAACCCAGCCTTTCTAAACCTAAAATCAGAGGTCTCTTTAAAAACTGCCCTAATTACTACACATATGTTGTTGAGGTGTAATTTCAGAAAGAATGCTTCTCTGAATTCTGTGCTTTCTAATTCATGGACATGTTTTGTGTTGAAGCTAAAGGGAGCATCACAGTGACAATTCTGATGAAGAAGGAAAACAAGGGAAAAATGAGATTCACACGTTAGAACGTTCACCTTCTTACTGAAGGGCTTTCTTCAAGCCCCAGGTAATCCCTTGGCCCTCTCTAAACCCAAGAGGATGTCCCCGCGGCTTGAGAAGAAGCGGTAAGGACCGCGGTGGCCTTCTCTGGCGGTATGCCCCTGCGGAAGCACACGGGTTTTCATGAGAACCACAAGCCGTCCGCTCTCCTTCAGGTTCTCGGTCGGGGCTCACCATGCTGGCTTGATGGGTGGCAGAACTGTCTCCCCTCAGCCTCAACGTTAGCTGCAGAAGCTGCTGCTTCGACAGTCCTGCATTCTCGCAGCACAACATCACCGTCCCTCTCGACTCTGATCCAGTCCAGGTGCCAGGGACACAGAACAGGGAAGCTGGTCCCAGCCTTCAAGGCCCCTGGTCTCGTGAGGGAGCACACACGCACACTGACCCGCTTCCAGGAGTCCCGTGCTTTACTGTGATAAGCACAGGAGCCACAATTACACCACCCTAATGGAAACTGCTCCTGGGGTGCACAGATTTCTACCACGTTCTATGGATTACCAACCTCTTGCCATGTTACTACGTTTAATCTCCGCAATCATCAATTTAGACAGCTGCACAATATTCCCTATGTTAGCTTCTCATTATTTGCTATTGAAAATAGAGCTGTCAACATGGGGAAACTTTGGTTATCTTTTGATCGTTGTCATCCTTATGTCCATAATGCCTCTTCTAGAGTGGGTGCGAAATACATGTATTCTGACTGAACGATGGCTCCAACTTCACTCCATCAACATCCACCTGCCTTCCACGGGGTATGCTGGACCGATCAAATTCTCCACTTTTTGATCTACTATATGGTATGCTGTCCTGAAAGGACAGTTTAGGGGTGGTTTTCCACTCTGTATTGCCAATTTAAGCTTCTGGGAAGAAGCAGGGTTTCCTCAGGGGATGCCGACTGTCCTGTCACATACCATGATATGCACACAGAGAAGGGCTTCCCCTCTTCCTGTGTCCCCCCCACCCACCTTTATCAGGGTGCTTCAGAGTGAAAAATTTAGAAAGATACCACGAGGGGCTGTTCTACAGAACCCCACCAGCTTGCTCTTTTGCACATTTGAGAACTGCTGAGTAAGCTTCGAGAAGAACACCTATCATGCAACCCTTTTCACGGCTCTGGTCATAAAGAACAGCCTGGATGGTGGACTAATTTTGACAAAATCAGTCAACTCTGCCAGAACAATCTTGTTAACAGCTACCAAAGGCCAGCCCTGACGAGGCCTGGGACTCTAGCATCTCACGTCACCACAGGGAGAGAGAACCACGTGCCATCAGGGGGTGGGGAGGACGGCCATGCAGAGGACCTTGCAGAGGAGGGTCTCAGGTCACAGACGTGGCAGGACCACCAGGACCCTTCTCCTCTGCACAGCACCTAGAGGCTCGGGGTGAAGGGACCCAGTCCACAGTGCAGACACCCTCGGGGTGGGGCTGCCTCACAGGAAGCCCAGGCCTCAGCTCTGCATGGAACTGGGAAGAAAACGAAGTCTGGTAACTATGACTTTATCGAGAAATTATGCTTGATTTCTGAGAAGTCCTAAGGCTGCTTTCTTGAAATACATGAAAACTAACTTGTAGGAGGAGATCAGAATATCCTGGTTAACAAGCGCTCCAAACTGGTTTTTGCACGCGTGCGGGCGGCCAACCTACCTGGACAGAAACTGCAGGGGAAGCTGCAGGCTGTCCTTCAGGGTCCGCAGCTGCTGCACGTCGCAGCACACACTGACGTTGTCGAAGAAAAATCCTGGACAGAGCTCCTTTTGGGTGAGAAAGCACGGTTATCACAGGAGCAAAGTCAGATAAGGACATATATTCCTCAGTGAAATACTGCAGTTTTATTCACACAGTCCTTTTTCAGGTACGCAAGGGTAAGAAACATGTTTGCACATTTCTCACAGGATTCTTTTAAAAAGGCTTTCAAATTTGGGGCGCCTGGGTGGCTCAGTCAGTTAAGGGTCTGTCTTGGGCTCAAGTCATGATTCCAGGGGCCTGGGATTGAGTCCCTGGTCAGGCTCCCTGCTCAGCAAGAAGTCTGGTTCTCCCTCTCCCCCCAACTTGTGTGCACGTGCTGTCTCTCATTCTCTCTCTCTCTCAAATAAATAAAATGTTTACAAAAATAAAATATAAGGCTAACAAATTCACTATTTATAAAAGAGGGAGTCACAAAAGTAGAGGCAGTAGAGATATTTCCATTTTTTTTCTTCTTTTTTGAAGATTTTTATTCATTTATTTGAGAGAGAGAGAGACGGCACAAGCAGGAGACAGAAGCAGAGGGAGAGGGAGAAGCAGACTCCCCACTGAGCAGGGAGCCCAACGCAGGGCTCGATCCCACGACTCCAAGATCATGACCTGAGCCTAAGACAAACACTTAACCCAATGAGCCACCCGGGTGCCTCTCAAATTTTTTTATTATCTGGAAGCTCACTCCCCCTTGACAATCAGTTTCCCCCTTAGGTTTTCTGCTTAAGTTTAACACAAATGCTGTTTACTACTTCCACTGGTCATTCCCTAGAAAGTCAGATGTCTTTAATAATTCTGATGAAAGCAGCACGTAGGTCAAGGAGACCTGCTGCCCCTATGTCAACTTGATTTTACATTACTTAAGCCTCCAGAACCAGTCTTTTCCCCTGGATTTTTCCAGTTCTCTTCTAATATCCCTGTGTTATCAGGAATGGTAAACAACACAGTAGGGAAGAGAATCCTGGTAGTAAGCAAAGTTCAGAGGCTCTGGGCGGAAAACAGAGGAATCACTCAACAGAGGACAAGGGAGTCATAGCCGCTTAGCAGCCTCACCGGTTCAAGTCCTGAAATCCAGGAACCCAAAAATGTGAACTTCTAGTACATTTTCAAGAAGCTGCAAAGAGCAACATTTGAGGTCAGTCCCTAAAGAGTAACCTGCAACGGGGAACCTATGAGAAAGGCAAAAAGTCAGCCCCAGAGAAATTCTGCCCCTGGAGTTACTCTATCTTCTGTGCCGCAGTGGTGTGCCCCAGATAAGCGTTTGGGATAAGATTTAAGCCTGTTAGCTTCAGCCCCACTGTGATATTTACAGTATAATTACAGAGGATCTTGGATTAGCATTTTGTGTTCCCAGTGCCCAGGATGACAAACTTACCTGCATTAAGTCATACCCATCCTTCGGCAAGGGTTTTGGAGGCCCCGAATACTGGCAATTGTACCTCTTGTCTCCAGATGCAATTCCACACTCTCCATACCACACGCAGGCCTGTGCAAACACCTACAGAGTCGACACAAAAATCCATCCATCAGGGCCTCAAAGGCTAAAGGAAATTTCAACAGTGAACACAGGACCTTCCAATGTTACCCGTAAAAGGCAGTGGCAGCAAGAGGCACGGGGTAGCGAATGTTTTGAAAAATATTAATTAGGGGCGCCTGGGTGGCACAGCGGTTAAGCGTCTGCCTTCGGCTCAGGGCGTGATCCCGGCGTTATGGGATCGAGCCCCACATCAGGCTCCTCTGCTGTGAGCCTGCTTCTTCCTCTCCCACTCCCCCTGCTTGTGTTCCCTCTCTCTCTGGCTGTCTCTATCTCTGTCAAATAAATAAATAAAATCTTTAAAAAATATATTAATTAAAACAGACCAGGTGCCCAAAATGCGCTTGTCAAGTCAGTCAGTGAAGGAAGTCCTAGAAATTACTTACATGATTTCCACTTCCTGCTAATTTGTGGATGAAAGGAAGCTATACTTCCTGTAGGATCACTAAGAATCAGTGTAGAGGAAAGAAAGCTAGACAGTATGTGAGTCTGCAATTATTAAGGCAGCGTTTTTTGCACATCTGCATAAGAAACTACATGAGCTCCAAAAAACAAAGGAACAGTTCCATATAGATTAAGGTTAATTAATATCAGCACATCACGAGTAACATGAAAAGCAAAACCCAAAACACCAACAAACCCTAAGAAGAAAGAAGAATAAACACCTTGACCTCGAGATTTAATTAGAAAGCAAGGCACGTGCTAACTTGAAAGAAAACCACCTCAGCAATCTTAAAAGAAAAATGTTCAACTCTTCGGTGGAGGGTTTCTCAAGAGCCACTCGTATTTCCCACGTGAGAGTCACAAGGCCGGCAGAAAGTGCAGAAGGGGAGGAGGGTGCAGAGTGAATCAGCACGTCAGCGAGCTCGGCCACGCTGGCCAGGGCCACAGGCCTGCACGGTCTTGCAACTGTCTGTCCCATGGGGAAACAAAAGCTATCAAGAAGCAACCATCACTCCCAAGTCACCTCATGGAAAAGCCATTAAAAAAAAAAATCTGACTAGAAGCAACAGAGTGAATTCTCTCCAGCATCAGTGGCACGTGACCAACATACACTCAAGGTCAGTCCATCTGTGTTGGTCCCCAGCATCAAGATACAAATCTCCCCACAGGCTCCTGAAATGCTAAAAATATGAAAGAAAAAACAGATTGCAGGAGGCTGGGGTCTGTATGTGTGGGAAATCCAAGGGGCCAGGATTACTTTGAATTCATTCTTCAGATATTTTAAGATTTATTTATTTGCGAGAGAGAGAGAGAGAGAGAGAGAGAGAGAGAGAGAGAGAGAGAGAGCAGGAAGGTCAGAGGGAGAGGGAGAGAATCCTAAGCAGACTCCACACTGAGTGTGGGGCTCCATCCCATGACCCTGAGATCATGACCTGAGCTGAAACCAAGAGCCGGGTGCCTAACCAACTGAGCCACCCAGGGTTCTTCAGATATTTTAAAACAGAAACTATGACTTACTCCTATATCTGGACTCATTAAAAGTCACAGGGTTAGGCTACAAGGAAGGGAAATTATACAAAGAAGGAAGTGACAAGTAGTCAACAATGCCACATATCAAACCTTTGGCAAGAAGTTGCAAAATTTCACCACCATTTTTAATTAAAAAGAATTGCAGCAATTATGCAACAAACCTAGCGATTCCAGGGAAAAGTACTGCTCTTTCCAAAACTCCAGTTTTCCAACTAAAAGGAAATTATCCAGCTGCTGATGTTTGAAAAGGCTTTTTTGCCTTTTTTGCTAAGGAGGTGGCATAACTGCTGATATCGATGTGTCATTTAAATACAAGTGCCCCGCCCTTGACTTCACAGAATGCTCAACAGACCCAAAGGGCAAGCGGGTCCAGGCCTGGCAAGTCACCCACTGGAGTGACAGAAATCCAGTTAACAAACCATGACTCGGCCATGACTAACTAACAGGAGGGAGGTCTGGAGTCTCGGTTCCCTTTCCTCAGCCCTCAGCGCTATGAAAGAAAGTAAAGGCCCAACACAGTGTGGTTCCCATTCATCCTTTATAACCCACATCTCTTATTTCAATGTGAAGTTTCCACGGTCAGGTAGAACAGAGATGGGACAGGGGAGTGGGGGGAGGTCAGGAGTCCCAGGTTCTGATCCTCAGAACTCATGAGGCTCTCAATCAATGTGCACGCTGAGCCTGAGTGCTCGTGGAGCGGGTTCTTAACTGTGCTGGGCAGTTCTGCTCCCTATGAATGGTGGCTCATAACCGCCGCCAATCTTACAGGTTTGCGGTGAAGATAGGACACAAGAGTGTATGTGGAAGTACTCAGTAAACTGTAAAGCACTATGCAATCAAACACAAGGAATTATCATCTTCCAACAGTTGGGACCTCAGCAAAGAGGTCCCAAAGACTGAGCTCCCAAAGACCTGAGGTAAAACACCTGAAATTTCTTTGGGCGCAGGAAAATTGTGCTTGACTCAAGCTTGTAGGTTTGCTTCCCAAGGTCGACCGGCCTCTAGAAGCAGCCCCACCCAGCGGGGCCCAAAGGCACTTACAAGCCATTTACTTGCGTGCTAGGCACTGTTTCACTGCTCTTCATATATTAATCCAATTAATCCTCACAAGTTGATGAGGGAGGTGCTGTTATACCCATTTTACAGATGAGGAAATGGGAGGCACAGAAAGGCTAATTTGTCCAAGTGGCAGAGCCAGGATTCAAACCAGAACATTCCAGTTCCAGAAACAGACTCTGAATAAAATATAATCAACTGCATAACTAAGGTCCTCACTCTAGCACCACACCCCCTCCCCACCCTACCTTGCAGGAGGCATGGGCGTGTGTGCACTCACTCACACTGCTGCGTTGGTGGGGGAGCCCTCTTTTCCACCTCAGCTCTTTCTCATCGCACTTCCCTCTGATCAGCCTCAACTGAAAACGCCGTGGAGCTAGCCCGGCTGGTGTGGCTGGTGTGGCTGGTGTGGCTGGTGTGATTGGTGTGGCTGGTGCAGTGTTTCTCAGCCTCCTCAGGGGCCTCCATCACCCGACCCCTCTCTTCTACCTTCTCAATCTTATCTCTTTGTGCATCCCTTCACCTGCTCCTACCAATAAACACTGCTCCGATTTCATTCTCCCTCTTGGTCAAACAACCCCCAATTTCTCTCCAGCTGCACTTCCAGTTACCTGCCCCACAATCCCAGGTGCTCCAAAGGAAACCGATCCTTCCTCCACAGCCAGCCTGCCGATCTCTCCTCCTGGGGAAGCTCCTGGGGCAGGTGCACTTTCTGGTGCCCCTTCCTTCCCTGCATCCCTTTCCTGCTGAGCCCACAGCCATCCTTTGTTCCCCTGGGCACTACTCCCCTACAGACCCCCTGCCACCCACCCTGCAGACCTCAGCAAGTCTCCTATACAACCGGCAGCTGGGCTCTTCCTGAGCTGAGGCTCCAAAGCTTTCCGATGCTCAGAAACCTACCATCCACCTTGCTGCCGCCTGGGAGACAAGCCACATGCCTCACCTGGCTCCGGTGTGCACGCTCGTCTCCCACCCTCCTTACCTTCTGTCCCACAGAGTGGGCCTTGCCTGCCCCTGTGCAGTTTGTGCCTCCCTCCCCGACACTCCCTACACTCCCACTACCTGCCAAGGCCGCTCTTCCACCACCATCTCCCCTGTGGGCCTGCTGGACCCAGGCAAGCACAGCCCCTCCCCTCCCTGAGCTCTATCATTCCAGTGGCTCCCCCCACCCACCGCCCGAGGGTATGCAGCCACCTCCCCCAGCATCCAGGCCCTGAATCCCTCAATCCTCAGATCTGAGAGGCTGGTCCTGGAATAACACCATTCTACAGAGGAGAAAACTGATGCTACCACGGGTGGAGTGACTCATCAGAGACCACACCTAAAAACGGCAGAGCCAGACCCCACCGGAGGCCTGGCTGCTTCCTGGCTGGTTCGGAAGCCGGAGCTCCTTACTCCTCTGGCTACACCGCAGGTTGCTCCTGGCTGGGCCATGCTCATCTCTGTATCCCACCAGAACCAAGCCGGCGTTGGAACGATGGGATTGCCAGTCTCCAAACTGCCACAGCACCGGGGGGGGGGGCACCTCAGGATCCCTGGGACATCGGGGCAGCACGAGCAGACGCTGAGCCCGAGGGCATGCCGTGCAACCAACAGGTCGCACACAGGGCGCACGCTTCCTAAGCAAAGCACCTGCTTTCCAAAAGTGAGGTGTGGCCGAACGCCACCTTTACTGGGATACGAGAACACCTGCTGCTGACCTCACATCAATGACACGCACTTGGGAAGGCAAGGCGGAATGAGGACCCAGCCATGTCTGTGGTCCGCCGGGGCCCGAGGTGCGCCCCACCAAACCCGAGCCCAGCGCCGGGGGCGGCCGGGGCTGCACAGAAGCAGCCATCCGTCGGGCCACTGAGCTGTACCCCGGAAAGCTGTCCGCTTCATACCCTGTGCGTTTTACCACGAGACATGAGCTCAGACGTCCTGCGTGTGAGAGAAAAGCCCAGCGGCAAGGACTGCAGAGAGCGGGCCGCAGAGAAGCGTGACCGGCAGCGCAAACCGAATCAGAAGCTGCGGGTCTGAGAGCCGCGTGACGCGCCTTGTCACAGCTGCGCTCCAGTCCCAGAGACCCGAGTCTGGAGGGTAACGATTCTTCATAGTAGGTCTCGTGGACACCGACCAGTCATGCAGAGCTATTTATAACCACGAGAACCATCTTATGTGAGCCTTTTAAAATTTTACCGATTCCTAAAATGTTAAAAATAAATGACTGTAGGATTTATTTTCTTTAATTATGGGCTCCGTACCCACTCAGCACAAATCTGCAGGCATCACAGGTATGTGTGAAGTAACCACCCCAAATTCTAGATTTAACCAATGCTACTGTATTAGATCTGGGTCTTCTAGGCTTTTAATTCCTCCCAACAGGTAACCTGCAGAGATGGACAAGTGCAGTAAGTTTTAAACAACTACTGACCATCTTCAGCTCCAGGCCTCCACTGGCCACCCCGCGGTACGTGGAGGGCAGGGACGGGTCCTCTCACCTCTGCCACTGTCCTGGATGGGTAGAGCTCATGGCAGACCTGGAGCCACACCAGCTCCAGCTCCAGCAAGGTGGGTTGGGTAGGGGGTAGGGAGAGGCCTCCGCAGGGAGCAGAGGGGCTGGCCTGGCCAGTCAGGACAACGCAGGATGGGATGGAGGGAAAGACACGGAGAACCTATCCAGAGATTAAGCTGCCTGCTGTTTCCTTGGAGTCAGGGAGGCAGACCAAACAAATATGGCAGCACATGTGGGGTGGAGGCCGGTCTGGTCTGACTTCCATTGATGGATATCTCTGGAACTCTGTTCTACAGCTATCCCGGGGTGAACATATCCACACAACAAAGGATACTCTGTGGGAGCACCAGGCATGCCTGTAAATGGGTGTTTACTTCATACATTTTTAGTTAGATAGGCTCAGCTTGTCTCCAATTTGTCTTCACTTTACAAATAACCGCTCTAGCTTGCAGTTTAAGTGACTTGCCCAAGGTCCTACTACTAGTTGGTATTAGACATTTCTGAGCCTTCACACCCCACAGGTTTGAAAAATAATCCAAAGCCACAAGACTAAAGCAAAAACAAGAAAGTAGATGGGAGTGTATACCGTCCACAGGGCTTTTCCTGTGGAATGTTCACACAGTGTGGCGAGTGAACCAAGGGACAGGCCAGCAGGCTAAGTCGATGGCTGATTCATCAGTGGCTTTTGGAGAAGCCAGACTGGAGCTAGGAGAGAGCCCTGAAGGAGAGGTCCTATAGGCCATCTGAAAGAGCTGCTGAAACTCAATTTCGCTTGCTAAATATGGAGAATCTGGTAGCAAGATTTTAAATCTGAATAAATTAGAGCACAAGTCAGAAGGCCGTGGTTCAAGCCCCTAGTCTGCCATTTACTAGCTTCGTGGCTCTGGGACACACTTGAGCCTTAGTATCCTTAATTTCCTGCAAAACAGGAAACACGGCATCCCACGTATCTTAGAGGGGCCCTGTGATGTTAAAACGAGACCAGATGTGTCCTAGCAATGGAGTACTACGCACAAATTAGGTAACTTTTTTTAGTTTCCTGTAATCTAGAACATCACTTTGAAAAAGTTTTGAGTTAACTTACATACCATAAAATTCACCCTTTTCAAGTATATAGTTGAATGGTTTTTCGTAACAAGTAGGTAACTCCCCCTTACTTTCTCGTCTTCCTCTTGTCTACCTGGCAAGCATTAATTCACCCTCCAAAGGTCAGTTCAAAAACTGACTCCCCGTAACATTTTGTTCTTCCCTTTGTTAGAGCACATTTTGCACTGGATTGTAATTTTATGTATTCACCCTTCTTCCCATCAAGTATGAACAAGCCAGGGGCAGAGACTACTAACATTTACACAGCACTTTACAGTTTACAGACTGCTTTCTGTACAGGTACTTTTGGTCTACTTTTGTATCTACACTGTGCCCCTAGCAACCACTTTATATTTATGAAACTCGTGAGTGCAGGAACTTTGAGTTCCTCTGTGGCCTCAGGGACAATAAGACAAAGAACACATTTTTAAACTTCCCTCTCAAGTCCCCTAAGAGCACACTTGCACCACAAACAGGTTTGGGTAGAACGTAAAAACAGAAAACAATGAGAAACATTTTTTTTCTCTTTTTCCCCTAAGTTTTCTTGCCAAAGCAAATATTTCAAAGACTGAAAATAAGAGGCATAGTCCAAGCAAAGAAAAACTTGTTGGGCCAGAGTTGATTATCAATTATCACCCAGAAAGCAATGCAGCTCTGGTTTCGACCAGCCTCTGAATCCTTCCACCTTATCCCCCAACCTAAACCCACGAAGGCCCACCGATCTGGTGACTCAGAAAAGAGAGTCCTGGCCATACTGGAAATGGTACAATACAGTTCTTGCCCTCAAGGAGCCTACAATCTACTACTGTAATTCAAGCGATATTTCTCTCTCTTTCCATGAGCACTGTGAGAAGTAGACATAGATGTCAACCCGATTTTATGGAGGAAGAGACAGAGGCCCTAGGGGATCACTGGCTTGCCTAAGATCACTCTGGTGAGAGGAAGAGTCCAGACCTGCACCCAGGTAAAGGCGGCTCCTGCTGTATAAACCCAGATTTAGAGCCTCAGAGAGAAGGCATTCTAGCTGGGGAACAGGGTAACAAATGCCATGGATAATGCAGCATTTGAACTGGGCCTTGGAAGACAGGCAGGGTTTTGACAGCAAGTAGTTTATTTGGCTGGAAAGCTGATGCCCTTCACAGAGCTACGGGTGACAGGGCAGAAAGGGGCACCCACGGTCAGATTAGAGATTGGTCTACCCCTGGCTTCCGCAGCAGATAATGTGTCATCCTTAAAACACCCTGAAAAGCCTCCGTTTTGGGAGGAGTGGAGGGTGGGGAAGGGTTACCCAGGAAAGAGAGATCATACTGTCTTCAGACCAGAGGGATTCTTTGTTCTGGGTAATATGACAAACACTATAGCAGTACAAAGACCTATTCAGCAAGTCGTTTTCTTTCTGTCCACTCGCTAAAATAAAAACCTCATTTTCCCTTGATTACTTATGTTAATAAGATATCTGAGAACAGCATCAATCAAGGAGTAGGAGAGACTGAGAAAGATTAACCATCTGAAATTCGGGCGAATGTGGGTTTTCTTCAATGCTCTCAGGTCAAAAGATTAAACCACTGCTGATCTCTTCAGGAAAAAACCATTTTAACGGCTTAATTCCTACCCAGACCTCACTATGTTCCAAGTTTCTCAAGAAAAAGCATGTAAAAATTACAGACAGGAGAGAGACATACGATTTCTCAAACCTACACACATTATTTGGAGGACCACAAGGTTTACAAGCCAGGCAGTCTAGTGTTATCTCATCATCTGTAGAAACTAAAAATTAAGAAAGGTAAAAATCCCCCTCAAATGTCTATCAGACCCTACAAAGGACAGTTAGGTCTGTCCGGTGACAGAACTTCCTGAGTGTTCAGGCTGAACCCAGACAAGGTGCTATCACTAGTACGAATTCTAAAAGCAGACCCTTCCCCTTCCCCCCCAGTCTGTTCAGGGGTCCTGGAAACCTCAGCCCACACGAGGGAGTTAATTTGTAAAATAACAAAGGCATATTTCCAGTTAAGATTTACTGACCTTTCCAGGCATTCTGCAAGACTCACGATGAACCTCTGACCTATCTCAAAAGTCCTAGGAAGAGAGGCACTCATTGGCCATCAGTCTTGGATATTACCTTGAGGTGACAGGATTTCAGAGGCAAGTTAAAGCTACTTACCAATGTGAAGCCCGTCTACCAGATCCTGACCTAAAATTCGAGGCAAACTGAAGAGCTGTGTTTTCTCAAAGGCACAGAATTGCTCCTGTTTCTTGAGTTTTTACTACAGTGGCAAGGTCTCTCCATATATCATGTTACCTAATAACCCCAATAATCCTACAAGGTATTGTTTGTCTTCAAAAAAAACCCCGAGGCTGGACAGAGTAACCTGCCCACAGCAAGAGCTAGGGAGCAGCCTACCCGCTGACCCCATGCCAAACCACCTCCCTGCCCTGCTCTACCCCCTCCCAACCAGGCCCCAGAGGTGTGCTCCCCCACAAGCCCACACTGCTGGGGATCCCCTCTACAGACAGAGAGGAGGGAGCCACAGCTCTTCTCCTGGCTCCTGGACCTTACTGGGTCAGCAAAACCGACCTGCTTCTAAGAACTACCCAGAAATTTAAGGAGAGGTTTTCCCAACGCAGGGAAGCCCCAAATCTGCTTTCCCCTCCGATTTACTATCTCCTCGTTACTGACACGTACATGAGTGGGCACAAGGGCACAGGGTCCCAGAGCTCCACTCTTGCATCCTCGTCTGGCTTAACCAGCGCTATATCCAAACCCTGGTGTTAAAAAAGAAAACTATAGATACAGAGCAGTGAAGGCAGCTAAAGGTTTGTCAATTTTCTCTGTTCAAAGAACCAGCTCTTAATTTCACTGATCCTTTCTCTTGTCTTTTTTAGTTTCTCTAATTCATTTATTTCTGCTCTGATCTTTATTATTCCCTTCCTTCCACTAATCTGGGGCTTGGTTTTTTCTTTTCCTAGGTCCTTTAGGTGTAAAGTTACAGTTACATTGTTTGAGATTTTTCTTCTTCCTTGAAGTAGGCCCGTATTGCTATGAACTTGGCTCTAAGAACTGCTTTTGCTGCACCCCACAGATTTTTGGTAGGTCATATTTCTCTTTTGTCTCTAGGTATTGTTATTTCTCCTCTGATTTTCTTCAATGACCCATTGGTTGATCAGCAACGTGTTGTTTAATCTCCTCATTTTTGTGGGTTTTCCTATTTTCTGCTTGTAATTAATTTCTAGTTTCTTACTAATGTGGTTGGAAAAGATGCTTGATATGATTTCAACCTTCTTGAATTTACTGAGATTGTTTTGTGACCCAGCATGTGATTTATCCTACAGAGTGTTCCATGCACACTTGAGAAGAATGTATATTGTGCTGCTTTTAGAGGAAGTGCTCTCTCTATATCCATTAAGTCCATCTGGTCTACCGTGTCATTTAAGGCTGATATTGCCTTATTGATTTTTCATCCACTGATGAAAGTGGGCTATTAAAATCTCCTACTATTATTGTACTGCTTTTAATTTCTCCCTTTAGGTCTGTTAATATTTGTGTTATAGATTTTGGTGCTCCAATGTTGGGTGCATTTATCTTTATAAATGTTATATCTTCTTGCTGGAGCAGCCTCTTTATCATTACGTAATGAATGCCCTTCTTTGTCTTTTATTACAATATTTGTTTTAAACTCTATTTTGTCTGATACGAGTAAAGCTACTTCAGTATTCTTCCCATTTCCATTTGTATGGAATATTTTTTTCCATTTCTTCACTTTCAGTCTGTGACTAGGAAAAAAGAGACAGGGCTCAAAATCAGAATGAAAGAGAAGTTACAACTAATACCACAGAAATACAAAGGAGCATGAGAGACTACTATGAACAATTACAAACCAACAAACTGGGCAACCTAGAAGAAATGGATAAATTTCTAGAAATGCACAATCTTGCAAGACTGAATGATGAAGAAGTAGGAAATCTGAATAGACTGATTACTAGTAAGGAGACTGAAACAGTAATAAAACATCTCCCAACAAACAAAAGTTCAGGGACCAGATGGCTTCACTGGCAAATTCCACCAAACATTAAAAGAAGATTTAATACCTACACTCAAAGTCTTCCAAAAGATTGAAGAGGAGAAAAAGCTTTCAAACACCTTTTATGAAGCCAACATCACCCCTGTACCAAAACCAGACCAGGGTGCTATTAAAAAAAAAAAAATTACAGTCCAATATCCTTGATGAACACAGATGCAAAAATCCTCAACAAAATATTAGCACACCAAATCCAATAATACATTAAAAGGATCATACACCATGATCAAGTGGGATTTATTCGATGGATCCAAGGATATTTCAACATCTGTAGATCAATCAATGTGATGCATCACATCAACAAGATGACAGATAAAAATTATATGCTCATCTCAATAAATGCGGAAAAAGCAGTTGACAAAATTCAACATCCACTTATGGTCGCTATACGCACTCTCAACAAAATGGATGTAGAAGGAACATACCTCAACGTAATACAGGCCATCATGACAATCCTACAGCTAATATCGTACTCAGTGGGGAAGAGCTGAAAGTTCTTCATTTAAGAACAGGATGCCTATTCTTGTCACTTTTGTTCAACACAGTATTGGAAGTCCTAGATACGGCAATTAGGCAAAATAAATAAAAGGCATCCAAATCAGAAGGGAAAAAGTAAAACGGTCACTATTTGCAGGTGACATGATACACGAATTCAGTAAAATCACAGGATACAAAATCAGTACACAGAAATCTGCACCCATGCTAACAACAAAACCATACACACTAACAATGAAACATCATAAAGAGAAATTAAGAAAATAATTCCATTTACAATTACATCAAAAAGAATAAAATACCTAGGAATAAATTTAACCAAGGAGATGAAAACCATAAGACACTGATGAAACTGAGAAAGACACAAAGAAATGGAAAGATAATCAGTGCTCATGAGTTGGAAAAATATTGTTAAAATGTCCATACCACCTAAAGCAATCTACAGATTCAGTGAAATACCTATCAACATTCCAATGGCACACTTCGCAGAACAGGAACAAATAATTCTAAAATTTATATGGAACCACAAAAGATACCAAAAAGCCAAAGCAATCTTAAGAAAGAAGAACAAGGCTGGAGATCTCATACTTCCTCGTTTCAAACTATATTACAAAGCTATAGAAATCAAAGTAGTATGGTGTTTGTATAAGAAAAGACACACAGATCAATGGAACAGAATTGAGAGCCCAGGGGCGCCTGAGTGGCACAGCGGTTAAGCGTCTGCCTTCGGCTCAGGGCGTGATCCCGGCGTTATGGGATTGAGCCCCACATCAGGCTCCTCCACTATGAGCCTGCTTCTTCCTCTCCCACTCTCCCTGCTTGTGCTCCCTCTCTCGCTGGCTGTCTCTATCCCTGTCGAATAAATTAATTTAAAAAAAATCTTAAAAAAAAAAAAAAAAAAAAGAATTGAGAGCCCAGAAATAAACCCATAGAGGTATGGACAATTAATCTACAACAAATGAGCCAAGAACATACAATAGGGAAAGGATAGTCTCTTCAATAACTGGTGTTGGGGAAACTGGACCACTATCTTACACCATTCACAAAAATTATCTCAAAACATATTAAAGACTTGAATAGAAGACCTGAAACCATAAAATTCCTAGAAGAAAACATAGGTGGTAATCTTCTGGACATCAGTCAGTGACGTCTTTGTGGAACTGACTTCAAAAACAAGAGAAACGAAAAGAAAAAGAAGTGGGACTACACCAAACTAAACAGCTGCACAGCAAAGGAAGCTAACATCAAAATCAAAAGGCAACCTATTGAATAGAACATATTTGCAAACCATATACCTGATAAAGGGTTAATATCCAAAATATATAGAGAACCATACAACTCAACAACACAAACAAAAAACAGCCCAATTAAAAAACGGGCAGAAGATCTGAACAGACGTTTCCTCAAAAACATACAGACAGCACACAAGACATACAATAGTACATGAAAAGATGCTCGAGATCATTATTAGGAAAATGCAAATCAAAATCACAATGAGGTTATCACCTCGAACCTGTTACAATGGGTATTATCAAAGAGACAATAAATGACAAGTGTTGGTGTGGGTGCAGAGAAAGGGAAACACTTTGGTACAACCAAATTGGTACAACCACTGTGGAAAACACTGTGATTCCTCAAAAAATTAAGAAAAGAAATACCATATGACCCAGCTATTCTACCTCTGAATAGTTACACGAAGAAAATGAAAACACTAACTGGAAAAGATACATGCACCCCTACATTCACAGGACCATTATTCACAATAATCAAGGTATGTAAACAACCTAAATGTCCACTGACAGATGAAGATGTGATATATTTATACAATGGAATACTACTCAGCTATAAAAAAGAATGAGACTTTGCCATCTGCAACAACATGGATGGACCTTGAGGGGATTATGCTAAGTGAAGTAAGTCAGGTGAAGAAAGACAAATACAGGTGATTTCACTGGTATGTAGAATCTAACAAACCAAACCAAACTTACAGATAACAGACCAGAGGGGAAGGGGGTTGGGGACTGGGCAAAATGGGTGAAGGGTCAACTGTATGGTGATAAATAGTAAGTAGACTTGTGATCACTTTGTAGTGTATACAGATATTAAATTATAAAGCTGTGCACCTGACACTTCTGCAATAACAACAGTAATAAATAGCAGTGAGGCATCCATGCCCTAGGCTACTGAACCAAGGAAAAGCTGACCCAGGGAGTTAGGCCACTGAGTTCCAGGCCCCACTCTGTAGCTAGCTAATATTGTGACAAGGGGAAACTCAATTATCCTCTTCTGGGTCTGTTTCTAAAGGTGTAAAAGACAGTTAATAACAAGTAACTAGCACTCTCGAGAAGACCAAGCCGACTTACTTAGGACTGTTTCAATTTGGCGCTTGGCATTTGTTTCCTTTTTTTTTTTTTTTTTTACCTCCCTTCCCACCTCCATCTTCGGGGGAGAAGGGGAAATCAAGTGGTAGGATATTCTAAACAATTCATAAAGAGTTCCTGCGCATGTGGCCGGATTTTTTTTTTTAAAGGCAGGTTAAATAAATAAGATCCCTCCCCCTCTCTACCCACTTTCGTCCTTCCCTCCGATTCCACATCCTAAACCCAGAAATTAAATGACTACAGCTGAAATGAGCTAAAAAGAGGTCAAGCAAGCTGCTTCCAGTTGCCACCTTTTCCAGACCACAGAGAAGAGCGCGTGGCCAGGGAAAGAAATCGGAGCGGGGGTGGACGCCCGAGGCTCCATCGCTGAACCAACTTCCCCGGGACCGGCTGGACCCGCGCCGGCTCGGGGAATCCGGCGCCTTCACCGCCTCGCGGCCCCGCCTCGTCCCCCCCAGAGCCTCCCCGGGTCGCGGACGTCCGCTCACCTGCGCGGGACAGAGCAGCAGCAGGAGGAGGCCGAGGGCTGGGCCTCGCGCGGTCATGCTGCCGCGGTGCCGGGCTGCAGACAGCGGCGGGACTCGGCTCGGCTCGGCTCGCCGCAGCTCAGCGCGCTTGGCTGGCTCAGGATCCCGTGCCAGTCGAGGGAGGGAGCAGACGCCGGCGGCGGGCTGCGAGCGTAGGTCAGGAAAAAGGAAGGCGTCCTCGGCTCCTCCCCTTTCTGGGCGGGGCCGCGACGCCCGGGATCCGTTCTGGGGCGGGGCCGACCCGGGGAGGACGGGGTAGGGGGCGGGGGCGGGGCTTCCTCTGCGGTGTCAGCTTTCTGTTCCGCGGTTCTGTGGCCCTGGGGGTGCGACGTAGGGTAGGGATCCCAGACTGGAGCAGCCGAACTTCTGGAATCCGTCTGGGGAGGATATTTCTGGAGTTGTGCCGAAAGTCTGTGGTTTTGGTGTTTTCATTCTTTTCCCCCTTTTTGTCTTTCCTGGACTGGGGACGGTGGGCGAGAGGGTTTTAGCAAATGGGAGCGCTCGGAGATTATTTTCCTAATTCCGATCCCACTCTTCAGCGGAAGTTATTTATTTCGGCCCCGATTAGCACTCCAAGCAAATTCTCCGCCCGAGACTCAGCCATCAAAAAGGAACCCGTGCTCGGGCTTCAGCGACGCCCGGGGCGGCGCCGCGCGATGGCCTGACCGTGTTGTGATCCGGGAGCGCGAGGGGCGGAGCGCGGTGATGGGCGATGCTCCCGAGCTAGCCAATCTCCGCCTGGTGGCCTCTCGGCGCACGTTTGGAAAAGCGCTCGAACTACACCACCCGCTGGCCGAGCTGCGCGTAGCGTGGCTTTGGACCCGTCGGCGGGAGAACCCTCCCCAACCCCCCTCTCCCCGCAAGGTTGACCCAGAAGTGGGACCAGGGTCCATTTTTAATTTCTAGGTGAAGTTAGGTAACACAAAGAAAAAGAAGCGTCTTCATTTTTGAGCCTTGCACGTAGTACCTTTTTTGCTCTTGCGCTTATTTTTATTATATGCATTTCTAGTAACATTTTCCCTCATTTCAATTATTGAGACCGCTCAAAAGCATCAGTCATTATCATTTTGAAGTTAAGGAAATGTAAGTAAGGATCTCTTTTCCCAACGTGGAAGCCAATTTACAATGAAAAGACTAAATACCAGCTGTAGCAATGATCAAACCCAGTCCTAGGTAGGACCGTGATGCAGGTGATGCTCCCAGCGTCGCTTACAAAGCGTCTGCTTTGGTTACTGTCTTGCCTCCCCACCTCCTCAGCCCTGGGATGTCCACCAGGCTGGCTGGGCGTTGAACCTATAGGGATTTCCTCTAGACCTTCAGTCCTAGATCTTACGTGAGGGCTTGCTGGCCCTCCTCCAACTGTGCGCTCTCCCGCCCCTGGTGATTCATTTGAGATAAAGTAGTGTGCGTTAGTTCCGCAGGGATTCAAACTGTTGTCACTGAACCAGCACTATCGGCATCACCTGGGAACTTGTTAGAACTGCAAATTGGAGGTTCCACCCTAGACCCACTGAATCAGAAACTCGGGATGAGCCAGCTCTTTGAGTTTTAATAAGCCCTCCACCTGGTTCCAATCACAGTCAAAGTCTAAACTTAACTGTTCTAGTGGATTCCTGGGATCGTGGTGGATTAGTTACCCTTCCAATTTTAGCAAAGTCCTAATGGAAAAAAGAAAGAAAAAAAAAGCCTTTACTAAATAATTAACTTGAGTAAAGGAAATATGAGACGTTTCTGGAATGGGCAGAAATTTGATGCCCCCACACATTATGTTCACTATTCACCAAAACAATAACAAAAAGAACTTTAGCTATTTTTTCCCTAGTTCTTTTGTACGACTTCAACAATACCCAAATGCCTAGGAACTATTTTTAAAATAAATTATCATATTTCTAAGAGAATTTTTTTTTGCTGATAAAGTAATTTATACTTACAGTAGAAATTTTGAAAATACACAGAAGTTTAGGGACAGAATAAAAAACCATTTAGAATTCCATCATGGGTAATCAGTCACACTGTGGTGTATTTTTTTCCTTCTATAAAAATTGTTTTAACATGGTTGAGATCCTAGGAAAGACTTTTTGTTAGTTTAGGTAATATTTAATACCACTATCATTATAAACACCATTGACCATTGACTGCATAATAATAAAGGAGAAAATAAGAGGGAAAATGAAATTATTAGACACACATCTTTATAAATATGCAGAAACATCTTTGGACGATTCCGCATTTGAAAGCATGCATGTGAATATAATATATGGACTTTTAAAAGAAGTGGGGCATACTGTGGAGCTTGCTTTTTTTTACATTTAGCAATATGCCGTTTCCACCTCCCTATTTCTACTAGCTGTATAGGATTTCAGTCTGTGTATGTAACATTCCCGAAGCTGGAGTGATGGAGGCCAACCTCAGGGCAGTACCTAAGTCAGTAAAATATAGTTCACCATCCAGCAGTATTTCGAAATTACTCAAGTCTCAAAAATTGCATTTCTGGTTATATGAAGGGTTTGTATGGTTCCAGTAATACTGCAAAAATTCACCTTCATTCATCCATCTGCTTCCTCACATTCCTGAGCTTGTCCGGATTCCACAAAGCTTGGCATCTTTCTGGGTCCTCTGCTTTCCTCATGATACTGTATCACAAAAGTCTAAAAGCTATTGGACATTTACTGTAGGGAGGGAGATGGCAAAGTTGACCCAAACCAAAATTCTCTTCACCTTGCAGATGGAAGGGGAAGTCTAGAAATGCTCATGTTAATTGTGTTGATCCATTACATAACCAATAGCCTTTTGGACATTTGGTTTGTCACTTTGGTTACTGGAAACAATAATGCAGCGACCATCCTTGTGCCTAAATCCTTGCAATTGTGTACATGTGGGACTGTTGGAAAAAATTATCATTGGCTTAAAGGAAATGTTCATTTCAATTTTCATTCCGGCTAAATTGCCCTCCAAAGAGATTGCAATTTACTCCTTTGCTAATAACAAAGTGTGGAAATGCCTGATTCCCACCTCCTTGGCAACACTTTTCTTTGCCATTCTGATAGGTGAAAAATGGCATCTGTGATTTTACTTATTTTATTTCTTTTTTTAAAAAAAGATTTATCTATTTGAGACAGAGAGAAACTGAGAGAGATTGAGAGCTCAGGAGCTGGGGGAAGGGGCAGAGGGAGAGTGAGAAGCAGATGCCCTGGTGAGCAGGGAGCCCTACTGGGCTGGATCCCAGGACCCTGGGATCATGACCTGGGCCCAAGGCAGACGCTTAACCGACTGAGCCCCCCAGGAGCCGCTACTTATTTTATTTCTTATTTTTAAAAATGGTGATGCTTTAATTTGTATTTTATTAATTATTAACTATAAGAGATTAATTATAAGTGAGATTAAGAATCTTCATACATTTATAAATGATTTACTTCTTTTTCTGTGTTTTTTCTTTTCTATTCCTTTCTTTTTCATATTGACTTGTACTTTGTACGACAATAAAAAATTATTCCATATTTTCCTCTAGAGTTTTAATGATTCCGTGGAAATCATGATCTGGAATTATTTTGCTGCAAAGAGTGATGTAAGGGTCCAGCTCCCCTCCTCCCCACAAAGCCTGGATAATCACAGGGATACGTGCTCTCATTAAAGTTATCATTGGTTTCTGTGTTGCCCAATCTAATGACAACCCCTTTGCTGTCATCTCGCTTGACCTTAGTGTATTCAACCCAGATGATCCCACTGTCTTCCATAAAACATGTTCTTTAACCCTCTTGTGGGTTACCTCGTTGACTAAACATTGACTGTACCTCATCTTCTAGACTCTAGATGTGCTTTGAGCAGTATATTCATGTTAATAAAATTTTATTACAACAAAATGCCTTTGAATCCTTCCAATATAGAAGCTTTTTCCCCCCTGCTGACTTGGAAACTTCAAAATAGGCCGTGATACAAGGGGGAAAAGAAAAAAGAATGCTTAACTACGGCACAGGTTGCGAACCTGCCTGGTTTCTAATTTGAAGGCTGAAGTTTGATAACAGGAAATGAAGACAGAGCTAGGCCTTTGGGGTACGAGGTTGTAACTGACTTCACCCCGTGATATCTGAGCCCATGCTGATGGACCCAGCCCTTCTTTGTTTACTTTGTTCACTTTTTCCCTTTGTATTAGCTCGGGCAGCCAGAACAAAATACCATAGACTGGGTGGCTTAAACACTTATGGATCTGGGGGGCACGATTCAGCCCATAGCACCCCTCCTTTTGCTCAGGGCTGCATCATGACTTTCGTGGGCCCTAGCTACCTTTGCTTTTGGGTGCCCCTTCCTCCTTCCCAAACAACCACTTAAAAGCACATTTTTACAACTGCATGGGTATAGAGACAAACACAATACAGGCTAGCTTCATAATTACACATTCATTATTGTTACATTCTTATTATTTTTCTAATTTTAAAAGAAATAGAAATTAAAACATTTTTGTGTGAACCTAAAAGTATCGGGGCCCTAGGCACTGTGTCTACTGTGCCTGATGGAGAAGTTGGCCCATTTTTGCTGCTAATGTCGGAGAACTCGCTGCTGTAATCACAGATACTGGAAGTATTGCTGATGGACTGCCTAAAAAAAAAAAAAAAAAAAAAAGGTCCAGGCCCAGCTTAGCACTGGCTCCAGAAGAAGCAGCTGTAGGTAGCAGGAGGTTACCTAGCTGAACACAGGGAACAGGGGCAGGTGACCCCCTCACAACACTCTTCTTCTGTCGGGCTGTGCTTTGCCGTATTCTCCTGACCCAGTGCAGGAGAGCTACACAAGGAATACCGGAGAAGGAGAGCAGGGAAGGCCTTCTGGGAGGCTAGCTGCCACAGATCAGTGTAGCCATCACGCAGAGGAAGCCCATGGAACATTTGTAGCCCTGCAAAGGCTTCCTTAGGCCTTTTCCCAGTCAACATCATCACCCCCTCCAACCAAGAGGTAGCCACAATTCCGACTGCTCTCACTATAAATGGGTTTTGCCAGCCCACGAACTTCATGTAAGTGGAATTGTAGTCTGGTGTATTTCACTTGGCCTTGTCAGATGTGTGGGTGTGAGACTCATCCATGTTGCTCAGGGCACGAATTCACCCTTTTTATTGATGAGTAGTATTCCAGGGTCTAAAAATACCATGCCAGACATTGGGGTTATTCCCAATTTAAGCTGTTATAAATAAACGGGCTATGAACATGACTTTTGTTTGAAATATGCACTCAGTTCTTTTGGATTCTGCAATAGATTTTTAAAACTGCATACTTAAGCAAGCTGAATTTTATAGACATCCTCATTTAAAATAGCTGACAGCTGTCACTCATGACTTTGGTGCCAGTGGTTACGACTGACTCAGAAATGGAGGGTTGTTGGTCAGACTTATGGTAAAACATTCTCCCCAGTAAGGACACTTGGGTTGCTGATGGATCCAGCTGTGGGTCGCATGTGATTTCCACTCAGAGAGGTTGCTGCCAAAGCAGGAATAACTTGAAACTTGGCTGTCAGTGTCTCACACTGGCGTTCCCTTCTCTGTAGGATTCAGTCACATGACACAGTTTCCTTCGCCTGAGGTGTTTGGGGTCTGATCTTTCCTAAAATTGGGAGTCTAACTCCTATAAACTGAAGACTTTCTTTCTTTTTAAGATTTTATTTATTTATTTGAGAGAGAGAGAGAGAGCATGAGAGGGAGGAGGGTCAGAGGGAGAAGCACACTCCCTGCTGAGCGGGGAACCTGATGCGGGATTTGATCTTGGGGCTCCAGGATCATGACCTGAACCAAAGGCAGTCGCTTAACCAACTGAGCCACCCAGGCACCCTGAAGACTTTCTTCCTATGGCTATTCTTAAAAGTTCAACCATGGGAAAGTGAGAGCAATAGCAGCATTCACTTTAAAAATCAGAGGGTGAAATCCTACTGAAGGGAGGACAGAAGACAGCAGAGATGGGGGGAGGAGGAATTCTTTCTGTTGACAGAGACTGACAAGGCATCCAAGACCCAAAGATCTTTAATTAGCTTCCTTCAATTGGTAAAAACATGACTTCATTCATATTTTAAAATCATCTTAAAGTATTACTAAAAATAAGGGTGAGGGCACCAGGAAAAGATTCTAAAAGTTTCCAGACCCACTAATGCATCATTTATATAACTGAGGGCTAAGTCTAGTTGGAGGGCCTGGAGAAACACCTCTCTTTGTCTTGGTTTATCTCACTGTGTTTGGTATGTTAAGCAGACCAAAGCTGGGCCGGTCAGCCAGTGGAATGAGAAATAAATTATTCTAATTTTTTCTAGAGAGCACATAACTTGGTTTTTTTTTTTTTTTTGTCTGTTGTTCTCCATATTTTGAAGTACAGGTAAGTACAAAAGCCTGAGCTGACTTTGGACAAAGGGATGAGAAATCCTAATACGGTTGGCTCTGTTCACAGCGGGGCCCCCACGTGGTTCTATGCCTGATTTTTTAGCATCTTGTCACAGTGAAATAACACGAAACCAACTGACCAGCAGAGATAAATGTAGTTTCCCTCATTTTCCCAGGAAGGTAATAAAACATTAACTCACAGGCCCATCCACGCACCACACAGCTCTCGCATCTCTACAGCGTGGCACAAAGGGCGGGAACACCTCATTTTATTGTGCTTTACTTTTTGTGCTTTGCAGATACTGCATTTTCTTTACAAATTGAAGGTCTGTGGCAACCCTGCATCGATCAAGTCTACTGGCACGATGTTTCCAACAACATTGTTCACTTCGTGTCTCTGTGTCACAATTTGGTAATGCTTACAATATTTCAAACTTTTTTTTAAAAGATTTTATTTATTTATTTGACAGAGACAGCCAGTGAGAGAGGGAACACAGCAGGGGAGTGGGAGAGGAAGAAGCAGGCTCATAGCAGAGGAGCCCGATGTGGGGCTCGATCCCATAACGCCGGGATCACGCCCTGAGCCGAAGGCAGACGCTTAACAACTGCGCCACCCAGGCGCCCCAACACTTCAAACTTCTGCGTTGTTATTCTATCTGTTATGGTGATTTGCAATCAGTGATCTTTGGTGCTGCTTTTATAATGGTTTTGGGGCACCACGAATTGCTCTCATAGGAGGCAGTGAACTTAACCGATAGATGTCCTGCGTGTTCTGACGGCTCCAGCCACCTGCCATTCCCCCGTCCCACTCCCTCTCCTCAGGCCTCCCTAGTCCCTGAGACACAACAGTATTGAAATTAGGCCGATAACTAATCCTACAGTGGCCTCTCAGTGTTCAAGTGAAAGAAAGAGTCGCACGTCTCACTTTAAACCAAATGATTAAATGTAGCAAAGAAGGGGTGTTGAAAACTGAGGCAGGTTGGAGGCGAGGCCTCTTGCACCAGTTAGCCAAGTTGCGAATGCAAAGGTGAAGTTCTTGAAGGAAATGAAAAGTACTACTTCCACGAACACATGAATGATGAGAAAGTGAAACAGCCTTATGGCTGAGGTGGAGAAAGTGTGAGTGGTCTGGATAGAAGACCAAACCAGCTATAACATTCCCTTAAGCCAAAGCCTAATCCAGAGCCAGCCCTTGACTCTCTTCAATTCTGCGAAGGCTGAGAGAGGTGAGGAGGCTGCAGGAGAAAAGTCTGACGCTGGCAGAGGGGGGTTCATGAGGTTTAAGGAAAGAAGCCGCCTTCATGACGTCGAAGTGCGAGGAAGCAGCAGGTGCTGATGGAGAAGCTGCCGCCAGTGACCCGGAAGATCCAGTTAAGGTCATTCATGAGGGTGGTTACACTGAACAACTGATTTCTAATCTATATGAAATAGGCTTATTTTGGAAGAAGATGCCATCTAGACTTTCACAGAAAGAAGTCAATGCTCAGCTTCAAAGCTTCAGAGGACAGGCTGGCTCTCCTATTAGGGCTACTGCAGTGGGTGACTAAGTTGAAGCCAATGCCATTGACCATTCTGACAATCCTGAGGCTCTTAAGAATGATGCTAAGTCTGCTCTGCCCGTGCTCTGGAAATGGCACAGCAAAGCCTGGATGATGCATGTCTGTTTACAACATAGCTTACTGTGTATTTTAAGCCTGCTGTTGAGACCTACTGCTCAGAAAAAGAAAAAAAATCCTTTAAAAATATTACTGTTCTTTGGCAATGTACCTGGTCACCCAAGAGCTCTAATGGACTATGAGATTGTCATTGGCGTGACCTCTGACCCCCCTGAACTCAGGAAACTCCTAGAAGCTTCTAACTATCAAATTCATCTTTTAGAAACTAACCAACAAATTTCTGGAACAGGAAGAGAAACATTTGAATAGATGCCAGGACTATGCCTGCTCAGATGAATCAGAGCGTGCCCTACCGAGTTACCTCAGCTCTGCCATCTTTATTATAATGTTCAGATCTCCTCTGAATATTCCACCCCTGCCCCCCCCCCCATGAGTCTGCTCACCCCTGGTTGGGGAGTCATTCCACATGATCTCCTTGTTTGTACAAATAATGACTTTGTGAGGGAACCCCACTGGGTGTAGTTTCTGTCTATAACTCACCAAAGAGTGGATGCGCATTGGTTCCATAACAAGATGACTGTGGCTTTCATGCCTGCTAACAACACAACATCCATTCTGCAGCCCATGGGTTAAGGAGTCATTTTGATTTTTAAGTCTTATTATTGAAGAAATACATTTCATAAGGCCATAGCTGCCATAGATAGTGATTCCTCTGATGGATCTGGGCAAAGAATATTGAAAAACTTCTGGAAAGGATTCGTCATTCTAAATGTCATTAAGAACATTCGTGATTCATGGGAAGAAGTCAAAATATCAACATTAACAGGCGTTTGAAAGAAGTTGATTCCAACCCTCATGGATGACCTTGAGGGCTTCCAGACTTCAGTGGAGGAAGTCATTGCAGATGTGGTGGAAACAGCAAGAGAACCAGCATTAGAAGTGGAGCCTGAAGATGGGACTGGCCTGCTGCAAGTTCATCATAAAACGTGGATGAATGAGGAGTTGCTTCTCATGGATGAGCAAGGAAGGTGGTTTCTTGAGAAATAATCTACTCCTGGTGAAGATGCTGTGGACATGGTTGAAATGAACAAAGGATTTAGAATGTTACATAAACTTAGTTGATCAAGAAGCAACGGGGTTCGAGAAGAATGACTCCCAATTTTGAAAGAAGTTCCATTGGTAAAATGCTATCAAACAGCATCGCATGCCACAGAGAAATCACTCATGAAAGGAAGAGTCGATTGGTGCAGCAAACTTCATTGTTGTCTTACTTGAAGAAATTGCCACAGCCACCCCAACCCTCAGCAACCACCACCCCATCGGTCAGCAGCCAAAAACACGGAGGTAAGACCCTCCCCCAGCAAAAGCTCAGATGATGGTTAGCATTTTTCAGCAATAAAGTATTTTTTAATTAAGGCATGTACATTCTTTTTAAAGCTATAAAGCTATTGTACACTTAATAGACCACCATATAACGTAAACATAGCTTTTACACGCATTGGGAAACAAAACAATTCACGTGACTTGCTTTATTGTGATATTCACTTTATTGCCACTGTCTGAACCCGGACCTAAATATCTCTGAGGTATGCCTCTACTTTCTTTCTCGGTGACGAAGCAGAGGCAATGCTTTCTGATAGATGCCAGCAGTTCCTAGAAAATGTTAGGATTGGTTTCACAAATACAGTTCTACCAATTGGAACTAGAATCATTTCTAGACAACCATGTATTTTCATTTGACATTAGCTCCAGGTCCTGACCAGTCACCATCCTGTCCTCTCCAACTCACAGCTAGAGTTCTTTGATGGCTGAACAAGCTCACCGAGGGCAAAGTTGTGGAGCCAAAATCTGGAATTTGTCAACACTTTTGGTCATACTTCATGAGGCTTGTTGACCACCCTCCTCGCCTCCTTTGACTTTCTCCTCTCTTGATATACATTTCACTTCCTGTTCCTGTCCATTTCACCTCACCTCCTTGGCTGACTTCACATCATCCTTCAAAATCACTTCTCAGTTTTTTCCCCTCGCCCCAGGGTCTCCCTGGGAACTCATTTCATCCAATGACTTTAACCATCACTTCTACATACATGATGCCTGAATCAGTAGAAACAGTTTTGTCCTAAACATCAAGCTGCTGCTTCCAACTGCCTTCTGGAATCTATTTCACACATTCTTCAAACTGAATCTGTCCAGATGCTCTCTCTCTCTGTCCCCACCCCAGTTCTGCTTTCCTCTTTCTAACACAGTTATTGTCTCCCCCACCATGTAAACCTTGGGCGTGGAAAAGAATTAACCTAGCAGACCTGAGACTACCAACATTAGAAAGTTTTGCTTATGAGATCGACCATTGGCTGGCACCTGGGGACTTGGCTAGTAAATGTTCCCTACACTGATCCAAAGCCGTCCCAAAATGACAATGGCTACTGTGTCTAACCTGTTTGTATACAACAATGTGGTTTACACTGAATGTCTGTTTTTCTTCTGAAAGTCTGAAATTTTGGTAAATGCTAGGCAGAGGGTACCTGTGGGACCAGCTCCCAGCTGAAAGCCTGGGAGAGTCTCTGACGACCTTCCCCAGTAGACAACACTTGTCAACGTTGCCACATCTCATTGCAAGAGGAACTGAGCTCATCCTGTGTGAATCCACTGGAAGAGGACCCTTGGAATCTTGCACCTGGTTTCCTCCATCTTCACTCCATTTCTCTTTCCCTTTGCTGATTTTGCTATATATCCTTTTGCTGTAATCTTAGCCATGGATATTACCATGTGATGAGCCCTGGGAGTCTTTCTAGCAAAACACCCAACCTGCGGGTGGTCCTAGGGTCCCCTGACATATCTTAGTATAATCCTAACCCTCTTTTCCTTGCTATGTTCGATTAATCACCAACTATCATTAGCTCTACCTCTAAATTTTAAATTTTTTAAAATTAAACAAATTTTTTATTTTTAAAGTAATCTCTACACCCAACATGGGGCTCAAACTCAACCCTGAGGTCAAGAGTCACATGCTCTATGGACTGAACCAGCCAGGTGTCCCTCTACCTCTAAATATTAAAAAAAAAATCTATCATCTATTTATTATCTATCTATCTATCTATCTATCTATCTATCTATCATCTATCTAATCTATCATCTAATCTCCTGTGTTCACCACCCTCATTGCCTTGAGGCTACAACTGCGACTGCATCTGGGCATTGCTCCCCTCGCTTTCCTCCACTACGGAGAGCAAAACCCCAAGACCGGGGAATAGCACCAGGCCGACGCTATGAGGAGGTTCTCTCTGAAAGCCAGTTTCCTCAGCTGCAACAGGTGGATAATGGTAAAGCCTATTCCACAGCATGTGTCAGGGATAAATGAGAAAAGGCATATGAACTTCTATGAGATTCTCTGTGTAAAGTGTTTAGCACATAACAATCCTTCTGTTTCTATTACTGCTATTCACGATCTGCAGACCGCACCTGGTCACTTACCCCTGAGGCTCAGCCAGTTCTAGCACTGGAACCACTTTGTGAAATTAGGACCTCAGTTTCTTATTCCTCTCATCTGCAGTGCAGGCCCACCCCAAAATGCGTCTCTGTGGGATCCCAAGTAGCCTGTCATTTGTGGGGGTGCTCTTGTCCTCTGACTAGGTCTCCTGTGTGGGAGAATGATGAGACAAAGCTTTCTTGTGGTTGCAGAGGGTGGGGGCAGCAGGGCAGGAAGCCAGAATGGTCATGGAGTTCTCCAGATACCAGATGTTATCACTGTAAATATTGACAGTTGTGCAAAACCATCAGTTATTGCAGACACCAAAACCACTGCAGGGGACTGAAGAGCCAGTAGCATCATGGGCAATAAAAATAGAAATTAAGACACACACAGATCAGTGATGAGGTGATGGATGTGTTAACTAGATGGGGAATCCTTCCACAATGACCATGGATATCAAATCATCATAGTGTACAATTCAAAGTTTCTGTTTTCAGTAGCTTCCGTGACTCTCCCAGGAATTTTTGTCTGAGTGAGAAACTTGTGGAATCATTACTAAAGTTCCCCACAGTTGAAATAATGAAATCATAAAGCTTAAAGATCTACTCAGGCTTTCGAATATCAATACATTTATTGACAAAGCTGAATTATTCACTCTAAAATTCCATGCTATTAAAAATCACATAGAAATAACTAACTTCTGATTAAAAACAAAGAGGAAAAAGTAGCAAAGGCAACTTGGGTAGTACATTAACTTTATTTTGAATTATAACATGGAATATGTCATCAAACAAATGGATGTAATGAAAACTTTAGTACTTCAATTAACAAATGATTTGCATAGGAACTGCTAGTTCTGTCTGAGGATGCAGAGCTCACTGAATTGTGAATTAGATTAACATAAAATAAAAATCATAAAAAAATAAGAACCATCTGCCTGTGTGCCAAATAAATGCAATTTTACTTCAAATAACAGACCTTTAGTTCAGTCTCTGGTGAGTGGTTAATATAATCATCTTCCCTTCTATGGATAATACCATAATCTCATCCACCAAAGGTGATCCTTCTATGCTAGAGACCTCTTACCTATAGCACGAAAACCCCCATTAAATATTGTTAAAGCTACTGGATTCATTTTTATGGCCCTAAAATTGATCAAGAACATTTTCCACTTAAAACAACAGGCCAAGGACAACATATCTTAGTGACACATTAAGTTTGTGATTTCATCCCATTTTGTCTTTTGGAACTTTGTTATCAGTGTCCATAGTACTGTTTTGATTTCTATCAGTGATGAGCAACCAGTTTTGGCCTAAGGGCTAACAGAGGGGGGGAAATAGAAAGCATTTAAGGCCACACTATTTTCCTCTTCAAAACGAACATAGCTTTATGAAATTCCCGTGGAGGAAGGTGTATTTGTACTACTTGGCTAAGTAAAAGAAAGTTGGTGAGGAAATTGGCACTGCTTTTTAGCAACTAAAAGGTTTCTATCTGGGTATTTAAGCAATACAGACAGAACTTGCGAATTTTCTATCCTGAAATTAGATTGCGACTTGTTGCATAATCAGTAAGATGGTAGACATCTGTGGGGGCTCTGTGGGTTGCTCATTACTGCCTTTGCTTGTGATATTGATCAAAATAAGCTGATTTCTGTTGATTATTTTCTTGATCATAACAAACTTTAAAAGAATTCTAATTCTTCCATCACTTACTGACTTAAAAATAATGCTTTTAGTACCACTGCAAGTTGGTTAAAAAAAAAAACAACTTTGGGGATTGCATTTCCTTCCATCTTAACATGTCTTTACACAGAACATTGACTGGAAACCAGAACAGAATGTGAAAAGAAAACTAAAGATGTATTTAAATAACAGAAATACCATCAGCGTTTATTATGGTAGATTACAGAGAGACGGTCTAATTTTTGTGTGTGCAATTAGGCACTGACTGAGGCATTTAGACACCACTGATTATAAAGTGCATTGAACATAAATTTTGACTCCCCTCCAAGGAATAATTCAATAAAACTCAGGTTTCTTTCTTGGCCTCAATCAGCTCAAGAACATGCATAGATGAACACTTATTAAATACTAATAACAGTCTTTTATTACTTATACTCCTGCAATAAAATAGCGACATATCGTACTTGCATATGTCACATTTTATCCAAGGACCTCAAGGTCATCGTGTCAAGCAACAGGACTGCACAGCATATTAAGTCTACTTAGTTACGGCATGGGAAGCAGATTCCCAACAATAGAACCAAAATAAAAGTTCAAAGAGACAAGCCTAAATTTCCCGTGGTCTGTAATTTTCTGAGTTTCCAAATTTGCCACTCGCATCCTACCGTACCTACAATATTGATTCTAGATAAAAATGATTCTTTACGTGTTAGGAATAAGATGAGGATCGCCTCGCAAATAAAGTTTGTCTTTCTCACGGTTCAACAGTCCATCTTGAAAAATCACATGGTGGAATGTCAGAAGTGGCTCTTTAATGTAAATTTACACATCATTGCTTCAGAATCAACGCGGTTACGATCTTTGAGTAGAAGAGAACATTTTACACTGGAATGACATACACGTATGTGTAAAATATGAGGGAGCTATATGTCTTAGCACACGTACATTCAATGCAAAAGCAGAAGCATTCTGATTCACTGAAGATCAGACTTTCAGTCTTTTCAAGGCTTTCGTCATCTTGCTTGAACCTCTTCCAGGGTATAACTCTTAGAGTTTAACTGAGAGACCCAACTTAGTGTGGTTTCATATGAGTTTCTGTGGACTCCACGAATTTGCCAGGCCCCACAGTAGTGGGGGGTTGTAGGCCAGCATGAGAAGCCCATGTAAGTGAGGGCAAGGGGTCCCTGAGCCTTTCTGTTCTTGACTCAGGGCACAGAGCCCAGCTCTCCTTGGTCAGGGACCCAGGGTGGGCATTCTGGGCAATTCCTTTCTTAAAGGAATTTCCAACACTATTTGAAAAGCAATTTCTTTTTGGACAATGTGATTAGGGTTTCTATCTTTCACTCGAATATGGAACTAAGTTAGCTCTTCCTGGGTCCTTCTTTACTTCGGAGGAGACGCAGTATACGTTCATTTTTGGTTAGTTCTGCTGGAAGTTCATTGGCCTGAAAGAAGATAAGGCAGGCATTAGTGAGTTCCCACAGTTGGGATGATTTTAGGGACTCCAAAGAGGGGCCCCTCACCCAAACTTGTTCCTCTGCTGATGAAAAACCTCACCGGACTCACTCTTGTTTTGATCCCTTAAAGATCTCCTTTAATCATGTAAATATCATCTGTTATTTTCTTATCTCATCATTAGTTATTTTTCTCTCTAAGCCGTATCCCTAGTACATTGTGATCTCCTGGAGGCCAGCGTCCACGTATGATTAATCATCATATCCTCATTTCCAGCACACTGCCTGGTGCATCTAGTAGGTGCTCAATAAATGCTGGTAATGTTAAATTTGATACTTTACATTTAATTAGTATGGGGCAGTATGTCTGCTAGGGACTTGAGACTCAGGACAGGTATCTGTTGATGAGAAAACAGGAGGCATTCAGAGAATAAGAGAATCCTGGTCAACAGCAGCTTCGGTGGCCACCACTTTCCCCGATCCTAGGGTTTCACTGACTGTCCTCTCTTCTTGTCATGCCGCTGCAACACATTCTTTGTGCATTTATTTCATGAGTGGGTCCTTACCCCGTGCAATAGATGTTATGGGGGAGTGGTTCTCACACTTTTTGGTCTCAGGACCTTTTTACACTCTTAAACATTATTGAGGATTCCAATGAGATTTTGCTTTTTAACTTCTTAGAAATGAAAAGGAGAACATTTAAAAATACCTTAATTCATTAAAAATCGTAAATGCATTGCAGGGTAACATAAATAACACTTAGGAAAAACAACCAAATTTTCAAAAACAAAAAAGCTAGTGACATGAGTAGCATTGCTTAATAGATTTGCCTATTTCTTGAATGTGTAACTTAATCAAAGACATTTGGATTTTCTTATCTGCTTCTGTATCCAATTTGTTGTGATAACAGTTGTTTCGGTTAAAACACAGGAAGAAAATTCAGCTTTGCACAGATAGGTAGTTGGAAAAGGGAGAAGCATTTTAACAGCCTTTTCAGCTCACTGTGGATTCCCTCCTTTGATGCTGTACCCGTACTGAACAAGGGATAGTTTCTTAAAGGTACTGCAGTGTGCAGTCTGAAACCATATCGATGAGCTTTTTACATTAAAAATCCATAGATCGATCCATCTATAGGTAGAATTTTCCCCCATGTATGATTTGTAACATCACACACTGGCCATGTGGAAAATAGGAGCTCAATGAGTTATGCAGATCTTTTAAACGCTGACACAGGGGGTCATACAATCTCAAAAGCTCACCTTCATTACTATTAGCCCTGATTCGACAGAAAAGCCTGCAAGTATTAAGAAGCTGTCTGGCTCATGCGGTGGATACCTGTTGTTCTTTGAAGTAAAAATGGCGCTCGGTGCAAAAGCAACTGGCTCAATTTGCAATTCAAGCAATGGCGTGAGTGCTTTTCCCCGGGAAAACCCTTGCACCTCAGTACACGGCGGAAGTGCCTGATGCATACTTCCCATTTCCTTATGTAGAATATTAAAAAGATGTATGACAAGGGTCCAGATTTAATAAAATTGAAATTGTTTACTGCTTCATCAAAGATGTTCTTAAGTAAATCTGGTATTTGTGTAAAATAATTTACAAAATCTGTAAAAGAACTCACGAAGTTTTGTATAATCATTTGCTGGTACAGTTTATACACTTGCTTTGACGTGTAAGGTGCCAATAGTTTCCCCCGCCATTGCTTTTACACCGTTAGAGCAAATGTCAGCACAGTGAAAAGGGCCCATAACATCTTTGTATTATTAAGTGTATTGATTTGATTTCTTAGACTTCTTGAAAGGGTCTTGCAGACTCTCAGGGGTCCACGGACTATACTTTGAGAACTGTTCTTATAGATGAATCATGGGATGTTCTTGGGATTTCAGGGGAGGCAGTTAAAGGGTAGAAAGGCACCCAGAATAGGGGAGAGGGCTTGGATGCAGATGTTACCTGTCTCACATATTTTTTTCCTCCCATAGCCACACCTGGACCCCCCCCACCCCCGCTTTATCTGGGACCCTGATCCTAGGTGAAACTCCTGAAGTCCCTACCTTCTAGGTTGGGTCCTGCTCTTTGACACCCCCCCCCCCCACCTGCTAGCTGGGACCTTGCTTGTCAGGAATTCTGCACGGAGTTACTGGGAATTATGTTTGCCACATATGATCCTCTGCACAGCATGTCCTCTGGCCTCACTCCAGTCCACCACAAAGGACCCTTGATGCTGATGCTGTATGGAATTGGGCAGGAAAATATTATGCTATGTTACTATAGACCAGAGGCCCCTCTAGAGGCTTCAGATTTTACTATTAGTTCCTGTAGGCACAGACACTGTATAGGCCTAAAGCCCGGGCCTGCGCACAAACGCTCCCGGTAGACAGACGGAAGCTCCACCTAGTCTCGGAGTATATTCAGGAATAACGGAGCTGTTTCACGTGGGTTCCTGGTCCTTGGTGAGCAGGTTGGCAGGGAGCCAGAGGATCCTCTATGGTCAGGAGGCAGAGGAGATCTAAGAAACTGTACGTTATCTACAAGCTTGCTTGTTACAGCTCCTGTGTGTAAACTTTACCGTTGAAAAAGGCTTTATATCCTCAAACTGTGTTGTCAAGTTTTGGTCAATCGCATTGGCGTTCCATGTGTCATCCATACAGTTCTGAAATTCTGGTCTCAGTCCTCCTCTCTCCAGGTTGGTCCCCACTAAATTCTCAGGTGGCTGAGGTTGTGTGAACTATTATGACTGCTAGTGCCCCAGGCTAGCCCCCAAAGGCCATCTTATTCATTATGGAGCAGGACTGCAGGCCCATGTTCATGATACCACAGCATCAAAACACTCTCTTTCCCCACCGCTCCTGGGAGAAGCTGTGTTCTGAGCCCTCAGCTGGCAGTATTGGGAACACAGGGCAGGCACCCATGGGGACAGCTACAGTGTGGAGAGTGGCTACTGGGGCCATTGGTTACCCTCTCCTGAGGCATCCGCATCGCAGTCCCAGAGCAGAACTCCACCCCTGGAGCAGAAGATTGCTTCTGTATTAGCTTAGAAGCCATTTCCTCTGGGAAGCTTCCAGTAGCATTCATTACTTCCATGCTGATAGCTAGCTCTTGTCACTGTATTGCAATTTCTTATTTAATTCTTTTTATTCCTCACTACACTCTGAGCTCTTTGAAGGCAGAGACCATGGGAACTCCCTTCACCATTGTCTCCCCAGAACACAGCACTGTGCGTGGTATCTAGTAGGTACTCAGTATGTGTTGAATGAATGAAGGTGAAGAACACCCCCTTCCAGAGTCCTGGGTGGCTGCCCAAATCCCAACACCCTTGCTTCTAGAGCGGCCTCTAAGAGGCTGGCTTCTGTGGGGTGGCTGGTGGGATGGGGGTGGGGTTCCCTGACAATGACTCCCAGCTGTCTAAGGGCTTCTGGTGTATGAAACTCCAGCACAAGCAGTCTCCCTATATCTCTATACACGCAAGTAGCTTTAGGGAGAATCCAAAGTCTAGCATTTTGGTCACTGGAAATTCCCCGTAACCATTATTGCTGAAATCCCAGCAGACGAACAAAGAATTGCATGTTTTTTCAGTTTCCATGTGGTACTGGATGGCTTAGCAAGGAAGATTGATCTCTTCAGGAAGTCTGTGTCCAGGGTCTAAAGATAAGAGCATACGTCTGATTTCAGCTGGCTTATCACACAGCCAGGCCAGCTGTTGGAAAACAAATGGGAGTATCTCAGGAAGAGATAAGCAGAAGTGCTGTCTTCAAGCACTCTAATGGTAAGAACAAGGAAATAATAACTCCACATGCTAAGTAAAAGGAAAATAAAAGAGACTCTTGGCATGTTGTCTAATTGTACCTCTTAATGGTTCCCTTTCAAAATGTCATGAAAAAGGTTCTCTGTGTTTGCCTTCATTATTAAAGAAATTAACACAGCAATAGATAACTTATAAAAGCTCAAATAGGATATAAGTATAAAGTGAAAATTGCTTTTCATACCTTCCTTTATCGATAAGCACTACTCCCACTTCCTCCTTTAAAAGTTCGCAGTTTAGTGTTCTCTCAAGACCTCCCCTACGTGTCTCTCCTCCCCAGGCTCTACCCCTGACTGCCAATGCGCATGCTGAGTAGGAAACAATGGGTACCGGGCATCTTCCACCCCACGTTTGACCTAATTGTAAACTAAGGATTTGGGCCTATAAAAAATATAGGTTGGTTTGGAAGAGTGGCGCAAAGTCCCGTTAACAACATTTCCCCCTTTCCCTTCTACTCTCCAAAGCAAGCTCAAGCAGTTGTCAAGATACGCACATCCGAAGTGTGAGAGCGGTAAACTACTAGGACGTTGATGTTTTTAGGACACCTCTCTGATGACAGCAGCCCATAACTCTACTCCCCGCCTACTACCCCCCAGCCCCATCCTGGGAGGCCGCACCACTGTTAGCTCACAACCACCGATGGTAGAGCCAGGGTTTTTAGAACAGTTCTCTGGGTCTAGATGCACCGCTCCTTCCTACCTACTGACAGCTTCGCACGCCCTCACTACGCGGAGATAGGAAGAGGGGGGCTGGGGCCAGCCTGAGGGACGAGACCCCTGCTGGAGCTTGGCTCTTCCTCACAATCCCTTTCAAAGGCATGTGAGCATCTAATAAAGTCCTCAGGGACACAGCACACAGCAGGCGCTCAGTATACGTACCGCCAACGTCCTTTTACAGGTGAAACAAATCTGGCCCAGGGTGCATGTGACGGGTTATCTTGGGTTAGGTAGAAACTGCCTTTATCTCTTTTGCACAGGAGCCCAGAGGAGTTAAAAGATAGGGAGGGAAAGGCCGGTACCTTGTTTCTCAGGGCTGGGTCCGCCCCTGCTTCCAGGAGCAGCGCGACTGTTTTAATATTCCCACTGAGCACCGCTGCGTGGAGGGCCGATGTCCCATTCTAAGAGAAAACGACAGTGTGTGTCAGGAGTGGGCTCACAGCCTTCAGCACCGAGCCCGGCTTTCATCATAAACCAGCCTGAAGGAGGAGACTCAGGTCAGAGCTTTGCTCTCCCTCACAGTCCCTTTCCAAGGCACCTCGGCATCTAATAGTGTCCTCAGGTCCATGGCAGACAGTCAGTACAAATACTGCCAAGGCCCTTCTGCAAGTGAAACAAGAAATCTGGCCCGGGGTGCACGTGACTTCACGATCAGTC
Organism: Ailuropoda melanoleuca; assembly: GCF_002007445.2. Lineage (NCBI taxonomy): Eukaryota > Metazoa > Chordata > Mammalia > Carnivora > Ursidae > Ailuropoda > Ailuropoda melanoleuca. Next base: position 60,330,996 of record NC_048231.1, read on the forward strand.
CGTCGGTTTTAAATATATTAGAATTTGCTGCCGCAAAAGCAATAATGCTATGTCAAACATTTTGTTTTTTTCTTCAAGGACAACATATATAGTTTCCGTGCTTCCAGCCAGGCTGGAGAAATGGCTGGCAAGCCAATGGGCCGACCTGTCAGCCCAGCTACCTGCACTCCACTCCCTCAGGTGGGTGGGAGCGCCACTGTGGGGTTACAGGCGTGAACACGTGGGGTGAGGAAACCCCTAAGCCCTGAGGTGGAGCATTTTTTTTTTTTAAGAATGAATTTTTTTTACCCCCAAATAAATCCAGTTTCTCTCCAGAGGTTTCTTTCTTTCTTTCTCTTTTCTTTTTTTTTTAGATTTTATTTATTTATTTATTTGACAGAGACAGCCAGTGAGAGAGGGAACACAGGCAGGGGGAGTTGGAGAGGAAGAAGCAGGCTCCCAGTGGAGGAGCCTGATGTGGGGCTCGATCCCAGGACTCTGGGATCACGCCCTGAGCCGAAGGCAGACGCTTAACGACTGAGCCACCCAGGCGCCCCTGAGGTGGAGCATTTTTGAGCACAGAAGGGCCCGCTGGATGGGTTGCTGACATTTTAGGAAATGTACTGCAAATATTTATTGAACTAAGGAAGCATCTATGTGCAGCACGTAGCCAGATTCTGGGAGGGGAGAGCAAGAGACTATAACAAGCCTGATATAAGAATGATGGGCAGTCACATGACATATGTTCCAGGAGGTGCATATGTCTACAAAAATGTCTAAATATGGGGCGCCTGGGTGGCACAGCGGTTGGGCATCTGCCTTCGGCTCAGGGCGTGATCCCGGCGTTATGGGATCGAGCCCCACATCAGGCTCCTCTGCAGTGAGCCTGCTTCTTCCTCTCCCACTCCCCCTGCTTGTGTTCCGTCTCTCGCTGGCTGTCTCTATCTCTGTCAAATAAATAAAATCTTAAAAAAAAAAAAAGTCTAAATACAAGCTTAGTTCCCACATTAGCTACTTAGAATAATAGTATGCTATTTTCTTATTTTATAAAATATAATGCCTATAGAAAAATTCCAGCAAAGTAGCATTTTCCTTTCCAAAGCAGCACGTTTGCTTTTATAACATGTATGACAACTCACTTGTCTGATAACATTTCACCCATCTAAATCTTCACCAACTTGACAACTTCATCTCTTTGTAACATGGCTGAGAATAAAGTACCAAGCTGAAAAAGAGCTCTTTGAAACGAGACTAGATATTACAAAGTCCATTTCTGAAGCTCATTTCTTTTATTCGTAGAATCCCCTTTCATCCACTATTCATTCTTACTTCACAATGTTAATGAATGTAGCTTTCCGGCTTCCAAGCTCATGGAAGGTTAGAAGTTGTTCATTGGGACAGAGAGAAGGGCCAGCATTCTGACAACAGCAGTCCTATATCAGCTGATCACAAGAATAGAGCCTAAATATATTAAGATCAGATACAGACTGTCCAAAAAGCCTCTGGGATCATTCAAGGACAGGTTGACTTTTTATACATCAATAAAGCCTGAGGGCACATCCCCAAAAGTGTGAAGCCAATGTTCCAAGTTTAGAACAGGTTTCCTGTCCTCAATTTAAGAAAACAGTAGGGTATACTGGGGGTCTGCAAACTACAGCCTGTGGGCCAAATCTAGCCTGCGGCCTGTTTTTCTATGTCCTGGCAAACTAAGACTTGAAAAAATTAAAAGAAGACTATTGTGTGAAAATATGAAATTCCAGAAATACAATGTCATAAATAGAGTGTTAGTGGCATGCAGCCATCCTTTGCCCGCCCCCACCCCCACCCCACCCCACCGTGGCTGCTTTCATGCTACAGGAGCAGAGTTGAACAGTTCCAGCAGAGACTATATGGCCCACGAAGCCTAAAATATTTACTCCCTGGCCCTTTATTAAAAAAAAAAAAATTGCCACCCCCGGTATATACCGTAATTTAGAAATAGCTTAGTCTCAAATGGTTAAAATTTAAAAGAGGCTTTTGGGGTTCTGTTTCCTGGCAGACCCAGCTCTCCAGAATGACATATTCTTTGAGGTGTCTGGATATGTGAGGCTTATTTTCTTTCACCTAAGATAACAGTGCGGTTCTTTGCTGCAGATAATGAAGGGAAGAAACATAAGAACCTGTCCCCATGTTTCGTGGGACACAAATCATGTGTTTCATGAGTGGTGAAAGATTTTAGTCGATTGATATCTATCTATCTATCTATCTAGATATGGATATAGATATAGATATCAAGACAGTTTACTTTCCAAGTTAGCAATTTAATTACTACTATTTTTTCCCCCTTGGAAAACTAAGTAGCAACAGACTTTGGTTCCCTCTTCTTACCACCCCATTGCAACCAGTACCCATGAATCTCCAACATTAAGAAATTGTAGGTAAGTTCTTTCAAGAACGCAACTAACCATGTGAATTACACTCAGCTTCTTCTGCAGTCCTCAGGTATGGGCTTCTGAATTTTTAGCCTCTCTTCTACAGATTGTAAAATTTCTGTTTAAGTCTTACCTTCAAAATGCCAAGGGTGGGTGAGAATTTCAGCAACTCTTCGATAACATCGTTATACCCTTTGTTGGCTGCTTTGAGTAATGCTGTTGTACCATCCTTAACAGAGAGGAAAAGAAAAGTTGACTATTAACATATGTGTGTGTTGGCTAAGAACTAGATGTTAGTTGAGAACCAGGAATATGCTTGTCAGAACAGGTGAGTGGAGTAAACCAAAGTAAGAGTGGGCCATGTCTCTTAATCTAGGGACCTTTTAGAGCGTATTCAGTTCTCCGTGAAAGAATGCTAGACAAAATATGTGACTTATTATCTTAGAACCCTGCCATTTGGGAATTCACATGCTTTCAGTCCCTTAGAACACTGGGCAAGAGGCGAGGGGAATATTAAGAATATATTTTAGGACATAGATGGACCAAAGAGTCATTGCAGTTTGTGACTTAGTGGATATTAATGTTAAATTATTTTTAATGATTTAAATAATTACTGAACTGTATTTACTGTTTTAAATTTTGAATGTGCCTTTCTTTTTGCTTTGTCTTATACACAGCCTTGCTCAAGTGTGCCCCATGTATCTGTCTGTGGGGGTTGGGGTGGGTCGATGGGGAGTAGGAAGGGGATGGATTGAAATCTGTTAAAAAGAAATGCAAAGACAAGTTCAAGAATTCATATTCAGCCTCTGTCATCACTTTTTGGCCTGGGAAGAGATTTTCCAAATTCCTTTCCGCCCCCCCCCTTTTACGTATCAATTGCTGTATTTGGAGTATTCAGCTCACAGAATTCTTTAGTAAAGGAAATATCCCAGCCTGGTCTGAAGGTTTAGCTGGAATCAGGAAGAAAATAAGATTAGAGGGTATTTCTTTTCTGGTTTCAGAGATGTGGGAAGAAGAGAGAGAGTGGGAGAGAGGACAGTGAAGTAGGCAGGAATGTGTCTTTACCCCTTTCTGGGCTCAGACTTGGAGAAGGGAGGCAGGTCACATAAGCAAGGGTAATACTAAGGGGAAAAGGCCAGACACTGTAAAAACCAAACCAAAACCAAAAATAGTGCCGTCAGGCAGCAGGGTCTCCCCAAGCTGCCCTTAGTTCCTATGGGCCTCAGGTCCTGCTGTGGGGCCCATCGAGGCAGACTTCGGTGACATTAGCATTGCTAGGTGGAGGCCAACGGGGGATGTGGTGCAGGGGTCTGCAGCGAGGGAAGCCGGGTGAGGAGGAGCCCCAGGAGCATTACCGGACCCCATAACACGGAGGCTGCGACCCCACCTGCATCGCGGTCCAGGGCCAGAGGGAGGCGCAGCGCCAGGCGCACGCGCGACTGCTAGGGACACCCCGGAGGACAGCCCGTCGCCTGGCTCCTACCTCCCGCATCCTCCCGGGTTCATCCAGGAGTCAGCACAGGTGGGGCAGGATCTCGGAGGATTAAACATCTTATCCCTGGGGAGACTGGGCAGCACTTGCTAAGTTTCAGCTGACTCGGACATTTACTTTTTCTGCTGAAGAGCCGGTGGAGGGTGGGAGAAAACCCGGGGGGAATTACAGACCAAATAAAGGCGCGTTTTCTCCGCACGTCCAGGCCGGGATGAATTTTGGAGCTTCGGTGCACGCACTTACCCCCCCCCACCCCACCCCACCCCCCCCCATTGCGACGCGATCCACAGCGGCGCCGTCCCGTCCTGCTGGCGAGGGGACACGCTTGCTCACACCAGGCCACCCAGCAGCCGCCGAGCAGCNCTCCGCGCAGCAGCATGACCCTCACCACCTCGCTGTGGCCCATCTGCGACGCGATCCACAGCGGCGCCGTCCCGTCCTGCTGGCGAGGGGACACGCTTGCTCACACCAGGCCACCCAGCAGCCGCCGAGCAGCAAGGCAGCACCCACAAACAGCGCCCCCCCCCCACATGAAGACGAGGATTTTAACCCGTTTACACAGACGGGCATCTGGCAGTGCCTGGAACACCTGCGTGATTGCCAATACTCGGGTTTGGGGTTATAATACAGCCATTTTATGACACGATCTTTTAGCCCGCAGTGTGGTGCAGGACTTCACGGAACACGGAGTGGGAAAGCGGTTGAGTTCCTCACCAAAGCAGAACCAAATCTGACAAAGCCAGGGGGGAGAGGCCAGCATGTATTTATTTCCCCCAGATTCCATCAGTTTGTTTGCTTTACTGGTAGATTCACACAACACACCCTGCTTAGTGGGGGCCCTCGTTCCTGCAGGAGGAGGGCAGTTTCCTTGGAGGCGATGTGTGAGGGTCAGAGAACTAAAGACATTTTCCCCACTCTTCTATTCTGGTGTCTAGAATCCCCCACAGCCATGTCATTTTTAGGGACTTTAGTTTTACCCAGGATGTGATATGGTTTCTTCTGGGAGGGGATGCACACTAGCGAGTTATAGCAGGGCGACATTTTTGGTAATATTTCCTGTGTATTGTTCCCCCTAAAGAGCCTGTTTAAGTGAGTCCTACACCATGAAGCTTAAGGGTATTGCTCCAGCGAAGAAAAGGTGAAACATCCAAGGGAGGGAGAAGGGTTTGATAGGAGGGTGGTTCCTGCCAGATGGAAAGGAAAACAGAAAACCCTTCTAGTGCTGGAAGGAAGCTCTAGAGAGGGCGTGGGGGAGCTGGAGGTCAGAGACGCGAGTGTCCATGTTTTCCTCCTGGCTTGAATCTGGGTTAGGTAAGCACCCAGATAAATTATGGTGAATTTCAGATGGAAAAGGATTTTCTCCTGTTCTTGGGATGAAACCCAGGAAAACTGCAGGCCTCTTAGAGAAGCCCTGCTCCTGGCTGGTGCCTGAGAGAGATAATAGAAATGGGTGAGGGAGTCTGGGACAATGGGCCAAAGACATCCCCCAGTACCCCTGGTCCTCATCAACGAGACATCTGTGCACCCGGGAGTCCTGGCCTGCCTGTGGGAAATTGGAAGTGCTGGGTAAACAGTGGCCCGGAGTCAGCCTGGGGCTGGGAAGATAAGGCCAGAGAAGGTCATGATTTCACCATGACAGGTCAACAAGGTACCGGTTCAGGATACTCATAGACAGGAAAGGCTGGACAAACCAGCACAAGGACCAGACATAAGTGTCCCCACCCCACCTTAATGCCAGGGTGATAGTCTGACCTCTGAGGACTTAGGCCACTTTGGAGGGAAGGGCAAGGAGGAAGGTGGAGGAAACATAACCCACTAAACTTGGGCTCTGAGGTAATGACAGTAATATGGCCCCATGGGAGTGTTTTGGTCAGATAAGCCTGAATTACTCATCAGTGGGAATGGGGGCTGAAGAGCAAGATGATTCAGTTAGAGAACATAAAGCTTCATTTTCTGCTGTGGTATATAATTTCAACTCCAGTCTACTAGCCACAGCAGACACAGGATTCTCGCCCATTGCTGTCCCGGCAAAGGGACAGAGGACAAAGAGGCCTGAGTGGGGTGGTGGGGGATGGCAAATCAGGAGCCTAGAAGGATCCGGGGGTGCTGAGGGGTGGTAGGAGGACAGTGGCACCCCTGTGTCTTGGGAGAGATGGGGAAGAGGTGCTGAATGAAACAAGATGGAAGAAGGACAAATACTTAGAGCCCTTAATGCTTTTACAAGGGCTTCTTGGGAATATTCTTGAATCTGAAGATGATTTCTTATTAGCAATAGAAATAATACCTTCCTTTGTACTTTCCTTTACAAAGCATGTCTACATTCATTATTTAATTTGTTTCTCCCAATTTAGAATCATTCATTCCTTCATTCACTCAACCAACCAACAATTATTAAGTATCTTCTAAGTCTCTGGCAGAATACTAAAGAAGACATGGTCTCTGATCTCAATGGAACCCAGTCTAGTGGAGAAGAGACATGGAAATTTCAGGATGATTACAGTGCTTTAATAAAGTATGGAAAAAAGTGCCCAAGATGAACCAGGAGAGGGGCCTTCTTACTGTGTGGGGGTTATGGGGATCAATTGGGGTGATATCTGAGCTGGGCTTTAAAGGAGGACTAGGATTTGCTGGGGGCGGGGGGAGCACATTCCATGTAGAAGGAAGAGTATTTACAGTCACAGGGGCTTGGACAGGCGTGGCTGGTTCAGGCAGGGTCGGAAATCCAGCGGACTGCGGCCCAAGGGATGTGCGCTGGAATGGGGGCGGGGCGAAGGGGGCAGGAGAGGGGAGTGGGGTGCTGGAAGCTCTTGATCCTCCTTACCTGCTCTGGGCTCACTTGTTCTTTGTCACTATGTCCACCAGAGGGCAGGCAAGGAAAGGCAGCGAGCACGAAGAGGCCAGCTGGTGGCTTGTTCAATGTACCTTCTAAGGGCTTGCTTGTTAGTAAAATGATTTTGATACTAACATGTGGAAAAATGTTGAGAGGTGGTATATTGGGAACAAATATTAATAGGATCAATTCATAACAGTAACGCTAACACTGAACTTTTATCACTTTAATTGCAATAGTCACGGTAGGTGGAAAAGGAAGTCACCACCTCCGGGTTATGAGACCTTAGCCAAATCACCCTGCGCCTCTGTTCTCGTCTGCAAAAATGTTAGCCTCTCAGAGATACACATGGAAACATATAGGAAGGTGCTGAGCACAGGACTGGCTAGGTGGGCTTAGAAAATATAGTAACTGAATCTGCATATTTATCCTGAAAAACGATAAGCACCTTAATTTGTACTTTTGTTTATTAAACGTTCCACATGCTTTTTCTGATTTTCCCAGTTTTCCTGTGAGATAACTGATTGAACAGGTAGGAATGATTGGTAAAATGAGATTTGTGGTTAAACCAGGAAGTTGAATGTGGGTTGGAGCATTATTGTCAAATCAAAGTATTTATTAGTTGATGATCTAGCTTGTGGAGAGAGGTTTTCCCCTTCTTCTGTACACCTCAGTTCCTGGTTTCTCTTATTTTTTCCTACTATTATAATGGTCAGAGTCTTCATTATAAAGATGACTTCACAATGAAAATGATAGAAATTAAGTCAACTTGGCTCCTTTTTGTTGAGTTTTGAGAGAACTGGAGTTGGAAAAACATTTAAAAATTCATATGTTTTTGACTAGTTCCTGACAAAAATATATAGTTTTAAAATATTTAAAACAAATAAATTACAGTGAAATAAATCACAGGCAGTTGGGACCTCTCTGGCACCTTTTTAAGAAAAGGAAAGAGGACACTTAGCTTGAAGAACAGGATATTCATGGGGTTATGACAGCTGTCATTTACTGTTTGTGCGCAAACCAAGCAGAAAAGGATTTAGACCAATTTTGCATACCAAGTGGCACAAAGAGGGCTGATGGGTAAAAGCTACGCGAGACTTTGGCTCAGTGTAAGACAGGCGGTGGTGAGGGCTGGTTAAAGACTCAATAGTAGTAATGAGACCCCCACGCCTGGAGGGGTTCAGCAGTGGCTGATTACCACTCAGCAGGAGTGTTGGAGGATTCATGTACCTGATAGATGGTTACACAGGTGACGTGCACAGTTCCTTCTGACTGGGTTATCCCCTCCTTCCAGCTGAGATAATGTTTTCAAGTATCCTCTAATACATTTTTATAGATAGATCACAGCATGAGATGGAACATATGACATGATTTGTATTAGAAAGTAAATGTTGGATCATTTTAGCTAGGGTCCTAAAGATGATTTAGAAAATGCATTAAAACCATTTTATTCCATGGGAATGAATATATTTAGTGGCACTAGCTTTTTGCTTCTGCTGCTTCTGGTCCTCACACTTAAGCTACTTCCATCTATAGGCTCAAGCCAGACAGAAAGTCTTGGGGACCAATAATTCTAAGTTGGAGGCCCAAGAGATCTAAGGAATCTCATTGGTAGCAGAGGGGGTTCAATACCAAGACAACTTTGCTACCAGCCCTACCCTGACCTGGAGCCCAGTTCTCATTACTGGGTCCCTGCCTGGTGTCTCCAGGCCAGATAATAGATCTGTAAAAGATGATACCAGATGCCTGCACTGCCCAGCCTGACCCCATTCTCCCCATCCACAGGTGCTCAGATCAAGGATGGGCAGTCCAACCAGTCCACTGTGCCCTGGTGTGCAGAGCTTAGTGGCAACAATGACATCGCTATCCCAAGAGTTTGGTAGTCTGACTTATAAACTTAGGGACTATATACAAGATGAGTAGGGAGAGGATGCTAGAAAAAAAAGGAGGAGGAAGGGGCACCTGGGTGGCTCAGTCATTAAGCGTCTGCCTTCGTCTCAGGGCATGATCCCAGAGTCCTGGAATTGAGCCCCACATCGGGCTCCCTGCTCCGCTGGGAGCCTGCTTCTTCCTCTCCCACTCCCCCTGCTTGTGTTCCCTCTCTCACTGGCTGCCTCTCTCTCTGTCAAATAAATAAATAAAATCTTAAAATAAAAAAAAAAAAAGGAGTAAGAAGAGAGAACGAAAGGCAAGAGGGAACTTTGAGATGATAGAGACTACATGGCTCATAAGAGAAAGAGTGCAACCCTGATTTCTGATGGGTTTCTATTCCAATGAGGCCTAGATGAAAAAGAAATCATAATAGCAAAGGCACCATAATTATCCTTGTTTAACAGATGAAAAGCACTGGACTAAATCAAAATAAATAGCTTCTACACAGCAAAGGAAATAATCGACAAAACTAAAAGATATCCTACTAAATGGGAGAAGATATTTGCAAATAACATATCTAATAAAGAGTTAGTATTCAAAATATATAAAGAACTGATACAATGCAACACCCAAAAAACAAATAATCCAGTTAAAAAATGGGCAAAAGACATGAACAGACATTTCTCCAAAGAAGGCCTACAGATGGCCAACAGACACATGAAAAGAGGCTCAACATCACTCATCATCAGGGAAATGAAAATCAAAACCACAATGAGATACCACCTCACACCTGTCAGAATGGCTAAAATCAACAACACAAGAAACAACAGATATTGGTAAGGATGTGGAAAAAAAGGAAATCTCTTACACTGCTGGTGGGAATGCAAACTGGGGCAGCCAATGTGGAAAACAGTATAGAGGTTCCTTAAAAAATTGAAAATAGAATTACTATATAATCCAGTAATTCCACTACTGAATATTTACCCAAAGAATATGAAAACACTAATTTGAAAAGATATAGGCACCTCTATGTTTATTGCAGCATTACTTATAATAGCCAAGACATGGAAGTAATTCAAGTGTTCATCGATAGAAGAATGGATAAAGAAGATGTGGTGTGTTTGTATACACACACACACACACACACACACACACAATGGAATCTTGACATTCGCAACAACAGGGATGGACCTATAGGGTTAAGTGCAATCAATCAATCAGAGAAAGACAAATACTGTATGATTTCATTCATGTATGGAATTTAAGAAACAAAACAAATGAGCAAAGGATAAAAAAGGAGAGAAAGACAAGCTAAGAAACATACTGTTAATTATAGAGAACACACTGATGGTTACCAGAGTGGGTTGGGGGAGATGAGTGATATAGGTGAAGGGATTAAGAGTATACTTATCATGACGAGTACTGAGCAATATATAGGACTGCGAATCACTACATTATATACCTGAAACTAATATAACACTGTATGTTAACTGTACTGGAATTAAAATAATAATAAGAGAAACCCAAAAGAAACCCCTGAAATTCAGGGAATATAAATGACTTGCTCAAGGTCATGCAGTTAATAAGCAAAATGGACTATGTTTCATTTCCTCAAGTATCCATATCCCCATAATTCACAAGCTACTCTCCACCCAGAGACGTGGATGTGGCTCCCTAGCTGGCCGTTACAGTCTTCCTGGGACTGGTGTCCTGGCCATGAGCTCAGGCCCTACATCTGAGCCGTGTTCTGGTTTGCAGTCACTGATCACTATGTCTTCAGCCTTCCAGGCCTCACTGGAGCTCTGCTCAAACGATGGGGTATCTTCCGGAGTGAATATACCTTTTCAGAGTGCCTACCATGTGCAGAGGGCATGCAAGCAGTGGGGCCTCCCTGTTGCTGTCTGCTTCCACCCCCAAGCTCTCAGGACACTGTGGCAATCCGTTAGCCCTACTTTCTCCCATTGCCCACCACTGGGTTTGCCCCTCCAAGCTTGCAACCTGGGAGAACCATCACTACGCCAGCATCTCTGCATACAAGTGCAAACCAAGGCTAATGAAGACACTTTATGAGATGACCTTTCTGTCAGGCTTCAAAGAGATCCTGATTAGCACACTGAGAGGACAAGTTAGAGATGAGTGATGACAGGCCAGTCTCAGCCCTGGGTAAACACTCAGACCCTTGCCACTCTATGAAAGTACTGTTTAATAAGGGGGATGAGGTGTGTTGGGACAAGTATATATCAAAGCATTTTGTTGATAGAAAGACCAAATAGCCATCTTAGCTGGTGATTAAAAAGGCTTGACATGGGGCGCCTGGGTGGCACAGCGGTTAAGCGTCTGCCTTTGGCTCAGGGCGTGATCCCAGCATTGTGGGATCGAGCCCCACATCAGGCTCCTCCGCTATGAGCCTGCTTCTTCCTCTCCCACTCCCCCTGCTTGTGTTCCCTCTCTCGCTGGCTGTCTCTATCTCTGTCAAATAAATAAATAAATAAATAAAATCTTTAAAAAAAAAAAAAGGCTTGACGTGTATCAACTCTACCTGCCGTGGTCACATGGAAGGGACCAAAGATGAGTTTTTAGCTTGACTATAGAGTAAAATGATCTCGGTGACTCTTGACCTCTTCAGGACAAACTAGGAGGAAATATTTTTCACGTTTCAAATCAAGATCTTAGTCTTTACGAAGTCTGCCTATGGCTTTGTGATTCTGATTCCTTCTCACAAAAGCCCTAGAAAGGTTTTCAGTTAGTTCACCCATGATAGGGTTACAAGGAAAAGCCATTGCTACTACTGGTCAGATTCCCCGCAGCTCAGGTCAAATGTCAGCTGAATCATTTCAGGGCAACTCCATTAACATGCCGTCACAGGGCACCATAAAATGTCAGGACCCCAGAGAATGGCAAGGGCAAAAATCATAAATCAGATCTTTCTAAAAACATTAACAAATGAAATCGGGCAAACATCCTTGTCTTTATTTTATAAATTCAAGACTTTTCTGACAGGGACTCCATGCGTCAGCTGAGATGTCAGAATACAACCCTGGTTTCCAAATGCCCTGCCGATGTCATAGTCTACCATGCATGGGCCATTTTAATGGAAACGTTTAATTATACTTTTTTTTAACCTCCTCATAACTTGTGACAAAGTCAGCCGGGACTATTATCACTTTTGCCATATAACCCTGCTTGTTTTCTAGGAAGGGAATTAAATATGTGGAGTTTACTTTTTTTTTTTTTTTTTTCAGAGTTTACAGTT